>NC_138370.1:45893843-45908224 GCF_054177405.1 Leptonychotes weddellii | reverse complement strand
TCTTTATCCATTCATCTGTTGATGGACATCTTGGCTCTTTCCACAGTTTGGCTATTGTGGACATTGCTGCTATAAACATTAGGGTGCACGTACCCCTTCGGATCCCTACATTTGTATCTTTGGGGTAAATACCCAGTAGTGCAATTGCTGGGTCGTATGGTAGCTCTATTTTCAACTTTTTGAGGAACCTCCATACTGTTTTCCAGAGTGGCTGCACCAGCTTGCATTCCCACCAACAGTGTAGGAGGGTTCCCCTTCCTCTGCATCCCCGCCAACATCTGTCATTTCCTGACTTGTCAATTTTAGCCATTCTGACTGGTGTGAGGTGGTATCTCACTGAGGTTTTGATTTGGATTTCCCTGATGTTGAGCAATGTTGAGCACTTTTTCATGTGTCTGTTATAAAAAAAAAAAAGAAGAATGAAGGGGGGGAATAGGAGGGGGAGAAGAACCATGAGAGATGATGGACTCTGAAAAACAACTGAGGGTTCTAGAGGGCAGGGGGGTGGGAGGATGGGTTAGCCTGGTGGTGGGTATTAAAGAGGGCACGTTCTGCATGGAGCACTGTGTGTTATGCACAATGAATCATGGAACACTACATCAAAAGCTAATGATGTAATGTATGGTGATTAACATAACAATAAAAAATTTTTTAAAAAAGTAGACTGGCTTCATCCATCTACATTGCTTCCCAGAAAGCAGTTCCCATAATGTTCTGCTGTTCTCACACTAGTTCATCGATTTTTTTTAAGGCAGAAGTAAAATCCGTATTTCAGGCTGACAAAATTGCCATGTAGGGTGATTAATTTAACATCTATTAGGATGTCACATATGTCAATAATGTGCTCTTACAGAAGCATGGCATAGATGCAGACGTCATACAGCTAAAAGAAAATACACTAATGATAATAAAGAAAATGACTAAAAGCATTATGTGCACCTGAAATCTTCAACTCAAGTTTTCCACACATTCACCCAAAGTGTTATCAGTGGTTTATTATCTCCAAGGAATGCCTAGATCAATAAAGATATCTCAGGGAAGATGAAATATTATTGTTATCTACAGGAACAGTGGGAAATAACTACACACAGCCTGTGCCTGGAAAGATTAAGTAAGATCCCTCATGATTTGAACTATGCATATTAACCTTATAACATCGTGTGTCAGCTTAGTCTAATGGAACATAAACTCTAATGCAAAACTCAGTGAGTATGTTCTGCTCAGATCAAAGTTCATGTTCATGGATTCAAAGTGATAGCCGGGGGGTTCACTGGATTAAAGCCCAACAAGCTTATTTCTAACTTCAGTGACCACGTAAACAGTGCCTTCCTTCTCTAGACCATTCTTTATCTGTTAAGTGGGGATGCTTTTAAATTAACATTTAAATCATACATTTTTAACTTACCTTGTTGATTGTCTCTGATAATAAACTGAGGCAGCTGTAAACTACGGCCACGAAGACAAAGTCATAATCTGAATGACATGTCATGCTTTCTTGGCACAAAGGTTTCTTTTAATTTTTTTTTTATTTTATACTAAACTTACCTCAACATAAATCTGAGTCATCATTTCTGTTAAGAGTCTCTTCTTTGGGCAACCATTTAATTTCTTTTCCATCATTGTTGTTGTTGTTGTTGCTGTTTTCAAGGATGTGAACCTTTTGCAGAACTTGCTTGTCTTCCTACTCTTAATACTTCTTCCAATGGTAAAATTTTAACTCTTAGAGGTGAAAATGACCATAAGAGTAGGTCTAGTCCTCAAACACTAGAGCAAACAGACACCCAATTGGTGCAAATCTCCCCATGTCCACACAAGAATAAATACCCGATCGCTCACTGCAATTATTTTTCAAAAGCATCTCTCAAGTTGCACATTATGGAAATGAGCTCCATCCGTATGCCTGTGCCTGTTACTCGGGCCTGGTACAGACCACAGTTACTGCTAGCAGTCTCTGGACCCAAAATACGGGACATGCTCAGTTACAGGGAAGGAAATTCTCTTGAAAGGATGCAAAGACGAACAAAACAGTTGTTTTTCTTTACCATAGAGATGAACAAATTAGCATTCTGTTAATGAGTACAGTTTTTTTCGTTTGTTTTTCTTTTTTTTTAATTTTATTTTATTAGGTTATGGTAATCACCATACATTACATCATTAGTTTTTGAGGTAGTGTTCCATGATTCATTGTTTGCGTATAACACCCAGTGCTCCAAGCAGTACGTGCCCTCTTTAATACCCATCACCAGGCTAGCCCCTCCCTCCACCCCCCTCCCCTCTAGAACCCTCAGTTTGTTCCTCAGAGTCCATAGTCTCTCATGGTTCGTCTCCCGTCACAGACTTGTACCTCTGAAACAAGTAATACATTATATGGGAAATCGTTTGTTTTTCTAAGTACAAAATTAAAACGAAAGGCTATGAAAGTCAACTTATAACAGCTGATTTTAGTAGAATGTTTGCAGTTTGTTACAGGAGGAACTGGAGCGGTGGGCTCGAAGAATCTTCATCAAACCAAAGACACTACAGAAAAGAGAAAGTAAGCCCCCCCCCCAAAAAATGATAGGATGAAAAGCACGTGAGAAGTAAATCTGCGTTCAACCACAACACAGATTCCACGCTTTTAATCCTGTTTTCGCTTAAAATTATATGTTGGAATGTTTTTTTCAATTGCGAATGCCTCCAAAGTAGAACTGCAGAGGGTTCGTAGTAAAATTTAAAAGGGGAAATATGGGAAAAAGCTGAGTGATAGCTTTCCCTCACTTTCAAATACTGATAGAGTGATTACTAAAGTAAGGCAACGCATAAAGGCATACAAGTTGAAATATTTTCTTTTGTTGGCCATTTCCTCCTTCACCCTGCAGCCTCCATGGAACCTACTTTTATTGTCTTTTAAAGTAAAGCTCATTTTTTGAACCTTCTCGAATCCTTTTTGCTCAGGGCCTCATTACACCCGCCACAGCTACTGCTCTCAGTAGAACTGCCAACAGGCACGGTGGATCTTTCACATTTCGTCTGAAGCCTGAACTGGTCCCTCAATGCACTACCATTTCCTGAGGAAAGGCTGAAAACTAGACACTGAGCTCAGCCATTCATTGAAAACATCAGGGTTTTTTTAATTTGGTTTTAATAAAACTTTCAGTTTTCCCCTCATAAGAAGATAAAATTGACGCCTGGTTTTGACATACAGGAACAGGCGCCTCATGTCCGATCATTAGACAATTGAATGTTCTGCACTGCAATTTCTTTTTTAATGGGACTTGTTTGTGATAACTGGGAACATCTGAGCAGAGGTGGAGGGGGCTGCTGGTGTGATACTGGGAAAAGAACAAGCATACAAAAAGAAATCTAAAAGAAATACATAGAAGAATAGAGAGTGGAATTGAAAGTAATTAAAAAAAAAAAAAGAGTGAAAGACCTGGGGCGCGTTGCTGTTCATTGTAATTCATTTTTCATCTTTTGAAAATGTGATTTTCCACTTCTTCAATGTGAGGCAACAGGATCATAAAATGTAAGCAAAGTAAGTAACACCTAAAACAAAATTTCGCAGACGTGAAGTAATAAAAAAGTTAATAAGAAATGTGACAGGAAAGAGGATTACTGCTTTCTCTCAATGCAAAAAAAAAAAAAATCTTCAAAATAATTAATGTTAAGAAAACCAAGGATCAAGATACATTCAGAATCAGCGTCTGTCATACTCGCGTCTGTTTCTTTTCCAGGTTCTAAGCACCAGCCAGGTGAGTCGTTCTCACGAAAGCCACTGCAGGACACTGGCATCCCAAGGGTGACAGGTTGCCTACTGATAAAATACCAGCAGCTTTTTTCCCCCATTTCTCAAGAAGGACATATTTCACAGATAATATGTTTCCAATTTCATATTTTATTCACATAATTTTTTCTTAAACTTTTAAAATGTACAACTGTGTGTCTGCTAGTTACTGTTCTCAAAGGACAAAATAAATGACCAGCACAAAATAGTAACTTAAAAACCTAGCATAAGAGGGATGCCTGGGTGGCTCAGTTGGTTGAGTGTCTGACTTTTGATTTCAGCTCAGGTCTGGATCTGAAAGTCATGAGTTCAAGCCCCACGTTGGGCAAGTCCACGCTGGGCATGGAACCCACTTAAAAACAAAACAAAACCAAAAAACCTAGGATGAGAATATTTGTTTCCATGGACTCATAAGTTGAGGCTATAATTGTATGCTTTATATATAGTCAAATTTTTTTGCTAGGAAAAAAGTTTCCACTTGGTATATCATATTTTCTGGTGTTCTATGAAGACCATCACAACTTTGGGGGAGCTATTCACTTCAAAGAGCTGGAGATCCTCTCGCATGAGAATAGTGTTAATTTAAAGATATGTTCTAACTTATCTTACTGTCCAATTAATAACAATGATAGAAGAGAGTTCTCTAATTAAGCAATAATTAGGCATTTAGAGCAAAGACTCGATCTTTCGGTAATTAATGATTTGTACTTTCCTTGGTCACCAATTGAAAGGTGGGAGGAGCTTGTTATGTTTTCTATCAAGTACTTCATATTTTGACTGAAGAGACTGAACTTTTAGACTTGGCTAAAAATGATCACTTCTGATATCATGATGTCTTAAGTTTCTTCCTTTTGGATCATTCCAAATATTTTTGTCCTTGGGGAGGGGTCCACAGTAGGCATTTAAGATGGAACATCTTAGCAGTCTAGACGATTAAGAAAAAGTCAGACAGATTGCTGCTTTACAAAATATGTACTCAGAGTGTCGTATAAATGCGTGCATAGTAAATGCACAATAAATGTTGGTTGACAGAAGGAATAAGGTTAGAAACTAGGGGAGTGTCGAAATGAGAAAATGAAATGCTAAAATGGGCATAGCCCTACCCCAAACCACACTCCTCAAAAATGCATCTCGGGTGACAGCTCCCCCAGACCTTTACCTCCATAGCTCCACGCTCTCTGCTGGACTGGGTTTTGAAACTTAGAAAATAGATTCTCTGTGATCAAAATAGAGGGCAGAGCTAACTCGGGGTCTCCTAACAACTAAAATCGACCATCTTCTGCAACAAAGTCTCTAAGGAGCAAGTGGCCCCGGCTCACACTGAGGAGCACCAAGACAATTCCAAGGTGCTTCCCATCCTGTCCACGTGCCTCGGCTAAGGAGCAATGCTTGCCCCCACTCCTGCTTTTCGGACCGTGTGGAAGATGGGTTGGAGGGGGGGGTTGGTGCTCTTTGGACCACCACAGACAGTACAGACAACTAAAATTGGCACAAATATCGCACTAGTTTTAAGATCCAGAAGTTAGTTTAAGGATAGAAGAATCCAAAAAATCTAGCTGCTCGTCCTTGGATTTTTGTCTTTTGGTTAGGAAAGTCTAAATTATAGCCTCCTCTCTTTGCTTAACAAACAGTGAACTATAAAATAGGGTTGTTGGGGGCACCTGGGTGGCTCAGTTGGTTAAGCGACTGCCTTCGGCTCACATCATGATGCTGGAGTACCAGGATCAAGTCCCGCATTGGGCTCCCTGCTCAGGGGGATGTCTGCTTCTCCCTCTGACCCTCCCCCCTCTCATGTGCTCTCTCTCTCTCTCATTCTCTCTCTCAAATAAATAAATAAAATCTTTAAAAAAAATTTTAAAAAAATAGGGTTGTTGGGTTTTCTCCTCCTTAGAAGTAATATGATATTTTTTCCCTTTCTCTCACCCTCCCTTATGTATAGTGGATATGTCTTAAAGAATAAGCATTATGATGTAAGATATGCATTGTGGTTTGTTAAATGCTGCAGATTTTTTTTTTACTCCCTTCATTTTATGCCAGCTTATAAATATGATTGAAAACATGTTCTTAAAATTATTAAAGTTTTATACGAAAGTTTTGTTCTCCTTTTTAACTTATCACTTATGTCCTATATAACATGATAATCTGTCTATCTGATATGTAAAATAGATATATATGCTTAGCTCCTAAGAATGTTTTCTTCAAAGAGATCCAAATGCTGGTAAGTAGACACACCCTGTCCATATTCAGAAAGTGGTTTAGAGTCCCAGGAAATCCAATGATACAGAGGTACTTTGAAAGGGAGGGCACGTGTTGTGATGAGCACTGGGTGTTATACTTAACTAATGAATCATTGAACACTACATCAAAAACTAATTGTGTACTATACAGTGGCTAACTGAACAGGTAAAAAATAAATAAATAAAAATAAAGATTAAAAAAAATAATAAAAATAATAAAAAAGAAATAAAAAAGAAAGGGGGCTACCTTCAATTTTTACAAAACCAATAAAAAAAGCCATGAAAAGAATACATGCAAGAATACCAGAGTTTGGGAAAGCAGCTTAATAAGTTTATTATGGAAAAATGGTAATTTATCTGTGATAAAGTTCTATATTCTTTAAATGGCTGTAAAGGCAGATGTGTTTATAAGCCAAATTAATTTACAAATTACTACATTTGTGGATGTATACTAAGCAAATGTATAATGAAAATGAAGACATCAATGATTTTTAATTGTATGCTTCAAACCCTACTGTTTCAGTAAACAACTTAAAATATACACACACACGCGCACGCACACACACATATATAGATATATAGATATAGATATATATACATCTATATCTCTATATATAATTTCTATTAGTCCACTCAGAAGACATGTAATAGACACTGAAACTGAATGTTTAGTCCTTTCTTAAAAGCCTGACACATGGGCTTAGATTTCTTTTTATGCCCCAACATGTGCTAATGTAACAAATGGATATAACTTCCTTTTTCAAACTATTCATATCTTAAACATTCTCCTTTACTGTTTTGCCTCAAGTTATGTTTTGAACAAAATGGAGGACATATAAACAAACAGCATTTGATGGTTGTCTTGCTGACTAAAATTGTAACACAGTTAACTAATCTCCCAGAAGCCAGTTTAAATTTTCAATAGCAAAATAGTCATCAAAATTCCACATTCCGTATTTCCAAATTCTGTTTTTTCAAATTGTTTATTGACATTAAGATCATTATAAACATACATTCTGTGAGGAAATTTTTTAGACTAATAACACTGTAAAGACTACATCACTAAGGAGGCTGAGGCTCTGGTTTGGATTAGAAAACTCATTTTTAGAATCATAGTTTCGATTTGCAGCAGGAATGACTCAGCTTCTGATGGCAATATTGTGTACTGAATGCATAGTGATTCAGCCTGGGGAGTTATGGGCATAGTAAAGAGGGTAGATTTTCTTATAAAAATGTCAGGGTTTTTTTCCCATGTGCATCCCTACTATCTGTTCAAGAGACAAGTACCATTCCTATCATAACCGTAAGACAAAAATGTTTGTCAGTTACAAGAAGTCAAGCAAATATTAACCTGAAAATGTCTGGATTACAGTTCATCCAGAGAAAATGGCATATTCTTTCTGGGCAAGCAGAAAAGCACAGTAATATTATTTATTTTCTATTGCATATTTCCAGAGATGAAGTTGATTCTTTCCAACTTTTTATTTTGAAAACTATCAAACCTGCCGACATAGTTAAAAGAACAGAATGAAGACCAACATATCTTAGATTCACCCTTTTTAAAATATTTTGCTTCATTTGCTTTTCCTTTCCTCTTCTCTCTACGTTTATACTTCTTTATGCTTATCCATTTGAGAGTTACTGTCAATGTTAACACTCCAACCTTAAATACTTCAGCACATATCCACCTAAGATCAAGAACTTCTCCTACAAAACTATAATATCGTAACACACCCAAGAAATTTACTAAGATACAGTACTGAAGACTTTATTGTTTTGATCTAGGATCTAATCAAGAATAACACATTGTATTTAGTTGCCATATTCCCAGACTCCTTTAATTTGGAATGGATTTGAAGTCTGATAAAGTGAAATGCATAGTTTCAAAATTACCTGTCTCTGGGGTATCATCAATTAATACCGGCAGCAAATAATCGTGAAAATCCACCTTAAAAGCCTGGTCTTGTACCGAATGTTTTAAAAAATTCTATAATCACTTCACTGGAAAAATTTCTTCCAAATTCAACTCACCTCACTGCTGTGAGGTAAAAAATACAAGAGGCAGATTTGAAAGGACTCAGGTGCTTAAACCACACAGACCCCATACATTAAGTTCAGCATTTTGAATTGAATCCCAGATTGAATTGGTAGTCAGCCCAGTTTATACAGGACAAGGTAAATGTGCTGGCAAAGATGCTCTAGAGCTAGCCAATAAAATAAATATTGATTTTAATTGGGACCTCACTCTTCAAACACACTGCCTTTCTTGTTACCAAAATCCTAACTGTTGTATTACCCAAGAATTTGAACATATTCTTACAGCAGGTTTATTAATATTACTGACTACTATTATATTAAATTTACTTTCCTTATCAGAATAGTTCTCTTCCTCACAGTTAATATATTTTAAGTAACATATCGGCACGTCTTTATTGGCAACAAGATTACTACTCCTTATTCCCTTTGAAAGAAAATGTTCACTTTATCAGAAATGCAGTGGTAGAAATATATCTAAATGATTAAGAGGAAAATATTTTATAACTGAATTTTATGTCTCATACACAGTTGTGTGCATAAAAGTGCATATCTTATCTTTGTACAGTAAGATATTAATAAATTTCTAGCAGTGTACCAATGCTTCAATGCTTTTAATAGGTAAATAGATACACGACAACTAAATTAATAAATGTACTCAAGTTATTTTCCAAATCCTGTGTCGTATGCACATGAAATATTTTGGTTCATCTGAAATAGAATTCTTCATCAAAAAGAAAGAAACATATGGTGATAGTAATGAAAATACTGCTGTTTTTCTGTTTCTAATTTTTATGTAAGACTCAAAATCAATCAGAGACTGGATTTCAAACTTGAGGGTAATAGACAAAGGCAACAGTGTGTCCAGTTTGGGGGGTTTGTATTGCCACCTAGTGTCTAACTCCGTAAAGGACCTGGGTTTGAACATGACAGCAGTTGGGCCATCTGAACAGTCTCTTGGAAAGGGAAAAAATAACTTCAACACTTTTGATCAAAGCATTTCTTAGCCTATCTTTCTTTTTTAAAGTCAATCCATTGTCATTAGCTAGTCTATATATAAAAATATTAGGAAAGTCACTCATTCAAAGGTAATACGAAGATAATGATTTGTGTATATATAATGACATGCATTTGCATTCAAAATTGATTTCATTATTATTTTTGGATTAGCATAAGCATTTAAAAGGTGTAACCCCTGATAAGGCAAAACGTATTAATAGCTCTCCAGCTTATTCCATTGATATTGTCTTGACATGTTACTACTGACTTTCTTCACTTTTTAAATTTACTTCGTATAAGAGAATCTAATTTGAAGAACACATTTTATATGCTCACGGTTTTTTCCACTTGATAATTAGGTTCTAATTTTAGAAAATGATTAGGTTCTAATTTTAGAAAATGAGTCATTTGTTATATTACCGTAGAAACTACTTCAGTTCCCCACCTAGATGTCCAGCAGTTCACTGAAATAGGAAACCAATGGAATGGATTTAACTGCCTTCAGCAGTGCAATGAAAACATTCTAGTGAAAAGTTCCTAGAGAGATGACCCAACAAAGCTATAACCTAACGAGTCAATCCGACACACCATTGAATAGTCACATTTTCATCCCTTTCACGTCATGAGCATAATGCTTTAATGAAGATTCCATTGTCTGAGGAGTGGTTTAAATTGGCGTTTTATTGGTTTGCAATACGATTGTCAAAGTGCAACTCCCTTCTTTTATGAATAGATATGGGCAGTTGGCATAGAGATGTGATTTTCTGTTAGAATGGCCTGATAAAAATCAGGTTTCGGCCTTTAAGGTTTCGTTTTAAAGTCAAGTTGAGTATTTGAGCCATTAATTTTATCTGGGATGAGGCGAGCCTGAGTGGTGTATGCAAGTGATAACCACTCCTTCTTTGAACACAAAATGCACAGTTTGGCTTTGGCAAGGTTTCAGCAGTGGAAGACTTAGTGCTTGTAAAGTTCTCCCTCACATACACGGTTACTCCATTTATTTATTTATTTTTTTCCTTAGCGTGGAGAGTACTATGGAATGTGAAAAAAATGGCAATAGTGAAGTTTAGCGTGTGTGTGGAGATATATATGCACACTCCTGCATTATTTTCAAATAGAAATTTTACTTTCTAAATTACACCACACTAGAATGTGAGTCTTTGAAAATTTAAAATGTGGTAGTGGTTTATTTTCTTGAGACAACTGCAATAATAGAAGCTGTATATTTTGTCATTTCATATTTTTTTTAAAGATTTTATTTATTTATTTGACAGAGAGAGAGACAGCGAGAGAGGGAACACAAGCAGGGGGAGTGGGAGAGGGAGAAGCAGGCCTCCCACGGAGCAGGGAGCCCGATGCGGGGCTCGATCCCAGGACCCTGGGATCATGACCTGAGCCGAAGGCAGACGCTTAACGACTGAGCCACCCGGGCGCCCCGTCATTTCATATTTTTGTAAGGAGGACATTGTCTCGAGGGCTTATGATCTTCCTAAATTATCAATTACTCACAAAATCAGGGCTGAGTCCTTACTGCTTTGGCCACGATTACCAATGCACTGATTAAAATAAGACCTCATAAAGGTGTATGTGTGAAAATAGAGCAGAAACATGAGAAAAAGTTTTACCAAAAGATGAAAGAGGAAGAAAATTGAACCAATGCTAATTCTTCGTGTAAAAAGGAAAATGCAAGCCGGTATACTTCTAGAGGCCTAAATAAGATACTGCAGCTAGGATTTCCTGATAATAATTAAGCTTCATAATTATACCAAAAATTGTATTTTATCGGTTTTATTTAGTAACAAAACAGTTTTTTCCAAGTCTTCTTAACCTTTTGCCAACCTTCTCTACACACATACCCATGCAAACGCTGACTTGTGAATGTCACCTCTGTGTCCCCAGTCTCGCAGACCCTATAGGAAGATACTTCTCTTTCATCATTTCTTTCAAAGTTAGTATTTTCCGTCTTGAAAACCCGTAAGGGGATGAGCTCCTAGAAGGAGAACAAGGCCAAATCAAAATTAGGGATGAAGGAGACCTGGAAGTCTGCCTGCTCCTTTATAACCTTGGTTATCCTACTGCTAGATGGGGATGGAGGCTCAGAGCAGATTTAGAATCAGGTGGGGAAGTCCTAGCTTCACGGTGTTCAACCCTGTGTCACGATACAAATCAATCGTCCACGTTTCTGGAAGGGAACTAGTTCTGGAAAAGTAGCAAGAGTGGAACCCTGGCAATGGTAATTCATGTTGGCTTCTCCTATTAGACAGCAGTCTTAGCTCCTAGTGCCTCATATGTAGGGATTCAATAAACAGTGTGACATGAAATTGAAATGAAGCAAAAATGAAATTACAAAGGCTTTATTTTTTTTTTTTTTGAGATTTTATTTCTTTGAGAGAGAGTGAGAGTGAGAGAGATCACAGAGGAAGAAGCAGACTCTCAGCTGAGCAGGGATCCTGATGTGGGGCTCAATCCCAGGACCCTGGGATCATGACCTGAGCCAAAGGCAGGCCCTTAACTGACTGAGCCACCCAGGCACCCCACAAATGTTTTATGTGCAAAGAGAAGCCAAGTAGCTTTGGAGAGCTTTAATAACTATTTTAGGAGACCAGCAAGTTACCTCAAAATAATAAGTTGTACCCCAGTAGGCTCAAAGGCATTATTAAAATATTCTAAATTAACTAATTTTGACTAATTCTACATATGAAAATGTATTGAGAAGTACAAGAAGAATAAGGCAGGTCTCATGGCCTAAATCTATGGAGACTAGATGAAAATTTTGAAAACTTTCTAAAAGCAGAAGGAAGGCAAGAGTAAATGTCAATCCACTGAAAAAGACCACATTTGCAGACAGAGTTCAAGGGAGGGGAAGATGGCGGTGGGCCTGGTCATATGGATGCAAGGAGTCAGGATCTATGCTGATCTGGAAGAGCCATTTGGACAGGGACCCATGGGCGTGAGTAGGGAAGTCAGTGCCGGAAGGAGGAGAAGCAGGCCTAGAGGCTGGAGTCTAGAAGTGTACTTGCTTCCATCCGGGCTTTGACTGACTATCCCCATCCATTCAAAAACAAAACAAAACAAAAGCGACTGTGTTCTTTCTGTCTGACAGATGGGAAGAGGTGTGTGGAAAAGTGTGTGAGGAGGAGAAATCATATTTATTGACTCTCCTCAAAGTGCCAGGCCTTATGCTAATTGCTCTACCCTTATTACTGTTCCCAGTAAGTTTATACTCTAGAAAAAAACAAGAAAGCACATCAATAACTACAGCACGAGGTAAAGATGAGAGTTATTACATGAGAGTTAAAATGTTAAGAGAATTCCCAAGCATGGAGACGCCACCACTCTGGCTGGTGGAAATCAAGAATGGCTTTAGAGAGGGGCGTCTGGGTGGCTCAGTCAGTTAAGCGCCTGATTCTTGATTCCAGCTCAGGTCATGATCCCAGGCTCCTGGGAGGGAGCCCCACATCAGGCTCTGTGCTCAGTGCGGAGTTTGCTTTTCCCTCTCCCTCTGCTCCTACCCTCGATCTCTCTCACTCTCTCTCTAAAATAAATAAATAAAATCTTAAAAAAAAAAAAAAGGATGGCTTCATAGAAAAGGAAGCATATTAGTCGGGTCTTGAAGGTTGTGCAGGACAGAAGATGAAAAAGGAGAGACACCTCAACAGAGAAAGAGCCATTCCGTGTGGGCTTTAAGTATATTTAAACTGTACTATGTGGGAGGTGAGGGATATTAGTGGTATAAAGCCATAGAGTAGAGGGGTGAAGTTAGATTTTGAGGAAGGTATTTTGGTGCCAAGAATAAAGTTGTGTGAGAGTCTGATTTTTAATTAATTAGGTTGAGAAAAAAGTGTGTGCACAGATGTAATCTAATCAGTCTTCAAATAACTGAACGTTATAATAGCTTGATGATCAGAGTGGATCCATCACAAAAATTTCAAGTTCAAAAAATCTGAAAGATCATTTCGTTCAATTCCAATTCATAGATTCATAAATTAAAACCCTCAGAGTAATGTATGGGGATTAACATAAGAATAAAAAAAAAAAACCCTCAGAGGTTCAACTACTTCAAGGTCACATAGTCAGTGACAAAAGTGGAACTCTATTTGGGGTATCTGGATTGTTGGACCAGTGTACCTTGCTTTGGCCAAGCTGCCTCTCCAGAATATATTTAATCTTTTTAAAAATATATAAAATGGATGCCTGCTATAAAACTGGGCACAGATTTTTTACTTGGCTCTATCATTTGAATAAACCTAAATTTATGTTACCCTGGGGAGGCAACAGAGTATACTGGGATTTGGAAATCCAGATGGTTGGATTAGTATTCTGGCCCTGCCACCTCAAACCTTAAGCAAATTACTGAGCCTCCATTGAATTTGATGTACTCCTTGATTAAATAGTGAAAATAATAATAATCTCCCTACAGCCAGTAGGAGTGAAAGGGAAAATGTAGGTAAGATATCTAGTTATAGTGTCTGGTAGCTCGTAGACATTCACTATGTTTTCTTCCTTTCCTTCTGTCTCATTTCCTAGGGAAACCTGATATTCATTTGGTTCTCCAAAATGGGACATCCTGAATTTTTTGACAAAGTATATGACATATGATGAATGTTGTTATTAAATGAACGACTTTCCCTGAATATGCTATGCTCTACTACAGTGCTTTTCACAGTGATATTATTCATTTAACTTGCAGAATGAATGAATGAATGAATGAATGAATGAATGAAAAGTGCAAGTGACAAAAAGTGAGACCAGACCGTGAAATTTCTTGGGGATGTGAAGTTCTCAGAGACTTTCTCCAAAGTATGGTGGTAAATCCTATATTGGCTCAAGCCCTCTCAAATCTAAGGACTCCTCAGAGTATTCCATGAATAGCTTCATGAGGTCCCAAATCCTAAGCAAATACTTGCAACAGTGTGTGCATGTGGATCTTTCTAAGGTGAAGGATTTGTAGCTTTCATAGATTCTCAAAAGGTTCTATGATCCCCCAAATATTAAAAATCACTTGCAATATGATAGCCAAACTATGGAAAGAGCCTAAATGTCCATCAACAGATGGGTGGATAAAGAAGATGTGGGGTGTGTGTGTGTGTGTGTGTGTGTATATATATATATATATATATATATATATATATATATAATGGAATATTATACAGCCATCAAAAAAAGAAATCTTGCTATTTGCAATGATGTGGATGGAACTAGAGGGTATTATGCTAAGCGAAATAAGTCAATCAGAGAAAGACAAGTATCATATGATCTCACTGATATGAGGAATCTGAGAAACAAGACAGAGGATCATAGGGTAAGGGAGGGAAAAATGAAACAAGACGAAACCAGAGAGGGAGACA
>NC_138370.1:45746175-45893343 GCF_054177405.1 Leptonychotes weddellii | reverse complement strand
TACCCCTGAAACAAATAATACATTATATGTTAATAAAAAAAAATTAAAAAAAAAAAGAATCACTTGTGATAAGCACCATACTTCCTAAGATGCAGCCTTCCCAGCACCACAGCTCTTACGTTTTGTTGGAGGCCATGTTTTATTTGCCAATACCACCTCACAGAGAAATGGCTTCCAATCAGGATCTTTTCAGGAAATGGTATTTTGATGTTTCTAAAAGCTGTAGTTAAATATCAAATGTACGTAATAGAGAAAGTAGTCTCAGCAAAAGAGTAGAGAAACTAGAAAGTAAATTCAAGGCATTATGTTGAAATTCAATGTGAGTACGCAGTTGAAATTCAATTAAATAAGATATATCATGCCATGTATATGGGATATATGGAAAGCAAGCTAAATGTAGGAATGCAATTTATACAGACATGGTAATTATCCCATGAATTGATGAATTAATGAAATAATGGTACTTGGCAGAAAGGAAAAACAGCATCATCAAATATTTATCAAGCTTCCACTGTGATTGAAGCTCTCTCTATATAATACTTTACATTCAATTAACTTTCTGACCCACAAATTGGAACATATATTGTGTTGAAGAAAGAAATATCCACTTTCACAATGATTTGTCATTAATTAGAAGTTACATCTTTTCATATTAAGTGTAGTTCAAATTCACTGTATTAGCAACTCTTAATGTACCAACTATCTCAGTGTATTTATTCAGTTGCTGAACAGTGGTTTTTGTACCCTGAAAAATTTCCATCATCAGTTTTTCAGTAAATAAAACATCATTAATGTGGCAAGTGGGCTTGTCCGATCTGAATGCAGTCTCACACTGTTTCCCAAGATAAGGAAGAATATTTGGAGCCACGCAGATGTTTTGCTGTTGATGCCACTACTGTGGACATGAAAGACTCTCTGTGAGATGGGAGGGTTCCTTGGTGACATCCTTGGTAGAGCTTCCATTCCTTTTTTTTTTCCCCCCCAATAAAATCATTCAATTCTCCTTGGAAATGTATTGATCTTATAATTCCAATTTATGAAGAGATTGCTCTTCTAGTCTCAGTCTGGTGGAGCCGATTCGACCACCTACTCCATGAGTGAGAATTTGACCCAGTTCTGGTGAGTCAGAGCCGCACAGAGTCAGTGTGAGTCAGATGTCTGTCATTTGCAACCAAAAGCAAGCCTGAAACACTGGCCTGAATTCATTTTCCTTCTGGGATTGTCTTGCCACTTCCCTTTCAATATTACCAGTACTCCTATTACCTATGTTGGTGCCACGCTTCATCATGCACACTTCTAGAGGGGCTATTATCACTATCTTCAGGTAAGAAAACCTAAATGTGTTCTCATGATTATCATAATATTTACATAGTGCTTTATTGTTTTTCAAAGCACTTTCACATGTACCATCTTGTACATTTTGCCTATGTTATATACAAAACTTTTTCTTATAACCAGCTCACAATTATTGGAAACAGTTCAAGAAGCCATAACTAACTTAGAGAAACATGGTCATTGTGGATTAAAAACAGAAAAAGTAATCATTATATTTAATACTTACTGAGTGCCTGGCAACCCTCTCGGGTCCCCTCCCTCCTTGGGAGCTTTGTGCTATCACTCTGCTATCGCTCAATAAACCTTACCTTGCTGCTCAAAAATAAATAAATAAATAAAATAAAATGACTTATTGAGTGCCCATTAACCACCACATTCTTTCTCTTTTTAATTTTTTTCCAGTTTTATTAAGATATAATTGGCATACATCATTGTTTAAGTTTAAGGTGTACAGCATAATGATGTGACTTACATATATTATGAAATGATTTCTGTTCTAAGTTTAGTTAGCATCCATCATCTCATATAAACACAATGAAAAGAAAAAGAAAAAAGTAAAATGTTTTTCTTGCGATGAGAACTCTTAGGATCTACTCTCTTAATGACTTTTGTATATATCATGCAACAGTGGTAACTAGAGTCGTCATGTTGGACATGACATCCCTAGTACCTATTTATCTTATCACTGGAAGTTGGTGCCTTTTGACCACTTTCCTCCACTTTTCCCTCCCTGCAACCTCCTTTTCTGGTAACCACAAATCTGATCGCTGTTTCTGTAAGGTTAGGGTTTTGTTTGTGTTCCTTTTTTGCGGCGGGGAGAGGTTTTATTTTGTTTTTGTTTTTGCTTTTTTTTTAAGATGCTACATATAAGCGAGATTATACATTACTTGTCTTTCTCTGTCTGACTTACTTCACTTAGCATCATGCCCTCAAGATCCATTTACATTGTTGCAAATGGCAGGATTTCCCCATTTTTGATGGCTGAGTAATATTCCATTGTATCTGTCTACCACAACTTCTTTATCTGTTCATTTATTGATGGAGACTTTCATTGTCTCAATGTCTTGGCTGTTGTAAATAATGCACTATAAACATGAGGGTGCAGATGTTTTTGAGTTAGTGTTTTAGTTTCCTTTGGATACATTCCCAAAGGTGGAATTGCTGGATCATATGGTAGTTCTACTTTTAATTCTTTTGAGGAATCTCCATACTGTTTTCCACAGTTGCTGTATCAGTTCACAGTGCCACCAACAGTGCATGAGGGTTCCCTGTCCTCCACATCTTCACCAGTATTTGTTACCTCTTGTCTTTTGATGATGGCCACTCTAACAGGAACCACCAAATTCTTTAGATTTATTACTCTCATTTCCATTGCAAGCATTTCTATAAGTCAGTGTTATTAATCCCCTTCTATAGGTGTGGTTTAGAGATGTTAAGTAACTCAACCAAGACCATGCAATGGTAGAATAAAGATGAAAACCTAGTTCTGCCTGAGTCCAGGGTCAAATTGTCTAACCACTGTGTTAAACTTCTGCCCCACTCACAAAGAGAAACTCCTGTATTTCATGGAGCTCCTGGAGGAAACAGCAAGGGCACTAATTTCCAAAGTAGTTGAATGTATGTGTTACCACTGAAGATATGTTTAATTAATATTGACTTTATCCCCTGCAGCTTCTGTTCCAACAACCAGAATTTGGGGTCCTGAGAACTGAAAATAAGGAAAGCATTGCTCCATGATCTCAATCTTAAACAAAGAGAAAGAAGGAAGGAGGGAAGGAAGGAAAGAAGGAAAGAAAGAAAAAAAAGAAAAGAAAAGAAAAGAAAACCTCTCAGCTGGAGACAAGGTCCATGTTGGGAAATGGAATCTCTGCTCAAATGGATAAAGGCATTAGAGTGAAAAATGAAATTGTTAAGCTGAAATGATGGGAACTGAAAAGGGTCACAGACGGATGGAAATGGAAATAAACTAGATCTATCCGCTGGCTGCTATTTTGTTCACTAGGGGCTGCTGGTGCAGATTTTGAAGTCAAAGGTGAACTATGAATTCCATACAGGCTGCTCAGTCTCACATGTGGAAATAAAATTCCAAGAAGGAGGACATAAAAAAAATTGCTTTGATAGATTCAAAGAGATATTAGCCAGTCACCCTAACCATAGAGAATAAAAGACTGCTTAAGAATTGCATGTCTGGCACACTCCTCTGGATTCTTCCTGGAGATCAGTGGGTCACACTGGTGGGAGGAAGAAACCAAAGAGGATCATCTTCCCAACAAGACCCTGTTGCTCTTTTGCTATAAACAGTTTATTCCTTGACCTATGAAAGACCCACACGTATCCTTAACTTGCAAAGCATGAACTTGGAATAAAAGAAAAAAAAGAAATGAGTGCAAATGACTTTAAAATAATCAAATTTGAATTTTACAACTGCAAAGAATTCTCTCCTAATTGTCCACTGAAGAGAGTGGTCATCAATTCACTCTCTTCTCAAGGAGATAGTCGCTGTCGGCTCCATTAAGTTATCATCCTGCAGCGGGAAATTTATCATAATTTATTCTAGGATATTCTAAATTTACCCTGTTGATTACCACTGTGTAAACAATGTCTGCTGTGAGCTGGGGTTGGATGATTGAGGGTTGCAACAGGCATTGGTTTGGAGTCGCCATTTGCGCCAAGAGCTTCATGGTTGTACTATCAGTACAAACTCCAGGGATGTCTAACAAGAGCTTCAGTGGTTATGGGAAAAAAATGAGGCTCTTCCTCTTCGTAACGGTAATGGGCCACTTAGTGCAATATCTCTCTTGGGAGAGGCAAGTCCAAATGGCAGAAGGTTAAAGAACATTAGAAAGTGGTTTGGGCATGAACAACAGCATGGTTTTTCTCATTAAAATAAAGAAGAAAAAACTGCTGAAGGGCATTTGTAAGAGGTCAGCATTGAAAACTCTTTAGAAAACAGTCTTCGATGACAATATACAAAATTTAAGTTACGGTAAGTTTTCTCATAACTATAGTAGAAGCTGTCCAAATTGGCAAGGAAGGACTTATGTTCTAATTTGTATGTTTCTATTCACCAAAAAAAAATATATATATATATATATATATTAGGAATTTATTTGATGTGGATTGAAGACACTAAACATTTATTAAAATTAATGACATCTGGCTATTTCTTTCCTTCAGACATTGCTCATAACTCTTCTACCCCTTTTCTCCCCCATCTTTCTCTTGCTTCATTTCCAACCATATGTTTGTGGTAACTTAGTTATTCTCAGCTCCTCAGCCTGTGTCAGTAAGAACTTGATTTTCGTCATTCAGTCCTACCTTGAAGTTTGTCCTTTCCTATCTTTCTGAGTAGAAGAAGTGGAGGTAGAATCTTACTTGACTATTTGCCACACAATTTTACCTTTAAATGTATTCTTTCCGATCAAAGTTTCTTCTCCGTTTTTGCTTTTTCAGAGTGGGAAACAAAAAATATGTGAAGTCTTACTGGAATGTTCTGGCCTCTGCCACATAAATTGCTTGCTTTTCTTTGTTCTCCACTCTTTCTCTTTGGAAGTCCCTCAGTATGGGGAGTATAAATATGAGATCCACACAGAGGCTGAAAGGACAGTAGCAGAAAGCTACCAATGTCCTCTTCAGCAAGGAAGACAAAACGACCAGGTCAAGAGACCTGCTATTGAATGCCCAATAAGGATGACCCCAATTTTATGAGGCCTGTGGTCTAGAATCACTCTACATCTTCTGACACGTTTCTATTCCTCCATGCTTCCCAAGTATCTTTATCAAAAAAATCATACTTCTTTGAAACTTTAAAGAAATTCTGGGAACCCTCCTAGTCTCATTGAAACATGTGTCCCCGAGTAAGTGTATCCTCTTCCTTTCTTCTGATCCTAACCCATTGTACCCTGTTACAAGATGATACCACATGGGTCCTACTTGAGAGGAGAAGGTATAAATTTCATGGCATAAAGTAAACTCCTTGAAAAAGCCTCATACTTGCTTTCTGCAAGATTGGCAAGCCTAGCGTTATTGTTGCAGCTATAAAGTGAGGGTTAATAGCAAATCTATCTCCTTAATTAGTACTTAAGAATACATTAAGTCCTTACTGGATATTTTCCAGATATTAAATTAATATTATATTTTATGGGATACGACTGTACTCAATTCACTAATGAGCTGAAGTCAGAAAGGAACAAACAGAACATTATTCTCTCTCCAAACTTCCCCTTTTCAACTCACTCTGTCCTTACTTATTGTGTGAAGTTTTTCTGTCAACTTCAGTTATTAAAAGTCTAACCATTCTATGAGCAATTTGCTCTCTTTTAAAAGTCAACATCATGATTAGTAACTCAAATAATGTACTTGGTAGATAAATACGATCAACAGATACTGGACTCTAATGTTTAATAATTTAAACGATCAAGATGTACCTTTGACACTTATAAATAGTTCTTATTAAATAAGCACCTAGTTCAAGTGTATAAGAATATAATACGCAAATGTTTCAAATCCTAATATTTGTAACAAAATGGAAAACTATTACTATTACTACTACTATACCTTCCATTTTTAATCATCATTTATATGGCAAATCTGGTACTGCTAAATTCCTTACAAATTACCATATTTAGTCCTCATAGGGACCCTGCAAAGTCACTATTGTCACCATTTTTGAGACAAGGAAACTGATATCCAGAGGAGGTAAGTAACCATCTCCAAACAACACAGAATAAGTAATTACCTCAAGCTCTTAATAGGTTAGCAAATGAATCAAAGTGAGCCAAAAACTATTATCAGAATAATGACTAATTATATATCTTGTTTCCTGACACTGTTTCTATGTATTATAGTATATCTGTGGATACTGGCAAATATAGGCAGCAAATGGGCCACTTCAGACAAGAAAATAATTTTTTTATTGTATAATCTTCGGAAGTATCCAGATACCACACACTTTGAAAGAATTATGCAAATATAAAATTCATAAAACTTTAAACAAGTAAAATGACTGCAAATATTAGAAGACTCATTACTCTGAAGAATTTTTTTAAACAGAAATAGATCTCAGTTGTGTGGATTTTTTATTTTTGGCCTGTAGGGACAGAGAGTTCTGTTTTAATGAGAGTGTTATTTTTTTTCCACTCGTATAAATTTGCAGATGGTAACCTACAAATGAGAGATGTAGTCTCAGATGTAAGCTCGGAGAGGTAAGAGTATAGCAAATTCATTTTGGCCCCCTAAAAGGAGAGAAACTATTTAATATGTATAAGGACAGAGACATAAAATGCATAGTCAAAATATAAAAAATAAAAACTATGCTAGAAGAGACATTCAGGGAACAAGTGGGGAAATTTTAATATAATCTTGGGGAAGAAGATGCTAGGAGTATAACAGCATCTTTGTAACTGAGGTGACAGAATGGGCAGAGCATCCTGGGAGACTTTCCTTTCAGAGCTGAAGTACCTTGCTGTGCCTCAGTGGTTAATGTCAAACGCCCTAATGGATTCTCAAAGGAAGCATCTTTTTTTTTTTAAGATTTTATTTATTTATTTGTCAGAGAGAGAGAGCACAAGCAGGGGGAGTAGGAGAGGGAGAAGCAGGCTCCCTGCTGAGCAAGGAGCCCCATACGGGACTCCACCCCAGGAGCCTGGGATTGTGACCTGAGCTGAAGGCAGACGCTTAACTGACTGAGCCACCCAAGCATCTCCGGGGTAGCTCTTTTCTTCAGAGGACAGGAAGCATCAAATCAGCTCCTGTTTGGTTCCACCAGCAGCATATCCCCTGTAAACACCATACCCAAGAATCTAGTTGTGATTTTCTCCACTGAAGGACCCGTGAAAGTTACCACAAGCCAGCAATACCTACATTGCTAGTAAGTGCTGGTGTTGAAATGTGAATTCTGGTCAGCTGCCTGCAGGTATGTAAATAATAACCCGGAGGGCTCAGAAATAGAGCCCTGTGTTCACGGAGGCATTGCTTATGACATACAGCTTTGGCATAACAAATCGTTGGAGCAGTGATGCTGATGAGACCATTTCCTTTCTGGCTGAAGAAAATAAAAGAATCTCATACCACAGACAAAAAACAAATTCTAGATTATGAATATGTGCATGTGAAAAAGCAAATCTCAAAATTTTAAGATAATATAAGAATATTTTTATGACGCCTTTAGATAGGAAAGAATTTCTTAAACAAGGCAGAAGAAAGAGAAATGGTAATTTTTTAAGCTTCTATATTAAAATGTCTTGAAATCCATTGCCCCCTGCCTTCAGAAAATATTACCCTAAACAACTGCCTACAATTAAGATTTTTTAATTTTCCAGGGACATTCCCAATAGTGCAAATATCATTCCAGGGTAATGCCTATTAAAATTTTGATGCTTTAGTTTCTGATCAAGTTTAGCGATTTCATAAAACCGAATATCTGTCCAGTGAATTGCACTAATATCTTTCATAGAGCGTGCATTTACTGTGAAATATTGATGATCAAAACAGAGAGGCAGGGAGGGAAGAAGGGAGATGGTTGCAATAAAAACCACCAATTACTATTTTTGCTTTTCTTTTTTTTTTTTTTTTTCCATGTCTGCGTTGTCTCCTTGAAAAGCCCAGGATGAGATCACTCCTCACATACGTTCCTACTTACTGGTTAGCTTTTGGTGGGTTTATCTGTTTCTAAGTAATTAGCTGGAATGCTGTGGGAATATGAGGGATGTCAGACCTGTCAGTCAGGGGAGCTGTGTGGGAGGTCTTAAAGGAACCACTACAATGTGGTGGAGCTTTTTCTTTCTTTTTATACTTAAGAATTTTTGACTGATTTTAAAAATCAGCCAAAGCGCGGTCCAACACAGTTCTGGTTGGGTCTGGAACTGCCGTACAGGGAGAGGTATTTCTCGCTGTGAAGCATCTTGATGTTCGCAAGGTCTTATAATAAGGTGCCAACATAAGTCTAACATTGCAATTGACACACACACACACGCCCATAGAAGCAAGCCTCTACCTATGTTATCCTTTTGTACCTTTATGTTTTAAAAAGTGTGTGCAGTGTTTTCCTAAGCTACATGAGTAGAAACTGCATGACTGTTGCCTGTCCCGTGAATGTCTTTCAGTGAATTAGTTTCATCGAACTGATCCAGAGAAGGTATTTCAGCTGTAGATTTGTATCGCATCATCTTCCATCGGTCTTAACAGTTCTATTTCCTACATTCAGTGGCTGCATCTCACAAGGATGTCACACAGCAAGGACACTTCATTGACACTTGCAAAGTGTAGTTTCATTTGCCATCAGTTTTTGGCTAAATAAGACAAAATAGTAAACGCATGCGTTGGATCTCTTTTGGGGAGCCTTAAAACAAGAGGGAAAAATGAAAAGAAAGGAGCTAATAAGGTCAAACATTCTTTTTTTATCATTAGCTCCAATTCAATAGATGAAAATTAGAGAAATAACGTTTGTTCTAAAGACCTGAGTTTTGAGGAATCACAGAGACAGAAAAGTGGTTTTGTGAAGAGGGGTTTGGAGAAAGGAAAGAGAGTATTGGGAGAAATTTGGCAAGCAGACTGAAGCACAGAGGGGGCAGCGAGAATCTAGTAATAGTTCCAGCCATAGAATCCCAAACAAGCGGAAGTGAACAGAGGAAGAGGAGAGCAAAGCTAGGGGGAAGGCATCAAAGGACTAGCCATCCTAATTTAGCATGTGTGAGGAGCACAGCCCTGCTGGGACATCACAGCATCGCCAAGGTGGCCACAGACAGGTGGGTCCCCCACAGTGGATGTCAGTGTGTTCTTCCTCTCTTGCCACCCCCAACTCCAGGAGGACGAGGCTGAAAAAGGTTGAGGAACCAATCTCTCCAAAATAGAGAGGAGTGTATACTCTAGTTCTAACGGTGCCTAATGGAAAGATTTAAAACTAAAATTGCCTTAAAGATATAAAATGAGGGACGCCTGGGTGGTTGAGCTTTGGTTAAGCGTCTGTCTTCAGCCCAGGTCATGATCCCGGGGTCTTGGGATGGAGTCTGGCACCGGGCTCTGTGCTCAGCGGGGAGCCTGCTTCTCCCTCTGCCTCTCCCACTCTCCCTGCTTGTGCTCTCTCTCTCTGACAAATAGATAAATAAAATCTTAAAAAAAAAAAACCCAAAGATATAAAATGATTTAAATAATTTGCCTGTCAAAAGCATTTATTGCCTTAAACTTTTAGAAGAAAATGCATTTACTCGTTGAACAAAAGTTCTAATCAACAACAAAAAAGATGTCTCATGCTCCATCAATGAGAAAAATGTTGTGGGGAACATGTGTCCTTGATATGTTACTACAATTAATGGTTTGAGATTGTGCTTGTGTGTGTGTATAATTTCCAGCATTTATACAAATCAAAATTCAGCAAGTCAAACCATGTACAAAGAAGGAAAGACAGAATAGTGGCTAGAGAAAGCAACAAATAATCTCAAATCTGGTGTAATGTCTTCTCTACACACTATAGCACAATTAGATAAATACCAAAAAAAGACTGAACATTTTTAAGTTACAATGTGTCTTTAAGCCCAAACACTATATGCTCCCTTCATTCCCTAAAAGTATGGTTACACTTTATCACCTTTATAAGTTTTTCTACAAAGAAATAAAAAATCTACATAAAATAAGTTGAGCTTTGAGAAAGCATGTATATGAGAAGTCACAATACTATGCCAACCACTTAAGTAGCTAAATGTAATCACATACAACAATTTTAAAGAGCAAATTAATGTTGACAGTCTCATGCATCATTTTGTCAAGAAGGTAAATCATACAAATTGCTCATTTAAACAACATAATCTCAACATTATTAAAATTCTAGAGTTACGATATTTGGTACATTGTCAAAACCTGAGATACTGTCTTCTCACTACATTTTCAACAACCACTGTGTTAACAAAAATCAGTATTCACTGGACACAGTTACCATCTCAAATAAATTTATTCATTATAAATTCAATATAAATATATTGTTAAGCTAAAGGATATTGATGTCTATTGAGGTAGGGGAAAATCCTCTTATAAAAAACTACTAGTTGTGTTTTCTGAGTGTATATAAAATAATGCCAGGTCAAGTAAAATGTGCTTGTATATGTCCTGATAAGAAATGTTATTTTCTTCAATCTTGAACAACCAAAAAGTGATGTGTTCACTTTATTTTTTTTTTCCCTTGGACCAGGCCTAAATATTTTTTTTTTTAATGGATAAGATTCTCTTATATTGTACAGGCAGATTTTGTGTTCACTTTAAAACACAATCTATGTATAACTTTTTAGAAACACCAAAATTTCTATTCATCACATCAGTATAACAGAATCATCAAAATATGAACAATAAATAACTTTTTGGTGGTCCAATAGTGGCTTTGATTGTTTTTTTTAATTCTGTTCAGTTTTTTGACCAAGATTCTACTGGATAGTAAAATAAGCATTAAATAAAGCACATATTCCAGGCACAAGATTTAGCAGAAAAAAAAATTCTTAATAAATACAAGATGTGTCAATATAAAATTTAGACAGTCACTTAGTAACTCAGGCAAAAACACCCAATGGAAGCCTCTTTAAATGCTGATGGAAATCTAGAATTTGGGTGGCTTTTTTTTTTTTTTTTTTTGAGGAGGGGGCCAGGATAAGGTGAGGTAAATAATCTTCAAAGTCCCCAATTTACATTTGGTGGCAAAATAATTTGTGCTTTAATAAAAATTTTCAAAGAAAGCAATTATTTGAACTCAAAGTATTATTTTCCTTCTTAAATTGTTTTCACTTGAAATGTTAAGATTTTCCTCTTCTAAGAAGTCAAATGAAGAGCAAGTACAGCTGTTTTTTCTTTGAACATGGGAACAGCTTTTACAGTAGTTATAAGTTTGATCATATCCAGAGACACACTCTCCCAAGGGAAGATTTATCAACCAAGTCAGCATCCAGTACAAATATTCACAAACAGTTGTTGAAACAGTTGTTTATCAATAATATCGAATGACATCTGCTCTGTCCCTTGCAGTGGGAGGAGGGGGAGCAGGAGATCTTAAGTCTCATTTCTTTCCTTACATACTTTGAATATTTGGCTCCTAGGCTCACTTATGCTAATCAAGAGAAAACAGGGAAGATACAGAGAACATATTGATTACATTGAAAATGGCTGGTGGTTACTAGAGGCAAAAATAGAACAACAGGATTAGACAGGGACGTGAAAAAACAGAGACAAAAACAGTATGGATCATGTTGGAGTGGAGGCTGGGAAAATTTGCACTCAAAGAGGAGAGAGAATATAGAGGGAAACGATCTCGCATACAGGAGGTTGAGAGCGGGAAAGAAGAATTTAAAACATGTTGGTAGGTCTCATACATGTAAGCCATTCTGGCAAGTTCTTGAGACGCTTAGCCTTTCACTTATTTTGCCTGCTGAGACAATCTGCAGACACTCTCCCCAGGCTGGGTTTGTTTGATCACCTTTAACGAAGGGCTTTGGCTTCTTCCAACGTGGCCCCGATCCATTCCCTTCTCCCATTTTATGACCCCTGTTCTGGACTGAATTGTATCCTCCCAAAATTCATATGTACCTCAGAATGTGACTGTATTTGAAGATAGGATCTTTAAAGAGTTAATTAAGGTTATATGAAGTCATGTGGGTGGGCCCTAATCCAATATAACTGGTGTCCTTATAAGAAGAGGAAAATAATACACAAACTAGTAGGAAGACCATGTGAAGACGCGGGAAAAATAAGGCTATCTACAAGCCAAGCAGAGAGGACTTGAACCCTGCCAAACCTTGATCTTGTTCTTCCAGCCTCCAGGACTGTGAGGAAATTAATTTCTGTTATTAAGTCACCCATTCTGTGGTGCTTTGCTATGGCAGCCTGGGCAGCCTAATATGCACTCACTCCACTAAAATCTATTCTACCCTGCTCCTGTCTTTTCAGTTTTGCTCTCTTCTTTCTCTCCTGCTCTGCCCAAAATATCCAAGCTTCTCTGGACCGATCCGATACTCCTCAGCAGGTTCACACAGACTACCGGTTCTGGTGTGGCTCCTCATCCAGGATAGAGAATGGAAACCGCTGGAAGGTGCAAAGGGAAAGGGAAGCATACAAAATGACACAGAAGACCAGAAGAAATTGGTAGAGCTGACTTCCATGAAGCCACTCTTTTCTCCTATCTTTCTCCTCTTCTCCACAGAATTATAGGCCTTCGTTCTGTTTCCACACACATGCAAACATACTTATTTGGTTTCTTAGCCACTAAATGACTCCCTGTCTTACAACCCTGGATGCCCCATCCCCATCCAACTTTGTATTTAACATGTCCCAAGAATATTCCCACTAAGCAGCCACCAGCTGACCACATGGGTGCCCTCATCCATTGGACAACTTTCAACTTGCACAAATGGGTTTTTTCACTTGCTGACTTTTAACACCTGCCAACACCTCAACAAGTCTGAGGCATCTATCTGACGGCAATAGCACTTTCCACCAGGCAAAATGTGCCTTCATGAAACAACGATCGTGGTGAAGTAAGCTCCAGAATTTGCTTAATAGTTATTAGGGCCATGAAATTTCCTATTCCAAGAAGCAATTCAGCCAAATTAAATGTTTGCCTAGAATTTCAGGCAAATTCAAACAAAAGGAAGTTCAGATGAGAAAACACTCAGAATAGATCAGAGCCTCACTACATTTGAACCCTAATTATTCAATAACTGCTTTTGCTCTGCCCCACTTCCTGCAAACCAGTGTTGATTAAATACATTTTCTGTGTATGTGAGCAGGATTTTGCAAGATGTTTATGAATTCAAAGAATTTACTGTGGACTAAAAGCCCCTGTCCTAGACACCACACTTGTGGAGTTCATAAATCAAATGGCTGGAGCTTTCCTACATCTTCCAGATGCAGCTACAAATATTTTTAGTTGGCACAATAGCAAAAATGAGAACTCAACATTCAGGTTTTAAATGCCATCCCTAAAGCTCTTGTGCACAGGAGTTTGGAATATGTTTAAAAACTAGAATTTTAACTTCTCCCATCCTAATTTCCCTCTTCTATAACATCATTTGAAGCATAATGGTTAGGTCAAACAAACATTTAGGTCAAACAAACAAGGAAAAAGTAGCTTCATTACCAGTTTTGCGCATTTAGGATTAAGTTACAAGATCTATTTTTCATCATCACTTAACTATATATAGGTGAGATACGTAAGTGATTTTCAGTCATATTACTTAACTAATTATTTCAAATTTTGAAAGAATATTATTTTGGACACTTGTCAGCAAGGTTCTTAGTGGACTATTCTCTGCAAAGGACCACTGAAATTATGTTTTTCTACTCTGATGATTAAAACTGTGATGCCTAAAGAAGTGCATATTTGTCATACTGATTAGAGTTATGAATTAATTTCAGGACCTTAACATCCAGTTTTAACATTAATGAAAATCTATCTCCCACATGCTAAATAACTGCCATTATCAATATAATATGACATATATATATATTACATGCAAGTATTAGTATACACTTGCATATAAGTATATACATACACATATATACACACTAATACTTATATATAACATAAATCTAACATATATTATACATGTAATATAACTCCTTTAGCTCTTGAATAGCTTATTTCTGTTTTTGTCATTCTTAGTGACAGGTTTTACATCCAAATAGATTTTATGCCTTGATGGAATGATGTCTAGCCATTAGTCATAATGACTCTAGCAATTCATAGATGGGCCACAGTAATTAGAAACATGCATCTTTATGGAAAAAAGTAAATATTACTAATTTTATCTCAACTTTTTACTTATGATATTCCCCATTTAAACCATTTTGCATAAGATCATTCTAGTTCTTCTATTGAAAAAAGGTATCATTTCATCCTTTTCTATAAAAACTTTTCAGTGTTTGGAGGAATTTCCAAATTGATGATCATAATAATAACTAATTAATTAATTAATTAATTAATTAATTCAAAGTTGGGGTACCTAGGTGGCTCTGTTGGTTTAGCCTCTGATTTCAGCTCAGGTCATGATCCCAGGGTCCTGGGATGATCCCAGTGGTGGCAGACTCTGTGCTCAGCAGGGAGTCTGCTTCTCCCTTTCTCTCTCCCTGTCCCTCTGGCCCCCACACCCCCGCTCGTGCTCTCTCCTTCTCTCTCAAATAAATAAAGTCTTTTAAAACAATTAAAAAATAAAAATAAATTTAAAGAAAAAGGCGTATTTCCAGCTTGACAACGTCTATGAAGCAAAACTGGTTTTGTACATCAAGCTAAAATGAAATGTATTTTTTAAAAAATATTTTGGTCAATTAGCTTCAGTGGTTTTCTATTATTCTTCTATTTCCGTGATATTTCACCATATTTCTTTTTCTTCCATCTTTTCAAAAAGCAAAAGATGATCCGATGCATGAATTTAAAGTATAGATATGGGGCTGATATAAAGTTCAGCCACAGCATGAAATGTGCAAAAATGTAGCTATCGTAGCAATCAAGGCCCCCATCGGACCACCACGCAGGTCCCCCTTCATACCCGCACGGGCTGAGACGGAACTCTTGATTCACCCAGTTCCCAGTAAGGTAACCACTCCTAGTCCACTCACCTTCCTCACCTACAGAAAAAAGCCCAGAGCTCACTTGCTACCTCGGGCCCGTCCCTCCCTCATTCCCCCTCCTTCTTCTCCCCCTCCTTCTAGGTCCTAATCTAGGGTCGGCAGATGCTTTCCTAGATCGCTCTGGAGCTGTGGGAAACGGAGCAGGCAACTCTGCCCTCTTAGGTCTAAGTCATGAAATCACAGAAATGCTGCAGGGCCTTTTCAGTGAGGCGCTCTGTCCCTCTCTTTTCCTGAAGAGTGAGAGATAAGGCCTTTCTGCTCTCGAGCCCTTAAATCTCAGAAGAAGTTCTCTCATGTTCAGCCCTGGACTCATTGCCACCGGACACCGCCACGGGTGGGGAAAATGTGCAGGGCTGCCCCGCCTCTGACTTGCCAAGTTCCTCTCCGTGCTCTCTTCCCTCCCTCCCAGCCCCAGCGCTAAGAGGCAGAGAAACCTGCTCAGATTGAACTTCCTCAAAGCTTCTTGTTTTAATGCCCAAACCTAAATTTCCAAATGTTCAAAAAAGAGATGTATATTAGTTTCAAGAATCTCTTTCAAAACTCACAAAGGCAGTGAAGGTGGGACTTTTTACTTACTTGGAAGAATGGAGGAAGCCAAGACATATAAATTTAGTAATATAAAGGAAACAAAATCTCTCTAATATCTCAGAATTATTATCCTGCTACAATTGTTTTCTGAGATTCATAAATATATATAAAAAAAGATTATTCAATCTTCAAAGAAGTTTCACTTAAATATATTTAAAACATTAAAAGATGTGAAAATTTTCCTAAATGGCTTTTGATTTGCTTACTTTCCTAATTGTGACTTACAACTATTAATGCAGCTAAGCTTTTATATCTTTGTACAAGACAATATCTGTCTTGTTAGGTATTTACTCAGAAAGAAATAAAAGTATTTCAGAATGTCCAAAGTAATTAAAAATTATTAGGATAAATTTTATTACTACAGAAAGGTTAAAACCCCTAAAAGAAACTAAATTTATGTCACATGATATATAGAACTTCAGAATAGGAAATGCAGATATATTTTAATTATATAGAATGTCTTTTGGTTTCCCCCATTTTATTATAATTACCAGTGTTGGGTATACAAATATCACATTGATCTGTTCACTTGCTTTAAAAGTTAATTAAAAAACCCAGTCAAACCAATTGTAAGTCAAAATCATCTCTCATCTCCATTGACATTAGTTCACTGACACCCCAAATATATAAAAGTACCTAAGTATTTTTGCTTTGATGCAGAATCCTCTTTTTTTCAATGAGGCATGTTGACTTGATAACAATGAGTAGAATAAGATTTTAGAAATGTGTTCTATAATATGCCAAGTCCTAAGTCTTACTCGGCAATCTCATCTTTACATGTTACTTCTCAGGTCTTTCATTAGTCACACTGTTTTACATTTTAAAAACGGGGTGGGGGGACGCCTGAGCGGCTCAGTCGGTTAAGTGTCTGCCTTTGGCTCAGGTCATGATCCCAGTGTCCTGGGATCGAGTCCCGCATCGGGCTCCTTGCTCAGGGGGGAGCCTGCATCTCCCTCTCCCTCTGCCTGCCGCTCCCCCTGCTTGCGCGCTCTCTCTCTCTCTGACAAATAAATAAATAAAATTCAAAAAAAAATAAAAATGGGGTGGGTACGCAAAGACAGCAAAAGGGAAAAAAGAAAGAAAAAAAAGAAAAGAAAGGAATTAGAAAGAAAAAGAAAAAAAATACTTTTATTTGGCCCCTGATACTTTGGATCATAAAAAGTAACCATTTCTACATCTTTTGGTTGATCCTTCTCTTCTACACCTATCCAGAGGGTTGCTTCTTCATCTTTGAAAGAAGGGGTGACAGAGAGGATCTAGGATTCCAGAAAGAAGTATTCCAAACTGCTGACAAACCACAGGCCAAAGAAAACAGTCAATATCACAATAAAAAATAAAACATTTCCAAAAACATAATGGTTTACTTGTAAGATATGTTAATTGTCTCAGGGCTAAGAAATATTCCAGAGCAGATATAACTTATTATCCAATAAAGAAACATCCATAGCAAGTCTGGCTTAATTCTTTTTTTTTTTTAAAGATTTTATTTATTTGATAGAGACACAGTGAGAGAGGGAACACAAGCAGGGGGAGTGGGAGAGGGAGAAGCAGGCTTCCCGCGGAGCAGGGAGCCCAATGCTGGGCTCGATCCCAGGACCCTGGGACCATGACCTGAGCCGAAGGGAGACGCTTAAGGACTGAGCCACCCAGGCATCCCGAAAGTCTGGCTTAATTCTTATTTAAACTTGCTAAATATACATAAAGATTGATCCTATACTTAAATGCTTCCCCAAATGGTTTTAAATTCCCCAAATCATTATTATTTGTCATGGATTACTGATACTGTTACAACTTTCTGACAGTAATAGCAGAGACAGGGTTGGTCTTTCTGTTAGTTCTTAAAAGGATGTTGGCAGTGCTCGCTCTCCTATATCTAGGCAATAAATACAAATATGGGTTGGTCACCTAATAAAGTGACAAATTCTGTAGGAGGATATCAAAATATACAATCATCAGAAAAGAGGTAAAGAAAATAAGATATACATGATCATTATAAAGGAGAAACTGAATAAAGGTCAGTAAAGACAAAATTTTACATGCACTCAAAGGACACATAAATTTTGCCTAAAGGGCATGAAGGTGATGTTAAAATGCAGGTTAAAATGCAGTTCATCGGGCTCTCATGATGGTTAGCATGTGAGTAAGTGGAGCAAAGCAGGCCATTTCCAGCACAGAGAACTGACGAGGAGGGAGAGTGATTGTGATACTATTCGTCTAGAACACACAAAATTCCCTAAATCACAAAATCCTCAAATGCTGACAAATCCTGCAAAGACTGTGGCAAGGGAGGTCCTTCTTAAAATGCAAATGAAATATGTAAGCATCCAGCCTCAATCATTTAAAATACAAGCCAACAAAACACAAAACTTTCCTAAGTTTCTGAGAAAAAATTCATGTTCATCTTAACATGAACACAATAAAACGGACTAAGGTCAGTAGACTCAGTTCTGATTTGAATTCTGCCATCCATTTGCTGAGTGACTCAAGGAAAGTTACTTGACTCTCTGGGTCTCACCTGGACAGGGGAGATCATGAAACCTGGTCTCCCAAAAAAATGAAGCACTGTCCTCCCTCCATCAAACACGAGAAAGCCCGCCGTAACCAGGGTTCTGGATCCGCATTTTAGTTAAAGTTCTGTTGCTCTATAAACAGGGGCCACCAGACCCCCAATCCACAGGAGGCAACTGTGTGTGTTTCCTACTTCTTTGCAGCCTTGAGAAAACAAAGGATTCATTTCATTTCAGCCATCAATGAATTATGAATTAGTGTGCAGGATTGATGTGTGTTATGTGACATGAGGGGCACATCTGGAACATTCCTCACTCTGTATCACATTTCAAAAAGTATTATTTAAATCATCATGTAATATAGTAGGCATGAAATTATTTGAATAATGCAAAGCACTATCTAGCTAGATGGTATTACTAACTTGTAGAATCCTCCAAAGAAGAAAAGCCTCTCTCTTTAAAGACTAAAAAATACAAGCATACAAATGCTGCATCATTGGCTCAATAATTAAAATAAAATCATCTGATAATGAGAAATTAATGTGCACAGGATGGTCACATACTACTCTTAATTAAACGAATGGCATGATTGTTTCTTATTGAATAATTACTTTGTGTGTCAAGATGGATATTAACAAAGAAAGTTTTCTAAACACTCACTTTTTTCTCCTTTGCTTTTTTTCATCTCCATGCTTTAATTAGGTGAATTTTTGAAGAAGAAAAAAAAATAGCCCCTCCTCATTTGGACACATGGATCCGAGGTTGCACTATGAAATCCGGTGGTAACAGGGATGTTAATTTTCCTCCCCCCAAAGAACCATCTCTCCTAACATCTCCAAACGCCACCATTGCAGGCCAGCTCTTCATCAGCCGGACCACTGTGACAGAAGACAATGTGCAGCATCATCTGTTCTGCCACATCTGCTTGGTCTCTCACATATTTAACTAAGCTTTCATCTCTGAAGTGCAAAGATAATTATTTCCAGAAGTCACCGAAAAGAGCAGGACCACTGGAGGACACGGGTGCTGGGGATTTGCTTGACTTTCAACAGTAAGAGAAGGTGAAAATCTCTGAAGAGAAGGATTTGTGAGATTCTCCAGGAAGGATGCGTTTTACAGTTCAGTTTTGTGTTAGAGAAGGAGCAATCTACTACACCTCATTGCAGGGGGTGCAGAGAGCCAGAGAGGGAGGGCAAGGCCAGCGTCAGGACTGAAAAGACAGGAGTGGTCAGGTTCTGGCTTGGGCAGAGAGCTGCCCACAAGCCCCATAGGAACAAGACAAGGTGACCTTAACAAAGAAATGTCAATTTAAACATTTCCATAAGCAGTGTTAAGATCTCATTATTCTGCCAAAACGTATCATGTGATTATTGAATTTCTTTTTTATCAATTAAGCAAATAACCATAGTTCTTGATTGGCTTAGGATTTTGCAGGTGCTGTTTATTTTGTTTCTATCACATCGTAACATTCAGAAATTGCCTATTTTCTTCTTTTTACCCATTCTAGGTGACCTAGTGATGAAAAGATGAAAAAAAAAAATACTATGAGTAAGTTCTTTGTTTGTGACAAATAATGAAAGTTATATCTGACTCAAAATGGGGTAAAATTCATAAATAGCAGGTACGTACTTGATGTTATCCTGTTAAAAATCATAACTTATAAAAGTTAAAACATTGATTTTTTTTCAAGTTTTTATTTAAATTCTAGTTAGTTAACATATAGTGTAATATTGGTTTCAGGAATAGAATTTAGTGATTCATCACCTACCTATAACACCCAGTGTTCATCACAACAAGTGCTCTCCTTAATCCCCATCACCCATTTAACCCATCCCCCCATCTCCCCTCCAGCAACCCTCAGCTTGTTCTCTACCATTAAAACTTTCTTACGGTTTGCCTCTCCCCCCGACCAATGTTAATCTGTTTTGTTTCTTAAATTCCACATATGAGTGAAATCATATGATATTTGTCTTTCACTCTAGTTCCATCCATTGTCATTGCAAATGGCAAGATTCCATTCTTTTTGATGACTCAGTAATATTCCATTGGATATACATATACCACCTCTTGTTTATCAATTCATCAGTTGATGGGCATTTGGGTTCTTTCCACAATTTGTCTATTGTTGATAATGCTGCTATAAACATCGGGGTGCATGTGCCCCTTCAAATTAGTATTTTTGTATCCTTTGGGTAAACACCTAGTAGAGCAATTGCTGGGTCGTAGGGCAGCTCTATTTTCATCTTTTTGAGGAACCTCCATACTGTTTTCCAGAGTGCCTGCACCAGCTTGCATTCCTACCAACAGTGTAGGAGGGTTCCCCTTTCTCCGCATTCTCGCCAACACTTGTTTCCTGTGTTGTCAGTTTTAGCCATTCTGACCGGTGTGAGGTGGTATCTCATTATGGTTTTGATTTGTATTTCCCTGATGCCGAGTGATGTTGAGCATCTTTTCATGTGTCTGTTAGCCATCTGGATGTCTTCTTTGGAGAAATATCTATTCATGTCTTCTGTCCGTTTCTTAACTGGACATTTTTTTTTGTTGTTTTTTGGGTGTTGAGTTTGATAATAGAACATTGATTTTGAAGATGATATACTCACATTAGTATTTCACCATTTTCATGATGCTCATCATTACTCTGTGAAGATTACCATTATGGTAATTTATTTAATGCATACTATGTGCTAAACATTGTGCTAAGACCTTCACTTGCATTATCTTTTATCTTTTTAAACTTTTTTTATGGAAGTTTTCAATATATATAAAAATAAAGCTGTATTATGAACCCCATGCACCTCATAACACATCCTCTACAATTATAAGCTCATGGCCAATTTGCTTATTTCCACACCTCATCATCTGAGTCCTCATACCTATACTATTTTAAAGTAAATCCTAAACTTTATATGATTTCATCCATAAATATTTCACTATACCTTGTCTAAAAGATAAGGATATTTTTAAAGCAGCATCATTTTATATAATACTCAAAACAACCTTATGAATTTCATCCCATCAATACCCCCATTTCCCAGATGAGAACACCAGAGTTCTGAGAAGTAGAGCATCTTGTCCAAAGTGCCCTGATAGTGCATGGCCTCCTACGGATTCAAATACAGCTCAGTCTGAACCCAAAGTCAAAGCTCCCAAACTTTACATTGGCTCTCTAATGTAAGATCATTTCATGCTCTAGAATTTTTTTAATATCTCAATACTGACTGGTACTTTATGGTGACAACAACAAGGATGTAGAAATGCTCTTCAACACTTCGAGAATTGAGAACTTTACTCAGGGCACTAGATAACATGAATTTCTAAAAACCAAGGTGGTCACAGAAATCACTTTATGCCTTTTTCTCTATTACCTTAAGTTCATCACAACCTGTGACTTAGAGATACAGACTTCTGAGAGTGGCTGTAACATGAGAAAAGCATCTGGTCATCGGGGCTCTGAGGTGCTAAAGGCAGAGAGAGCTACGGCCAGCTCTGACATACAGCCAGGCAGGCCAGGGAGAAGGCTGACCATGACATGGGTAAGTCCCAGGAGGTAACACTTGCTACAACTTAACATTGTCCCACAGCACTGTGCACAGTCTGGTGATGCACGTAGGTGCCTCTGGCTGGTGACAGTTTTAGTGGTTGTTTCTTTTTAATGTTGCCACTCCACAAAGTTCCTTATTCCAATAGAATATACCCTTTAAAGATTTTATTTATTTATTTGACAGAGACACAGAGAGAGAGGGAACACAAGCAGGGGGAGTGGGAGAGGGAGAAGCAGGCTTCCCGCCGAGCTGGGAGACTGATGCGGAGCTCGATCCCAGGACCCCGGGATCATGACCTGAGCTGAAGGCAGACACTTAATGACTGAGCCACCCAGGCATCCCTAGAATATACCTTTTAAAATAATTTTCAAGCCTCAATATTTTTCCCTAAGGTGAGTTGCTTTGTTGCCGTCCTATCGTAAAGCCAGCAGAGAGTAACTTTCAGGTTCAGCTACTGTGAATAATAACAACTATTACATAACATGGAATTTCTCAGTTGAAATAGGGCCATATAATCACAGCACTTTCCATGCAAATTATCCTAGACATTATTCTAGCCTAGAGAAACCTAACCTGCCATTTACAATTGCCAGATCACAAAGAAGTAATCATCATAGAGGCAGGCCCTTGGAAGAGTCAAGGATTCAGCAAAAAGAGTGGTTGGTTTGGGGATGTGATGATGTGTGAGGAGGCTGAACTGAAAGAAAAAAAAAAACCTGACAAATCTTTGCTTGGGATTTCTAACGGTAAATTTACATCCTTTCTATATTACACAGAATCTCTTCCCTTTCAGCACATTTGGACCTTACACAAACAAGTCAAAAATACATGGTGATTTTCCATTTTCCATTTGGTTCATTAGCCTACTTCTTTGTAGGATTTGATTCCATAAACAAGCACTATATGTGTACACAGTAGATACAAATATGGGTAAGTCAGACTTGCCATTACAATCTGGTAGAGAGACGTATACTGATGACTATGATACATTGTAGTATAAGATGTCTCTCCTATAAGAGGGAAGAAAATGTAAGTACAGTGCTACTGGGTTGGAGATGAGGGTCCAAAGGCAGGATTGGTATTATTCAACTGGGATGGAATAAAAAAAATCATGGCGTCTAGGCATTAGACCTTAGGATTCCTCCTATCTGCTTGTTTCATTCCTACTATTGCTAAGTCTCAAAGTGTCACCTTTTCTATTAATGCCTTTTTTGGTGATTCTAAAATGATGCTGCTAAATCACAGTATACAGGGGTTCTTGGAATTCAGGGTCATTGCTTTATTCATCTTTGTATCATTTTTATAATCCTGGCACACAGTAGGTGCTCAAAACTTGGTTAAATCAATGAATCATGCTAAGTAAGATTTAAACTGGACTACACTTCAAAGGAGAGGTAATATTAGAGGTATAGATTGGGAAATCACCAGCGTAAGGGTACTGGTTGTAGAATTTAAAGTGGATGAGCTCCCCAAGGAATGTGGTACAGAGGACAAAGAGATGAGCTTTTGGTGGACTATCTTCCCAATGAGGCCTATTTTTATTGAATACGACCCACTTCCTGCTTTCAGTCTTCTGTACCCCCACTCACCCTCAGGATGCCCCTTATCCTGATGGAATTTTCTTTCTTTCTATTGACTTTTAAAATATTACATAATTTTTTACCTTATATATCATATTTACTGTTGCCGAAATCCCCTTGCTAGAATGTAAGTTCATGAAGTTTGGGATCTTTGATCCACTTCACTAATGCAGCCTAAACACTTAAAACAGTAAGCACTCAATAAATTTTTGTTGAATTAATGAATACCTTTGTATATTTAGGACAGTAAATAGTGAAGAAGAGAAATGCCAGAAAGAGCAATCATAACATGGGAAGATAAACACAAGATCACTTTATATGGTAGAAACAAAAGAAGAAAAGAAATAAGTTATGAGTAGGTAGGAATTGACATAGCCATTAGGTGTTTTAGGAAGGAGTCTGAGAAGAGATTTTTGGATTGAGTAAATCCAGATCATTGATAATGACAGAACAATTTCAGTGGTGATGAGTGAAGAAATCAGATAACGAAAGTTTGAAAATGAAGCCAATGTTGAGAGAGAGAAGGGCATCTAGCATAGACCACCCTTTTAAGAAATTTAGTTGTGATTAACAAGAGGAGTAAAAAAGAAGTTTGAGGTAGTAATAGGAATAAAAAATTGTACATAGTTTTAAAACAAGGGACAAATGACCATTTGGTAGAATGCAAGGGAAAATGCTAAAAATTAAGAGATAGAAGATGTAAAATAATATTGGGGGAAAACCCCAGAGGAAGCAGGCAGTGATGATAATAAGAGCTTAGGTAAGTTTAACCTCTCCAAGTAGTCAGCAAACATTTTCCTCCAAAACATAATCAAGGGGATAAGGAAAGTTCTCTACCGACAAATTATTTAAGGGTAGTAAAGAGAATACAAAGGAGATCATGTTGTATGGTGCAGTTTTCTGTATCAGCTCATGTCCATACATACTAACTCTGTCCATACACAACTATCATCAACAATATTGATCATGAGCCTGGATCACAGCATAATCCATTTAGCTACTTTCTACCTGTATGGATGCCAAAGATGCAATACAGCAAATTTGTTTGCTCAAAAGTTTTTGTGAGCTATCTACTATGGACCTATTCCTGTTCTAGGCACTCGGGTTACATCAGTGCACACAATAGACAAAACTCCCTGCTAGAGGAAACAATAAACAAGATAAATAAATTATATATTTGATAACTTAATGATGCATGCTTAGAAGAAAAACACCAAAGAAGAAGAAGAAGAAGAAGAGGAAGAAGAAGAAGAAGAGGAAGAAGAATGAGGAGGAGGAGGAGAGGACAAGGAGGGGAAAAAGAAAAAGAGGAGGGGGAGAAGGGGGGAGGAGGAGGAGGAATAAGAAGAGGAAGAGAAAGAAGAGGAGGAGGAAGAAGAGGAAGGGGGAGGGGAGAGGGAGGAGGAGGAAAAAGAAGGAGGGGAGGGAGGAAAAGGAGGAGGAGAAGAAAAACAAACCAGGAAAGTGGTAGGAAGGGTAGTATCAAGAGCAAAGGGTCTGAGAATTTACCCTATTTGCAAGCTAACAATTAACCTGCAATAGTTTCCTGGGTGCTAGCAGAAGACACAGACTCCTGGGTCAGAGACGAAGGACTTTATTACTCAGAGTAAGCAGTAGCCAGAGTATCACTTGCACACTTCCTCACAGCTGAATTCCCACAGGGTGATAAGAAAGAAGGCCAGATAATGTCTGCACATGTAGTGGGTTACATTATAGGAAAGGAACTCTGAGCTTAGGGAAGCCAAATCTTTTAAAACAGTAGTGAGCCTGCCTGATCTTTTCTCCAAAGGAAACATTACCTTTTTTATATTGGAAGCAATTATGCCTTTTTTGTTTGTTTGTTTTACAAGACAAAACTCTTTCTATATTCCAGGGATATTAGCCATACAAACATTCTTTAAAAAATAGTCCAGATTAAACAGCTTTCAGTATTTGACTCACAGGATGCACAGAAATGTGAAAGACACATGGAGAGTTGTCTCCCAGAAATATCAGCTGCTCATTTCTACCAAATATGTTCAATCAGTTTCATACAGCATTTTTATTAAGGCTACGACCAACAGAATGCCAAGAAGCAGGATGAGGCCAATCTTGATCTCAACCATGCCACACAAGATCCAAGACCCAACCATATGAACAAATCCCATAAACAATCAGGGTCTACCAAGAAAGTCAGGTGATTTTCTCCCAAAGTTTTTTTGTCCTCTCACCTTCGCTCAAGGAATCAACCCAGGTACAAAAAGAAGTCTAAGGGCAGTCCTACCTTGATAAGCACCTTGATAATCTGAGGGCTAGTTAATCTATGGATGGTATTTCTCTAAACCCTGGAAAGTCATTTATGATCATCCTGATGAAGAAACTTACCATTTTAGGGAAAAAGAAGCAAGTTAATGCCTGGCTTCCTCACAATGGGTATAGCTCCCGGGGGTGCATATGGTGCCCCTGGAAAGGAAGTATTGCTGGCAATTGTTAAAGGTCTCTAAGTGGGATCTACATGCCTGACAAAGCACAGGATGACAGTGCCTCAAGTCAGCCTTCCAACATGGAGGGCATGTAGATAAAGTGAGGGGAAAGACAGAAGTTGGAATAAAGACCTGAAAAATGTAATATTGGAAGAAGCTTTGTGGATATCTGGAGTTGAATCATTCTCTTTTATTCATACAAAAACACAGTGAATAAAACATTGCTAAAGAATACTTGACCAAGTAGTAGGAAACTTGAATTAGAAGGCCAGCCTTCCTCCTGACTGTTGTGTAAATAGAGTAAAATCAACTGGAATTTTGTGTTCTCAATCTTGTCTACAACATCAAGGGGTTAGACAAAGACTTTTCTGCCTTTGTGATTCTCTGTTGATCTATGCCTACGAGGAAGAGTAAATCTTTAGACCTTTATCATCAATAACATTCCGTACTTGAGAATCTACTCTAAGATCACTCCCTTGGATAAAATGGTCAATTCTCACCAACGCTACCTCATCAAAGGCTGTTATCCCACACTGATTTATTATTTCTCATTGTACTTATGGCAATCTGAAAAAAATATATATTTTTTATTATTTCCCTCAGTAGAATGTAGGCTTCACGAGGGCAAGAATTTTGTGTCTTTTTCACTTGCACATTTCTAGCAACCAACAATAGTGCCTCACAGATAGTAGGCTCAAACTTGTTGAATGTTATTGTTTAATTATGAAGACACCTGATATGTCAGCTTTCCTACTGAGATGCATGCCTACCTACTTAGAACCCATTTGCAAGTCAAGTAGATTCTAAGAACATTTCTTACTTGTAATTTAAATATCATCCATATCCTGATTTAGAGGCATTTTGTTAAGACAATGTCATTTTAATCACGTTTCTCACTAAAAGAAAAAAAGAATAAAATAAATTAGTTATGTTATTGTACTTCTCTCATTGTTTCAAACTATTTTTAAAGGCTCTTTTTTTTTAAACAAAGATTCATTTATTTATTTGAGAGAGAGAGAACAAACAGGGGGAGGGACAGAGGGAGAGAATCTCAAGCAGACTCCCTGCTGAGCTTGAAGACCAACTCAGGGCTCAATCTCACCACCCTGAGATCATGACCTGAACAGAAATCAAAAGTCTGACGCTTAACCTACTGAGCTACCCAGGGTCCCCTCAAACTATTTTTTTAAATTTGCTAATCTTAAAAAAAAATGTATCTATTTAAATGAGTTGACATGAGGTGGAAAACCAGGTTGAATATCCTTGATAATCTAATGAAATAATATATTATTTGGGGGGATGTTTAAGATAGTGAATAAGGAATTGCTTTTAACCATCTACTTATATTCACATTTTTATTCCCTCAGGGAAACACCAGTTTATTGATTTTGATAATTAATCTGAATTAACAGATGTCTTCTTCATTAATTGTAATAACATTATCATTTTTTAATATGTCCTCAGCTGTTGAAATGGAATCGATTTTTTAAACTTTCCAACAGCATGATCAAAAAACTAAATAAAATAGAAGTATACAAACAAAAATAAAAATTGGGGCAGACAATAGAGTTTATGGTCAAGCATATAAGTTCTGAACTGTGTAATTTGAATCCAGTTCTGACACTAACTCATGATCTTAGATGAGTTGTTTAACTGCTAGGAACTTCACTTTTGCCACATGTAAAAACTGGGTTAATAGTAGTACCAACCATTTGGACTATTAAAAGCTAAAAGAGATAACAGTTGGAAAGCATTTATCACAGTATCTGGCAGGCAGTAAATTTTCACTAAATCTTTGCTATTATTACCATTTTAAACTTCAATTGGCTAAACATCTTTATCAAAGTATCTTTTGGTAAGTGTAAGTCTTTTAATCAATATCCCACATGGGTTTACCAAGAATCTACTAAGCTAGCAATATCATAAATATTCATTATGTTGCTGATATAGCCTATCTTAGGGTCATTCCCTAGAAACAGAGTCCAGGCAAAAGCAGATGTGCTAATGCTTTATTGAGGAATGCTATCCAGAAACATAGGCATAAGGGAAAAAGGGTGGGAGATCAAATACAAGTGATGCTGGACAGTTTCCTGAGGAGCTGATTGCTCATTTTCACAAGATATCTTCAGTATGCATTTATGAAGCTACTTAGTCTCTAAACAGGCTTTTTATGATAGAGGAAGAGAGTAAAATTTATCTACAAGCCCTTTCATTGTTCAGAACTTGCCCCAAGGGCATTATTAACACTTGTAAGTTGCACATGCTTGGGTTCCCAGTGGATACCTTAGTATCTTGCTCCTCAGATAGAGAAGCCACAGGCTAGAGCAAGAGGTGTTCAGTGAGGAGGGTGAGCTGATGTTTTGGGGGCGTGCCCCTCAACAACATGAGGAAATAGGGAGCAGCTACCACAGTAAGCCTATAGAAGCAGGGACGCCTCCCATCAGACATCAAGGCAAGTGCATGGAATTGGAATGGTGAATAAACTGACTCTGATATACACTGCAGCTGAAGGAGCTCAGAGTTCAGGGAAATAGGACTGAGAATTCCTAGACAAATCAAATCATATCTCTTTCTCTTCTAAATTAGCTGGGTCTGGGGTATATCAAGTGTCTCTGAATATCTAAAGCACTCACAAACAAACTCTATATGAGCATCTCTATTAGACTCCAAGAAACCTGGTACTGTAATTGATCTTCAGGTTTTTTCAAATGCCATTTCATTCTCTGGCGAGTAAATGAGCAAAAAAGTCAAACACGAACCAAAAAAAAAAAGAAAAATTAACCGAAACAGTAACAGTGCAGTTGAAAAACATGCTACACATGAAGAAAAGAACCTCATCAATTGTTTTCAAAAGCTATGCTAAACATTGCTCATATTAAATAATTTGTAGACAAAAGCTTATTTACGGCTCCTGTACAAGTTAATATTTGGCATATATTTTACCCAGATGCTATGACCTCAAGATACAAACCAGAGCGATTTTGGGGTACATCATATAACTAAAAATTATTTACTCTACCTCAAAGAAAATGTAAAATAATGGGAAAGCTTTGAGAAGTATTCTGGTTAACTCTGAATGAAAAAAGAAGTTGGGGTGAAAAATATGAAGATTTTTAGAAGATGATGCTTAGCCCAGAGGGATTCTGCCTTAATCTGTTAGATCAGCTTCAACCAAAGGTAGGTAAGTTGCCACTGTAGTAAGGTAAGTTTGACCATAAAATAGACAAAAATAACATCAGTTTTAGAAATTAGAAAGACTTAAAGGGACAGTGATAGACTAGGTCATTTGGAGTAGTTCTCTGCTATGTATTAGAAAAGGTGAACAAAACGTATAAAACATCTTCTTTAAGGCATAGGGGAGCTAACCTATTAGTGAAAAGTTGCTAGTTTGGGATCTTGAGGTACAAAAGAGAACCAGAAAAGTGTGCCCAGCTTTGTAACCACTTTTCACCTTTTTTTTTTTTTTTTAATTTGAAAGAGGAAGAATGAGAGAGTGAGTGGTGCCTTTGATAGAACAGAAACAGTCCAGAGTCTGCCAAAGGGAGTTCCCAGTTCAATCCCTTACCTTGGGCTGGAACTCTGGAGGACTGTACATTCAGATGATAAGGGTGAAGGACAAGAATAAGAATGAAGTGTAGTGCACAGCACTTGTAGGAACTACAGCTCAGCTTAAAATCATCTCAATACATGAAGTTGGATTCAGATGATCCCCAATCTCGCTCATGCTCCCAGATGCTTGGAAATCCTCTCTGGAAATTATAACACTGTCTTCTTTTCTAGAATATTTTTAAGGGAAATCTGTAAACACATTATCTGGGGGTGAAGGTTCGGGGGAAAGCAGACATAGGAAAGTAATGCTACTGAAAAATAGCAAAAACAAACAGTAGAAAAAGACAAACAGGAACTCCAAATTTGGAGTTAATAACTCTGCTCAAGGACATAAAAGATAAGGGTTTAAACTTTAGCAAAGAGCTGAAATCTATTTCTTAAAATAGAAATTCCAGAACAATCAAAAAACTAATTACCAAAACTAAAATCTCAATGAACAGGTCTTACAATAAATTAAAAATAATTGAAGAGAGAATTAGCAAACAGATACAGGTCAGAAGAAAAGGTTCAGAATGAAGCATGTTGAGACCAAAGAATGAAAAATACAGGAAAGAAAATAAGAATTTTACAAAGATATAGTGTAAAAGCCTAACATAGAGATGCTTGGGTGGCTCAATCAGTTAAGCGTCTGACTTGATTTCGGCTCAGGTCATGATCTCAGGGTTGCGAGATTGAGCCCTGCCTCGGGCTCTGCACTAAGCATGGAGCCTGCAAAAGATTCTGTCTCTCCCTCGCCCTCTGTTTCTCTCCCCTTCCCCTCCCACTGCTCACATATGCACGCCCTCTCTCTCTTTCTCAAAAAAAAAAGCCTAACATAAATATAATGGGGATCCCAAAAGAACAGAAAGAAAATGGAATAGCAGTTATATTTAAAGAGAAAATGGCTAAGGGCTTAAGGGCGCCTGGGTGGCAGAGTCAGTTAAGTGTCTGACTCTTGGTTTCAGCTCAGGTTGTGATCTCAGGGTCATAAGATCAAGTCCCATGTCAGACTCTGCTTAAGCGGAGTCTGCTTAAGAGTCTCTTCTCCATCTGCCCCTCCCCCACCGTGCAGTGCTCTCTCTAAAATAAGTAAATAAATCTTTCTAAAAAAATAAAGAGAAAATGGCTGAGAATGAAACCAAATTGATGGAAAAAAGTCACATACTCAAGAAGACATAAAAAGCACAAGTAGAAAAGACTAAAAAGAGATCAACACCTGCTCACATTATGGTTACACTGATGTTGAAAACCATGCTGAAAACCAATCCAAAGAGAAAATCAACAGCAATTAACAGAAAAAAGATCAGAATACTTTCATACAGACAATAGTTAGACTGACATCTGACTCCTCAACACAAACAACATAAGCAAAAATTAAAACAAAACCCAAAAAAGATCCAGAAAGCTATATATATTTAAAGCTATATTGAAAGTATTTAAATAAAATAATGATTTAAGTTAGAATTATATGCATAGCAAAAATATCCTCCAAAAACCAAGTCGAAATTAATATATTTTTTCAGAGAAAAAAAACAGAAAATTCACCTCCAGCAGACTTGCATTTAAAATATTTTTGGGGCTGAATGAAATTTATCCCTAAGGGAACTCAGAAATTTAAGAAATAATAAAAAATATGGTAGATATGTGTGTGAATCTAAATAAATAAAGTATCTGATAAAAGACTTCTACAGCAAAGGTCTCTGTGATGTTGCTATCCAAGGACTGGAACATAAAGGTATATATCAATTTCAAATGTGCCTCCAAGCTAGCATGCCATAATTATAAGTTCAGCTTTCTCACTTTATAGCTCTGCTGTATAATATGGTAGCCACTAGCCACATGTGGCTATTGGGCAGCGGAAATATGGTTAGTCTAAATTAAGATATGTTGTAAATATGAAGGACACATTGGATTTAAGGAACTTAATTTTTTTAAATATATAAATATTTTATTAATACTTCCTACTGATTAAATATTAGAATAATATTATGGATGTATTGGGTTAAGTAAAATCATATTAAAATTAATTTCATCTGCTTTTTTTTTCTACTTGTTCTAATGTAGCTATTAGACTACTACAAATTTAAAAATTACATATAGGGCTCTCGTTCTATTTTTATTGGATGGTGCTCCCTTAGAGCATGAATTCCATTACCTCAAAATGGAAAGTTCCATGTTTGATATCCACCCTCTGAAATCACTGAATCACTGAAATCATATAGAGTTTATTAACAGCAGAAACAATAGTAATTCACCAACACTACGTCTTCTTCTCTTTAAGATGGTTTCTTAAATTTAATTATCTCTTTGAGAGTTACGTCTGTCCTTCAAACAAAAGTCCTTTAAAAACTAGATCTACTTTTAAGGATATAGTTGGACATTAAAATGCAGATTTTCAATGGTAGGAGCAGCCTTGCACTCCACACATTCTCACCATGGAATCACCTTCCTGGTACAAGCTCGTCATATCAGTGCAAGTGGAAGTTCAAGTACCTCTGGAATTATAAAACATTCAATTACCAGAATAGGCAGCTATGGCATAGAGATGGTTCATGTTTGTTATTTATTACAGTACCTCGGTAAATACTTCAAGGTTTTGACTCGTGACCAGCACTGTGAATGGCACATGGGAAATGAAATGACACACAAAGACCAGCCCATACACTGTGAATGTGAATGTCCACGTGCACACATACATGATGATACCACAAAGCACAGAGAGATGCTAGGCAGAAAGCATGACGTGTATGTACGTCGGTATATGTAATATGTATATGCCGAATTCTCCCCCTCTTGAGCCCAAAGGGACATTTACTGTGCTCTTCCTCCAGAATATTCAGTAACCAGATATCTGGAAGACAAAATTTGTTCTGTGACATTATCTTTTATCTTTGTTCCAGTTCCTGGTACCTTGTGGGTCAGTGTGCCTGAGATAAAGAACTGATGCTATAGAAACTTTACCAACTATCTGTGAGAACAAAGTAATTCAACACTTCTTTCTCCTCCCAAACATGAAGCCAAGAATAGGATCCAGTTGGTACACTGCCACCAAACCTGGTACAGGAAGACGTGGCGAGGGGATAAATACTTGAGAAAATACTTTTAAGGTGTCCACAAATTAACCCCTTGAAGTATTCCAACATCATTTCTTCAGATTATCAGCCCTAATATTTATGCTTCCATTTTGCATATTAAGGTCCTTCACACCCTCACCCATGCCAGCCATTCCAGCATCATCTCACGCTACTCTCACGCATGCTCTTCGCACTCCAGAAAGACCAACTTTCTTATACTTTCCTCAACATGCCGTCTTCTTTCCCACTTACACTTCTTCCCACATGCTTTCACTTCTATCTGGAGGGTTCTTCCTCACTTCCTCTGGTTGCTTAATTCTATTTATTCTTTATAACCAAGCTTATATGTCACACCTCAGTGAACCTTTGCCTCCTAAAAAAATGATTTGTGAAATCCAGTTTAAAACATTTTCAGACCAGTCTGTGAAAAACATGGGAAAATAATGTAATTTAATCTAGAGCAATTTCAAGGATTTCATCAACAATTACTCACATGTAACGATTGTGTAAAAACTTAGACTCTACACACACATACATATCTGTGAAGAGATAACGTACTTTTGTAACTGCCATCTGCAGATGGTATAAGGAATTCTACATACGTAGGTGCACATCAATATGTGCACATGCAATATTTATATTAACCAAAAAGAAAATGTTGCCACTGTATTTGCAATGTTTTGGAAACAAAATCATCTTTTAATAGTAACTGGAGATACATGAACCGATATTTTGTTGTTAGAGTATTTCCTCACCAAAATGACTAAAAAATGTTAGCTTATGATGAAAAAATAAACTACACGATATGCAAAGGGATACCAAATTACAATTTCAACTTCAGTCAAGACAACAAAAACATGTTTCTCTTCAAATTTAATTTCCATGAGAAACTATTCTAAATTAAAACCTTCCAGTGCAGTGTCCTTCCATTTTTTGCATTTTTACTACCTAAAGATCAAACAGTTTGACACAGCAAAAATTCTGGTAAGTTAGGAAGAAATGCTGATTGGTTTGTTGGCTGGTGGCCGGGGGAATGTTATGACCGAGTAATTATGTGTTCTGGACAGATGCATTAACCAGGCTTGGGGCTGGAGCCACTGGATATTATTTTAGTCATGAGGCTAGAGGAACTGAATCATTTTCAAAGCGTTGGCTGGCTGACATTGCCTTACTGATGCCTGTTCCAATGACTCTTTGGCAGTAACTTCCAACGCTGCACTTATGACATGGTAAACAAAAACTACATTAAAGGTTTGCTTTTTAATCATGACGGAGTTCAACATTTCCACTAAGCTCTCTTGCTATTCATCAAGTCACATTGAAGGCTATTGCAGATTTTCATAGTCCCGTCTTCCGACGGATGAATTGTAGCAACCTAACAGGCAGAGAGGCTTGATTTTTTTTACAGCGATGAAAAGGCACATGATCAAAAATCAAAATGACAATACATCTTTACAATTGCTCTTAACTAGCAAATAAACTGAAAGTTGACAGTGCCTCTTACCTTTTACCGAGGACTTATTTCAATTCATAAAATGCCATGCTTTATAAAGTATGCATGTTTAATGATCAGATAAAAATACACATAATAATAAAATAATACAGTCGGCAAGATGGCTTTTGTCCAGGAAGACAGTAAGTCGCATAATAATCAATTGGTTAGCTTCAGGTAACTTTTCCTTTTGTGCCATTTAGACTTGAAGTTTTACTTTGACATCCGGTATTAATCATAAATTTAATAATAATTTAATTGGAACCATGCTTAGTTATTGCAAATATTTTTATATTGGTTATTAAAAAACCTAAATAATCATTTTAATATGGTTTAAAATAAAAGCATTCTTACTCTTGTAATGCTTTTGAACTATGAGGGTACAGTGACATTTCTCGCAAATGTAGCACTGTTAAAGTTAAATGCAAATAATAAAGTCAAGCTTCAGGACATGGAAGACTTGAATAGTTTTTTCATAACAGCAAAGGATTGATTTTGATGGCTACCAAGGTAGGTGATGGAAAGATATGAAATTTCTAAGAAAAATACTTTATGAGATGATTATAAATAAGTAATGAAATACGTTAATATGATCGTTAAAATCATTACAACTGTCTTACTATTTTTATTAACAAAGCTCACTATTTTAAAAAATTTAAAAAAAGAATTTTTAATGAGCTCTAAATGCTATTCCCTTGTAGTAAAGAGTTACCGAAAGTCTGAAGGGGTCAGTTAATTGGAAGGCACTTAATGAACTTGTTAGGAAATATGTGGAAAAACTCCCTCCTAAACCATCAAGCAGCTCCTAAAACAATAGAAACTGACACTTTATGCAATGTCAAAGAACAATCTACTGAGAGGAAACCTTAAAATATATCTGAAAAGCAAAAGCTTAATAAATGAGACCACAATGGTAAAAATGATGGAAAATGTCTTTCCCAGACAATGAGGAATGCAGAAACAGGAGAAAATCAGGGGGAAAAGGAGGCAGAGCAGAAATAACAATTTACTCGTCTTCAGGCAACATTGTATCATGTTTTAAGAAGTGGTTGTTTATGATTCCACAATACAGGATATATTGAAATTCACTATGTTAAGAATTGTTAACCAATCTAAATAGATCAAAATATTGAAATATATAATAAAATATATTGATACTATATTATAATTATACTGTAATGAAACATTTTAGCCCATTAGAATTTAACACATAAACTATAACAGAAAGCTTTGACAGGAAAAGTATGTGCTGTATTTCAACACTGAGGACACACTGTAAAAACCTCTCATTTTAAATTTATCTTTTTTCCTTTGCACTTGGGACTCAGATATTTTCACAAAATAATTTTTTTCTTACTTTAATCATTTTAACAAACTTACTTTGCTCTAAATCGTTACTAATTCCACTAATAGCATTCCCTGGTAGAACTAATTTATTGCCATTTAAGCCAACGGATAAATGAATGGAATACGAATTCATGCTATTTCATCCTATGTGGTGTATTTAATTCCTTTCTGAAAAACAAGAAATTACAATAGTTGATAGTGTTTTTTAGGTTGTAAAATTAAAATATTTAATGCAACATCTGCCAATAACGTATTTACAAAATATCATGAAGAAATAAATTTTTTCTAAATAAATGGATTTGTTTTTGTTTACAAATTCTAGCATTCAGTATTCGTTTCACTCCCTTATCTTCCCCCATGCATTGTTTTCATTCAGTATATATATATATATATATAAGTTATAATAATTCCCTGTTTAAATGTAAGAAATTCTAGGACTCATTTTCTCCAAATGTTTTCATAAGATACATTTTGATTTTTGAAAACAATTCTATTCAATCAGATGTTCATTTTACTGAAGTACCAAAAAAAAAAAAAAAAAGGTGGAAGGGAAAAAAAAAAGTCTTTGAATGAGAAAAGTGTAAAATAAGGTGAAAATATTGAAAGGTATTTTGTTACCATAAGATGTAGTAAATGTGAATTTAGCATGGAGTGGCCTACATTAAATACAGACACGTGTACAATATTTTCAATGATGGACCTAATGAGAATACATTTCAAGCAAGCTTAAAAACAAGAATACAAACAAAAGAATGCAGGTTAATGTGAAATGATCCTCCACTAATGATTTTCTTAAAAAAAAAAAAAAAGAAGAAACTTTCTATAAACCCTGAACAAGGCAGAAAAGACACACAGACACACATCTGTCAAATGTTTGCGGCTTTATAGTTACTGCTTTAAGAAAGGATGTGAGTTATGAAGTGAGTCCTTTTGTAAACATTCTAATAAAGTCTGGGTAAGATATACAAGACATCAGAGCCCTTCAAGCTGCTGCTCTCTAAATAATACTAAGAACTATGAGAGTCTCCAAGTTCCTTGTATAAATTGCTACACCGACTCAAAACGCTAGGCTGCTTTGCCATTTTGTAAGTCCTTTTAGAAAAACCTCTGTTACTCCTCCACTTTGCAGAGAGGTGGGGAATCTATATTCTGTAAGATACCCATGCTTTTTGGGAGGAAGGAGCCAGTACATTCAACTGATGAGCCCTGATTTTGTTTTTCCTCCTGAAATCTCAAATCATTAGCTCCATGAGGGTACCAAGGATGGCATGAGCAAGAGCACATTCTAAGCGTTTATTCTTAAGAAAGACATCGGTGAAGGGGACACAGAAAAGCCAATTCACCTCTGGTCACTTTATCAACTGTTATCTTTAAAATCTAAAATGAAGACAATAGATTTTAGCAGAAAATCGTAGAACAAACAGTAGAATGTCTCCTCTTGTTCTCGCCTGTCTTTTCTCCTAAATATTTTTGAATCCAATCATTTAAATACTTTGTGATTAACTTCCATGAAGACTGTTTAAATAACTTAAATTCCTTCCTGTCTTCAGACTGTAGCATTGCTACTTCGACCCTACTCCTAGGGAATCCTCCTGACTTTTAATAGCTTATTTTCATTATTCCATTCTAAACTGAAACCAACTCCTGAAAAGGGAAATGTTAAAAATCCTAGAAATCTATTCCACTGGTTAAAGAAAAAAATATTTTTGCTTGGTTTCTAAAGATACTTAAATAGAAGAAAAATGTTACTATCGTGCGAAAATCTGAAGCTAAGTAAAAAAATAAACCTAACTCAAATTAACAAGTTGCTGTCAGAGTACTGATTGTTATCAAGCTTTAATTGTTTAATGACTATTTACAGTGTTACCAGTTGGGAGCAACAAAGAAATACAAACAAAATGACAGAAAAAAATAAATTAAAACCCAAAACCTAACCGTATAGATTATGTGTATTGGCTCATGAAGAGTGCGGAACTATAATCAACTTCTTAAGACTCTCTTGATTAGTGTTTACTATTATCTCCTAAGAATTTATGTCCCTTAAATTTAATATTAAATTTAGTGTGTGAATCTAACATCAGGAATTTATTTTATTTTTCTACAATACGAATCACTTAAGGACAAGAGTGGCTACTGCAAAATCAGACGTGAAAAAAAGAAAAATAGAGCAAAGCGTTTGAGATAATAAAAGTTAAAAAGATATTTTAATTCTTACTTGCCTCTCTGCTTACAACACCCAGCAAAACCTGGGACTCTCACCCTCTTTAACTGATGCTATATAATATTTATGCATGCATGACAACAAAATATGTTTCAATAAAAATATATTTGAACTAGCAGAGCAAAATTGCTTTAAGCTTTTGATCTGTCTCATAGCTCACATCTCTGAAAGTCTTTTCCTTTCAACAGTTACATTCAAAAAGTCAAAGATATACAGCTGACGATTCAAGCTGAATGACACCACGATAAACTATGGTTTCTCCTGAAGATAAAATACATCATAAATCGGCGCAACACTTACCTCATTTTAAATATTACTGTCTCCTTTTATCAGGTAACACTAGATGACCTCCCCTTACCTCCCTTCTTCCCATATTTTACATGGGATTTTAATTCTATACAATGATCACAACCAGAATTTTTTTTTTAATTAAAATTGGATATATGGCTTTAAAGGCTTAGGTTATCTGATAGATTTAATTTAAGAAAAATAATGAGGACAGACTGACTTCTGATGCCCTGTATAACATGGCAATAATGGAATTATATCTATTTTTAAACCGCAATAACTTTTTATACTTAGCTGCAGTTTATCACATGATATAAAATGATAGGCAACACGGTTTCATAAAAATGGAAATGCATTCACAACTAAATGGCACAGAGATATTTTCCAGGGAGTGTATGACAACATAATGTGTAGCTTTTACTCATTAAAATATCTATGCATGAACTACAGCGGCCCCCATCAACACTGTATTTCCAGTGAACTGCTTGATTTATACTGCCCAGCATCTAGCCAGAAGTTATTCTTTTTCTGGATACTCAAATCTGGATTACACTCCCCAAACTATTAAACGCGTTAAGTGTCCTAGTATAAATCCTGATTATCACCCGCACAGCTTTGGTTGCCTAGCCTTCATCTTCCCTGGCCTGTTGAGAGGCAGGCTTTCTTCTTTGGCTGAAGTAAAGAGGAAGAAGGGGTTCGCTGGTCAGGGGAACAGATGTCAGGGAGGCGCCCCCGGGGCAGCAGACGGCCGGTAACCTGGCTGCCTGTCTGTCCTTTTCCTTCGAGGTCTGCCCCAGAGCCAACACCGGTGTGGCCCTTCCAGATACATCAGTCTTGTCTATCACTGGGGAACATCAGTCACCAAGGCTTTTTCCCATTTCACAGTTGCTTTTCTCGGAAACTGGGGCTCGGAATAGAAACCTGTGGACACAGCCTCCTGACTCGGGCCCCCAAATCACTCCATCTTCTGAGTTCTTATCCTTCCAAGACACCTCAGACAGAAGCCACCTAATGCACTCCAAACCCTATCCTTTCATTGGCGGCGGGGGGGGGGGGGGGTTATTGCCACCATACTGTGACAATTATATCTCGCAAATTTAGGGAGGTTCCCAAGCCAGCTGAAAATCTCTTTATGGACTCAATCCATCCTTTTTAAAAATTATTCTTTTTTACTATACCAGGACTGCCTACTATGTGAGAGGTTTACAGACATGAGTAAATAATAGAACTTATTTTCATATAATATGAGAAAAGAAATAAAATGCCTCTTATACAATCCTATTGATTTTAAAAGTTCCCACTTAGGGCATGTTTTGTGAGCGTTTTCAATTAGTGGTAAAAGATTTGTGCTGACATATGCCAAACCATTTCACCACCCCAGGCTCTGTGGAAGTACGCCTTCCATTCACCAGACCTCTGCCTTGAGCTGACATGGGGTTAATAGTGCTGTCTAGAACCCTGAAACAGAATGAAGCCAGTTCATCTCAGCATACTCCCCCAATGGCAATTCCAAACCCATATTCCTGAAGCTCTGACTATACTCAAAGGGTGAAGTACCCAGGCTTGAATACTGTCTGCTTTCTTCCTCCCAACTCTAAACAATATTCCCTCTATACTACAGTTTTCTTTTCTCCCTTCTTGCTACCAAAAAAACCATGTCCTTCTTTTCCACAAGTAAACTTCTCTACCTGGGCTTCATTCCTTCTCCTTTCACCTCCCCAAGGACTTTGCCTCATCAATTACCTGCTCTTGTCCTCATCATGGACTCTTTCCAATCTGCCTTCAAAGACACATGGATCCAGTTGGAAAAAAAAAAGAAAAAAATCACTTCATGTGTCCCTACCACTTTCTTCCAGCTATTTTTCCATTTCTATCCTTCTTTTCATTGCTGTAAACATCCCCAGCACCCAGTCCTCTCCTTCTGTGACACATAAGCCACTCATCTTAATTTCCTGTTTCATGTTTATATTCACAAGAGATCTATAAAGCCCATGGAGGCAGAGATTAAGTCGTCTTATTCCAGACTGTATCCTCAATGCCTAATACGTTTGCTGACACATAGTAAACATTCAAACAATACTGATTATACAGGATTATTTAACTTTAATAAGTGTTTCCTTTTTTTCTTACCACTTTCACCATTACTCGTACCCCTCTATTCTCACGAAAATGTACACTCATCAAAGATATATGGTCTATACTTTCTCAATAACTACTTACAAATCAGTAAATAAAATAACATTTCCTTAGCCCTCATTCTTAAGAATCAGATGCTGATGAGGACACTCTCTTTGGGGCCCCTCTGGCTCTCTCCTCTCTCCTCACACTCCAATCACTGTGACTTTGTCCCAGTCTCTTTGCTCTGACCTTTACAAACTAACCCCAACACTTACACCCCAGCCTCCTTGCCTGGAATGTTATATTAGACTCCAATATCTCCCATCTCAGTTCACACAAAACATAAATCAGAGACCTGTTCAAAAAATGTCCAAAGCTTTTTGCTGTTTATATTATTAAGTCTAAGCTCCTCATCCTGGCATTCAAGGACCTTCATAATCTGCACCTTAATCTCTCACCATAGTCTGCCCGATCTACCTACTAAGACCACAAGAGTCTTACATTTTCCACCTCAGGGCTTCTGCTTAATGGAATGCTTCCTCCTCATTTCAGTCTATTCAAATAGTATCCATCTATTAATATGCAGGCCAGATTACTATTTCTTCATTAAGGCCCAACAAAAAATTCCAAGTATAATGGTGTCCACTTGAACCATTATTTCAGAAATTGACCATGAGCTTACTTACTTTCTTTTATTTTGTTAGTTTTGATACAGTTTTGTAATACATTCTTGGTGTTCAAAAAGCAAGGGGTGCAAAAGCATATTTAAAAAAAAGATGTCTCTCTCCCAACCCCATCCTTCAGCCAGCTAGGTTCCCTCTTGGAAACAACCACTGTTATCAGCTTCTTGTGTATCCTTCTAGAGATATGTTATTAGAAGCAAATAAAATGAACTGCCTTTTATTATGCTTAGCATTTTGTACCAAGCAAATATGTAGCTATTTCTCTCCTTTATAGTTATTTAACATTTTAAGTACTTACATATTATCTTCCCACTTATGGAAACTGTGTGCCTTGGCTTCTTTATAGAAATGTCTGTCACACAAACATTCCTTGATTGATTGTGCAATTCTTTCTTTCAAGTTTGGGATAGACTATTCAATGGTAAGACTGGATCTCCACCACCTTCCTCCTCAATTAAGAAGGATAAAAAAGTAAGAAGTGGATTTTTTCAAACACTTCCTTCCCAAACACAGCCATTAAAGGAAAATTAAAGCATGACTAATCACATATGCAGATGTGCATTGTTTTACTGCAAAAGTTTAATGTGTTCCAGATACAAGCACATATTACCATAGTTCCTTTGGTTCTGATACATCTGCTGATACAAAGATTAACAGAATCACTGATTTGTAATGGATGATTCTGTTTCATTTTAGAAATCTCCCATTCCTACAGCATTCCAAGTTCACTGAAGGTACGTTTGCACTCAAATTTTTGTTTCATCATTGCATACACCCCATTTCACGTTGCACATATTAGAAATGACAAAAGAGCCCACCCACCTTGTTACTGCTTTCTAAATGCCCTACAGCTCCTATTATTTTCAACATGTATACCAAACTGGGAAAAAAATAAAGTCCCCAAATACTTTCTATATAAAGCTATAAAATAATACTTAGGGTCAGGGACTGGATTCAAAGTAAGTTTCATTCATAACTAAACATTATACTTAGCAATACTAATTCACAGCATTACCCAGTACATAATAGAGTACATATTTCTAATCAAATGGTTTACTGGGTCAGTAGAGAGCCCAAGCAGATAAGGAAGGATCCTTCAAAATCTGTTAAAGGGTCTTAACTATCAAACTGGCTGGATCAAACTAATTAGGTAGGTGCCGCGTATCCCCCTTAGTTCACACTATACAAAACAGAACTTTAATGTATACTCCACACATACTCCTTCAATTGGCATATTTCTAACTAATCTTGTATTTAAATCAATGTTCAAGGTTTAAATATTAATTATGAAGGCCCAAATTTTCTTAGGAAATAGTATCTTGAACCAATGAGTAAAATTCTAGTTTTAAAAAGTTTATCTAAATTATTTTATCCATATCCGCACCGATGCTTTTAAAAATCTGCATTGCTTTCCTCAGAACGCTCTGGGAAATACTAGTATTTTAGGCTTAAGAATTCAGTAACTCATTAAATCACCAGAACTGCAATAGAGTCCTGGTGTATGCTATTTTTCTCAATGGCATATTTCCTTCCCAACTAAACATACACATACAAAGTTATCATAAGCTTACTTTTATTTCTATGGGCCTCTCAGCTAGAAGAGTTTCACAAGTATAAAATTTGTAGCAAGTTACAAAATCTTCAAGAGTGAGGGAGCTTAAATGGGATTCAATAATTCTGATTCATCACAAAGATGGATTTTATTCTTTATCCTCAATTTTGGTAAATTTTGTTTTGGATTTTATTTCAGACTGTGGGTATATATTATCACCAATGGTTTGAAAATTTACCAGCGAAGAAATTCAGTAAAATGTAACAGTCAAACCTACTGCTCAAGTGAAATGGGAAGACACTGTTAAGGTAGGTTGGAAGCACTTAGTTTTGATAGGCATGATATATAGCTAGGGAAGTAGGTGTACCCAAATAATTATGCTGTCTTTGAAAGAGTGGTCTATTTATAGGTGGACTAGCCAATGAGACTGAGGTAGCAGTTGTCAGATTTCCAGGAAGTAATTAAAGAAGCAGAGATTCTCTCCTTTTTACTGGCTGTTTCTGGATTACATAGAGATTATGAGGAAAGACAAGAAAAGTGACAGGGCAGCCCGAACAGCCTGTCAAACTCTCTACTACGAAAATTGTTTTTCTCCAAGAATAAACTTCCTCATTAACAAACACTTATAGTTTTCATTTTGTACTCTGTGATGGCACTTTTGCACACAAAAATATTTGATTTCTACATTTTAGCCCAAACCCAGGGATGTGTATTCCCCAAAGGACTGGTTCCGTGTTTCACCAGCATTTTGTAATCCTCTTCATCCCCAATTCCTTTGGTTGGTTGCCATCTGGCATTGTGCCTTTGATTTTATGAATAAGGTCCCCAATCGTTTCTGCAGCTGTTATCAGTACAGTCTGACCTGTGGCGAATGGGGATAACAGAGAAAAATATCTCCACAACTTTCACAGCGTTTCATTCCCGTGGCTCTCTTCCCAGACCTTGCCTTGTGATTTTCTCGTGTACGTTCCTCAACCCAGATGGTGACATTACGAGACCCTTGGTTCAAGGGAGATATAAAAGTGAACCCTTTCCAGTAATCATTGTTTATAAATATATTTATGAATCTATGTATGAATATGGGAATCTATTAATTCTGCACACAATACATATATATATATGTGATGGTCCTCACTCATGGCAGTTGAGGCTTTTTATACAATTTCTCTCTACTTCCAACTGGTTGTTTCTTCTGTCTACAGCGAAGTCTACATCTTCCAGATTGGCCTCGTGCAAAATAATGATTTTCAAACTGGACTTCCAAGAAGTGAAAGAGACAGAGGTGCCGGGTTGCTACTAGCCTAATTTTTGGGTTATAAGTCCATCACCATCCTATCAACCGAGGCAGTTTTTTTTTAATTTCTTTCACCCATTGGACTTCCAAGTAAAATTCCTTTTGGGGAAGGGGTTTTGCTACTAATTTAGAGAGTAACACTCTCTACTCACTCCTAGAGGTGGCTCCAGGCCAGTGGAGCCAAAGATAGATAAGAAACTATTGTAGTTGAAAGGGCCTTTATTAGCAACCTCCCCACAAATATCTCTCCTTGTGACAAAGCCGCCTAGGATGTCCACTTCTGGTCCCACCTCTTTTTAAGGCATTGAAAACATCAGTTTTAGGAGAACTATAATAGACTGGACAGGAGAACACATTAAGCCATCCATTAGCACTTCCATATGAATAAGTTTATCTATCAACTCTTGGTACCTAATGGGGCCTGGAGAAAACGTAATAAGTTTTGGTGGGGGAGGGGACAGAGGAATGTTTCCTAAGTCACCACTTCAGGGAACTATAAGTTACTCTGTGGCTGGGGAGTGGAGAGGACAAGAAGAAAAGGAATGGAATCCTGAGCAACAGAGGACAGGGAACCCAGGCTCTCCAAGTTGAGGCTTGTGAGTCAAGAGAGTAGGGGGGCTGATGTCTAGTAAAGGGTGGGGGGCACTCCTCACCTGAACCTCCCCTTTGTCAGCAGAGTATCCCACCTTCAGATCGACAGAAATTTTCTTTTCTGGTATGAGTACTTTCTTCTTCTGATCATGTCAACCATACATATTTTTGTTTTAACTGAAGTTTACTCTAAAAGGCTTCTGTCGTCACCGATACCGATAATAATGCCTAACATATATTCCTCCTGAGTTCTGTTTCTTTCATAAAGTATGTCCATTCTTCCCCAAATTCAGGTAAGAAAGTTGTCAAATCTGTGCACAAAATTTTTTATACACACTGACATTTTGTGCCCCTCTTTTTGCATTGAAAGTTGCTGATAAAGGCTCTTCTAGGGTACAAAGGTAAAAAGTAATGCCATACACTCCCTGATTGTATTCCCCCTCCCTGCGGCAAGGGAGAGGCAGAATATTTATTTAACTTCCACCATCTGTAAAAAGAAGGGAGAAAAAAAGCCTACCGGGTCTAGTTTTTACATGACATTAAAGTAAAATGGAGTTAGAAGGATGACTCACTATGGGCAAATTATTATTCCTCATCTTCAGGCCTGCGTTGGAGGAAGTTTCCTTAAAGCATACCTCTGCACACACAGGAATTCCGTGCTTCTGAATGGAGGGTGAGCCTTGTCTAACTCTAAAGCCAAGTTTGCAGGCAGCTTACCTTTACAATGGGAGAAGGCAACAAGACTGTATATGATGACTACTGTGTTAAGGTTTTTGTAAATGTCAACTTCGGGAGAGAGTGGCAGCTAAAGGAGAGGTGGCAGGGAATATTAATGAAATGAAACGGGAACTCTGCCAAGGATTTTCTTACCGATTGTCCCCACATTTGTATATGAAGTTTTCAGATGCACACAGTGATAATGCAACCTAATCCCTTTACAGTTGAAGAGGGGCTTTCACAGGCTTGTCCCCTTTTCTGCAGGCTGTGATGCCTGAACACTCTCGGGGACCCAGGAAGCTATCTGAGGCTGAAGAATAAATAGCCCTCCGGGCCCCCGCGGTCTTCAGGCACCACCTCTCTGGCAGAGGCCACGGCCGGCGCGCCCCCTGGGCGGGAGCTCCCTGGTCTGTAGGAGCGTTCGCGCGCCGCCGCGGTCTCTACTGCATGTGGCGTGGTCCAGGCACAGGGAACAGCTGTGACTTCCCGCCGGTAAGAGCCTTTGTTTTGCACCATCTACTGTCTGTCACGTTCAGAAAAAGCCACACGGAAATGCAAACACCTTTCCAAAGGTCTCAGCGCTACCTAGGACGCAGACATCAATGCCTTGCTGATTTATCCATTCCTTTGATGATCAAATAAAATTAAGCCCAGCTCCCCCGCTGTTTGATGTACGACTCCATCCAGGCTCTTAGGGCTGTCCGAGTCCGGAGGGGTGGGGGTGGGGGGCGTCCGCGATGACTCACTCACTCCCCACTTCCCAGTCCCCGCGCCTCTGCGAAGGTACGACGGTCGCTGGTCGCGGCAGGCTTTTCCTGCGCATTCTGTTTCTTGTTCTAAAGCTCTATTTACGCAAATTACTTCTTCCTTTCATTAAGTAACCAGGCTTTATTTTCTTTGCTCTATGTCAACATGCACACATTCAGTGCTGGAGAACCAGTCAACGTTTTGTGTTATTTTTATTTCTGATGAGGCAGGTTCAAATCAAACAGCAAAGTCAGAGAAAATAATCAAACAGGTCGCCGTGCGCTTTTTGTCTTTTTTTTTTTTTTTTTTTTGTATTCGAGTTTTTCTTGGAGGATCGTTTTTAATTCTCTGCTTCATCAATGGGGCAGTTAAATCAATATCCTTGCGCGCAGCGCGAGGGCAGGAGGCCAGGCCCAACCACTCAGGCCCTGAAAGCTTCCTTGTCCTGGTATTAAAAAGGCAACTTTCCTCCCCACGGAAAGGAGGGGAGGCTTTCAGCTGGGAAAGAGCGAGGGACTGAAAGACCTTCCAGCAAAATCAGTCACTGTCTGCAGAAACCTGGCCAGTTCTGGCTGCCATTGAGAAGCTGCTAATTCTATGTCCCCTGAGGGGAGGAGGAGAGTGAGATCCCAGGTGGGTAGAGGATCCAAACACGGATGCTGATGAAGAGAGAAAATCCCCGCTCTCACTGAGGAACATGGCCTGCTTTTTGTTTTGAAGTTGGCCTGGGGTCACTGAAGATTCATGGGGCCAAGATTCCTTAGGGGATACTAAAATTATTGAATTGTTGACTCCATGTCTTGAATAATGGCCAACACTAGTTGAGAGTGGCAGGCAGTACCCCTCTCCCCAGCACCTCACACAGGGAAATGGGCTCGGTGGGGGGCAAGAGGTGGAGTGTTACCTGCTCTTTAGTGCATCAGGTACATTGTAGAAAGACTGGGAAGGCAGTGTGATTGAAACACATAATAAAGAAACCTCTTAGGTGACAAGAAGAGAGGTTTCAACCGAGTGGCTGGGACTGTGCCTTATGCTTTTATTTAAAACCACCTTCTCTCAGGGTCCAACCCAAAGTGAGTTCTAATGTAAACTTAATCCTCCCTGCTAGAGTGGCAGCTCTAGGGAAGGTTTTTGTTCTTCTTTAATTGCTGTGTCCCCATCGCCTAGACCAGTAGGCTTTCAATAACTACTTGTTAATTGAATGATAGAACATTATAAGTCCTCCCCGCCTACACACAGGCCTACACATACACACCACCACCACCACGACGGAACAAAGGGATTTGCAAATCAAGACTAGTGAAAGAAAGGACTGGCTACCCAGAATAAATTCTGACTCAACAACATCTCTACCTTCTCTTTATAATAAAGAGAAGCAAAATCACACGTGGGATGCGGAGGGGAATGAGTGCTTCTAAGGATCCTTCCTTGGGTTCTTAGAAGAGATCCTGCGACCTGGGAGCTCAGACGGAAGGCGGCATAAACATGAGCTTTGTAAAATTAGACTTATAAAGGCAAAACTGCAGAACTTTCAAACTACAGTCTAAGTAAAAGAAATCTACTCATTCAAAATACAGTTGATAAATGGGTTTTGGGAACGGCTCTAGTGAAGGAATTGTTGATCTTGGACCTTCCGGTTGGGACTCATTCGGCTTCCCTCCTCGGGGTGCTTACGTAAAGGGAATGCCCCGTGGCGAACTTCCGCGTTCTCTGGGTCACCCGCAGACCAGACTAGACAGTGGGCTCTCTCACCGCAGCCCCATAGGAGATGTGGCTGTTTGGTGCCGCCGGCCCCGTCCACGCCCCCACCCCCTGCCGGGTGATCACACCCCCGTCCTGGCTACTGACGGAGGCCACGTGCAGCTCAGCTGCCATAATGTGTATAAAAGAATCTCGGCCAGACGTTGGTTTCCTCTGTTCTTGGAATGCTTTTGGCAGATCCTCCACGGTTTCCAGGTCTCTTGGGAGGCTGAACATACATTTTCTTTATATCCGACTAGATTCCAAAGTGTTAACTAGATTGTGAACTTCCTACTACCTAGGGTCCTCCCAGCCGAGAGCTCGTCCTTTCCAGCGGTCGGGGAGCAGGAGCGTGCGCTCTGGCAAACGGCCGCCTTTCCGATGGTCCGCGGGCCCAACCTCTTTCAGAACTAGGGCGGTTCAAAGCGCCCCTAGGTTGTGTGCTGCCTGACACTGAAGAGGCTGGTCTGGACAAATTAAGAGATGCCACGGACACCAGCTTTGACCGTCCCCAGGAGGGCCGGCTCCTTGGGGGCGCGCTTATGTCGCAGCGCTTCCAGGCTTCCGGACCGTGGTCGCGCCTTTTTTAGAGCCAACAAAAGCAACAAAAGCATCCCTTCATTGGATTTCAACCCTTCTACCGATGGGGAGAGGAGCGGGTGAAGCAGGGCCCGAGTTGAGGGTGGGGGGACTGGGGGAGAGGAGTCGGAAAATGGGAGAACGCGTCTGCTGACCTTGGGATATTCGCCTTCGGTATTAATCGGGAGAGAAGTTGGGTGGTTTCGGCCCCGCAACTCACAACTCACTGGGTCAGGCTGATCCTGCAGCTAGTTACGGGTGTTAAACTGGTACGCGGGTGGGGCCATTCATTAGGCAAGAAATGGATTAGTTGTTTATTATCTATAAACATTCGAACCACAGCAACCAATCATAAAACCGCGGAAGGGCCTATAAAGTCAAGCGGCGGCGAAGCCTCCGTGTGGGCAGTGAGGGTTTAGCAATTGTTCTAGTGGTAAAGGGTCGGTTAGAGAAGGAGAGAGAAAGCAGAAGAGGGTGAGAGTCAACCATATAAAGCGATTTGTCGGGGAAATCATTTCCCAGATTAAGAATCACGATTTCTCAAAGTTTAATGGAGTGGGGGGGGGGAACTGGGGTGCCTTGGAAGCGGATGATGAGAGAAAGGAAGAAATGAGGAGTAGCGGGGCAACAGTGGGTCATTAGTGAGGTTGATAAAAGCCATAAAAGCTATTGATTAAGTGGGGGCAGCAATTTCGTCTTTGGTTCTTGGTGAAATACTTAATCGCCAACCATGAAAGCAGCCTCATAATATTTTAGGGAGGGAAAACAAGTATAAAACTGGCATCTTTCGGGCAGGAATTCCCTTTTGAGTATGGGTGAAATGCTTATTAATTCTCATTTGGGATGAAAGATTTTCTAACAGGAGTTAGTCTCAAACAGTTAAATACTGTTTTAAAATACGAAGTCTGGTTGTCATTGCTGTGAACCAATTAGCTATTTTATTTCTTTAGGTATTTTCTTAAAACAAGCCTAAACTTTCATTGTTTCTTTGATATTTTAATATATTAAGAACAATAATCCAATATTTATATTGGCTGCCAAAGGACTAATTCAATACTGTTGTCAATTTGATTCAGAACCTATGGCTTAGAAATCAACTTTTTGGTAAATATATTGGTTTGGAAACTTTTTAGGAATAAGTCTTAGAAGATAGTGACATTCACACACATCAAAGGTTTCCTATTTCTCATATTTTAAAAACATTTTTATTGAAGTATAACAATTCCCAAAGGGATACAAATCATAAGTAATGAGCTTGGAAAATATTTTTAAAAAATACTTCTCATGTAACTGCCTAAATAAAAAAAAGGGGGGCAGGCAAGGGGGGATTACCAGTACCTCAGAGGTCCCCCTCATTTAAAAAAAATCCATTTATCAGATTTTTATTTGGGGATATGTTGTTTCTAAATTGTTGCTTATCAAATGCTCAGATTTCTTTTCAGTTCCAGTATTGTGGATTTTTTTTTTTCCTGGGGATTATCTTCTGGAAAATAAAAATAAAGTGCTTTGAGCTTTCCTGTGTTGAGGAGGGAACAAAAACAGGCTCTAAATTCATTTTCCCCCCTCTGGCAACAGGCACCCCTTCCCCCAGCTTTTCTTAGTCCACGCTGAGAGACATAACAAACAAACGATTACATGTTGAAAAACACATCTGAAAACAGAAAGGTCACGTTACCACCGAGTCCTGGGGAACATTAATCTGGTGTTTGGAAAACAGTTGACAGTTGAAGGCTGAGGTTTCTCTTTTCTACTCTTGCACTGGGAGGCGGAGACGGAGACGGAGACAGAGACAGAGACAGAGACAGAGACAGAGAGACAGAGAGAATTTGAATGTGAAGAACAAGGAAGAGACCACCACCTTTGTGGCCTCTTCAGAAATAAATGCTTTGGGAGCTACCAACATTCTAACCGAGATTTTTAAAAATAAACAAATAAAGGAAACTGGACAAAGAGAGAATCCGAAATGGGTCGTGTTCTCCTTTACTCAAAGCGTGGAGGTGTGTGTGTGTGTTTTCCTAAAATAATTAATGTGAATAGTGAGAAATAATCATGATAACGTCAAGCCCTGAACGCCTGAGGGTGCCGTTTGCTGGACGAAAACCAGTCCCTTTTCAAATAGCTACGAGAAGGTGAAAGTTGATTGCCTGCCCACTTGCCTCACTACAGCATTTCTCTAAGCCCGCGCCCACCCTCCCCGACCCTTATTTCCCCTAGTCCTCCGGCTGGGCGCGGAATTCCTTCCCAGACAGAGATGGGTGCCGGTAACCCTTCGCCCACAGGCCCAAGAGTCCGGGAGGTGCCCTGGGTGTCTAGCACCCAGATATCTGTCTGAGATTGCCTGACATTCCTCTTATCTGAATTTGTGAGGTAGAAGAAGAAAAGATCTCAAGTACATTCCTGGGACGATAACTGGAGATATCACAATGAAAATTATCCTGATAATTTGCCATGACGGTAACTAGTGAATTCTTCTTTACAGGCATCCTTAGATCTGTCATCTCTAAAACAGAATGAATTGGAGAGGCGGGACGGTGGAAGGGGTCACGCAGTGAGAGCGGGAATCAAGAGACTTAGGATCAAGCAGCAGTTTTATTACAGCTTTGTGTGTCCTTGAAAACGTTACTTCAACCTTGCACAAAATGAGATCTGATGATGTGCTCTTGCGTGCTCTGATTGCTGAACAATCATCTGGCCATCGTGAGCAGACGCGATCTATTGCTAGAACCTTCTCCCCCGGCGCCTTTTGCGTGTCTGTGCAAAGCGCGTATTTGGAGCCAAGGTGACAGGGCTGGAAAGATTGGGGGCAGAACTCTGGGTCCGGAAATTTCGCGCGGAGCGCCCGGCAGTTAACGTGCCTCGGGCGGGAGTAGCCAGGGCATGCGCGATTGCTCTGCACCCTCCATCCGGGCTGACAGTGATTTACGCGCTGGTGACACAAGTCGGCCGTAAACCTGGATCGTTAGACTGTATTTGGGAGCTGCGGCAGAGTTAACGCAGGACTGCTCAGCCCAGGGGAAGGATACTTCGACCTACACACCTTTCCCCAACCTCTCCACCCGGTGCTCTACAGTTCCAGGGCGAGGAGATTGCAGCTTTTCCTGCTGGTCGGATTCAATTTCAAACCCCTCGGTTAACTGAAAGTATATCCATTCCTAGACCTGTCTGGCCCGCTGGCCCCTAGGCTGGTGGTGGTGGGGGGGGGGTGGGTCCTGGAGGCCGCGCGCCCGCAGAGCTCGGTGCGCAGGCGGCAGAGAAGCCATCGCGCGTCCAAGATCCGCACACGGTCGGTGGGAACCGAACGCCCTAGAGTTCAACGCGGATTGCCTTGATAGCTGGGTGGGGGACGGGCCGTCTGCCTTGGGAAAGAGTTATCCCTGTTCATTTATTTTAACACGTGAACTTCTCCAGAACCCACCAGCGACTGCTCCTATAGCCCCAGCGCCAGGCAAGCGGCCAAAGTGCGCTCTCGAAGAAGAAGAGAAACTGGTTCCATCCGGTTACAAATATCCTTTTTTTTTTTTTTTTTTTTTTTAAGCAATCAGATCCTGAAGCCCTTCTCTCGCCATTCACAATTCTCAGCAGGCTGCCTCCCCCAAGCTTGAGCCGCTCGAGCAGACGCCTCCGCCGGGCAGGCCTCGGGTGAAGGCCACGAGAACTCTAACATGGACAGTGAACGCTGACTCGACCTTTCCAGGTTCCTTCCTCTTTGTTTCTCAGCCCAGCAGTTCAAAAATTCATTTTATAACTATCGCCAAACAAAAACACACAACTAAGAAAGATGCCTAAGAATTAAACTGGCACCAATGTTTTGGATTTTCTCTTGGAGACGGACACGGAGGGACTCTCCCTCCCCCTCTGCAGTTCGCGCTACTTCTTCCAACTTTCGGATCTACTTGGTTCGCGAAAGCTACGCGGACGTGGCCTTGAAACGGATTGGGACGCAGCAGGTTTCTGCCATTCCCTTTAGTGTTAAGTCCCCGGACCCCATCTCCACCCCCACCCCCGCCATGGGAGCAGAGACGCGGGAAAAGCTGCCAGACTCCGGGCACCAGGCCCGGCGGTAGGAAGACCATGAGATAAGGAAGGCTTTAAGTGCTCCTCGAAGATAAGGTCCCAGAATCTTGGAGGTATTTGGCCGTGCTTCCCTCCCTACTTGCCTCTTGTTTCAATCGCCCCGTTCCCGCCCACTTCCCCTCACACACTCCCCCTCCCACACACCTGTAGGCTGAACCAGTGGCTTGGAGAGTTAGTTGCACAAGACGTGCATCCCCTCGCCACCCCCACCCCACCCCACCCCCACCGTCAGAATCTTCTAAGGCCGCACAATCCGCTTAGGTCTGGTGGAGGTCAATTAAGAGGCTAAGAAGATCTATCAACGGTTCCGCGCAAAAAAGATGGAAAGGCGACAACCCTGCCTTCTTCATAAATATTACTCCAGTTGTGTCAAAGACTTTAAGTGATTTTTTTATTCCGCTTGGAACCTCCGGTAGTACACTGAAGATGCAGAAAAAGATTGGGTATGGTTTGTACAAGTCACACTCCAACACACTGTTAAAGTGAAAGGAAAAAGGAACTTTAAAGTTTTTAGAAGGACACACGTAACATTTAAGATAACTATATACAAGATGCTCACATAATTTTTATGAGTTATATGAATAGGTACAATGAAAAAATTACATTTTTTATGTATTTAATAACGTTTATTTTAGTCGTTTGCACAGATTTCCTACATTGATGATGCTTGGTTATAAAACTTTATTTTGCAGAAAAAATACTGCTTCTTCCCTATAAAGTTATAACACCATGGCAGCAAATAGTATATTGGACTTTTAAACATACACGGTTATCTTGAAATGAAATGTTTTGACTGCCTGGCACATACACAAATCACTAAAAACTTGATTATATTTTAGAAATTATTATAATACATTCTCCTCAATGAAATAAAAATTTACCCCACTTAAACCAAGAAAAAACAACTAACTCTTTGGGTTAAACAATCTTTTCTTCTTAGTTCCTAGACATGGATTGGCAAGTAATAAATGAATATTTGCAAGAAATCACTAAAAATCAAGATTAAAATGCTGTATAATCTTCCTTGTAAAACATAACTTACATACATTTCATATCTGACCATATGAAACTCATTTATAAATTTTACACTTTTATGGAATATAATTGTGTTATATTTATTTTGCAGCAGAAAGGAAAGCCTTATTGTTTAGTTTAAGCAAATATTATAATATCACTTCTGTTGGTTTACTTTTACTTTTAAAAACCTCCCTCCCAAAAGAGGGATGCTTTTGTTTAAACAGCACATTTCATCGAAATATAAAATCTAAAGAAATTAATTATTTGAAAGTATTTTGAAAACTTTAAAGATTAGTTTTGTTGGGTTCTTCTCTTCTCTCTGTCTCTCTGTCTTTCATAATTTAGAAGTGTGAATAATTGGGTGACCTTCACTGTCTTTTCCCTTGACCTTTCCAGGTTCCTTCCCATTTGTTTCTCAACCCAGCAGGTCAAAGATTCATTTTATAACTGTCTCCAAACAAAAACACACAACTAAGAAAGACTGCATTTAGTTAGGAATCCTGCACGTTAGGCAAGAAAATTAATTTTGAAACTCCTACGTATTTAAAAAGTTACATATCATCCTTGTGAGGTGAGTAAACTAAATGTAGAAATTCTTTTTAGTCACAATGGTAGAGCAAATATAAGTGGTACTATATTGTTGCTGTTAAAAGGCAAAACCTCTCAGCCTGTAAATATCACCCACCTACCTTCTACTGATGTTTAAAAAAATGTCCGTTGAATTCTTTGGACAGGCTCTCTCTACAATCTGTGTGTCCTCGATAGCTTTTATCATAAATATTAATATTGAAATTCTAGAGGTAGCTTTATTCCAATTAAAGAGAGCTTATGAACTGCACAGGCATAAAAGGAAAAGACATCTTTCTTATATACTCACACCCTAAACTTCCTATCCCCAATGTAGCAGGAATAATCCTTTTATTCCATTAAAATGGTCACTAACCTTATAATGATAAAAGAATGTTTTAGTCTTTTACCTGCAGGAGTCTTGTCAGTGTAACAGGAACTGAAATTGGGACCTGGCCATGTTGTCTATTACAGTCCAGGGTTCTGTACTGTTTTGCCTTCGTGAAGGCTGAAGTAACAATGTCTGACTCTTGCCTCCTGGGACCCTTAGGAAAATAAGATCAATAGCTCGTTCAAATACATGCGATAGACCTTGACCTGGGATATAGCTGAGAAAAGCAAAAGATTCCACATATATTAAAAAATAATTAAAATGCTATTCTAAACTTTGTTTTTCTTGTGCATGTTATTTATGTGCATATGAATGTTATACTCAGTTACACAGATATGTGAGAAATGATCGTACTTACAAAAATGTTACTTAAGCCTTTTTTTTCTCAGAAGGGCAAAAATACCTTAGAAAGCAATTGCATTGTAACTTCCATTTTCAAAGTCTTTGATACTTGAGTATTTTAATTCATAAGTTATATCTTTATCATTCTAAAAAAATTTAGGCTTCTTCAAAGCTGTTATTCTAACATGTCTTATGTGGTAGGCTATGTATGTAAGGTTGCATTTCCTATTGACTGGGTCAGAATAAAACCATTGCTTTGGATATAATATTTATTTGGATGTGTGTGCATATTTGTTTAAAACTATGAACCCTGGAGAGTTTTAATTCTATGCAACATAAATGAGTTTTATGTAAGGAATATAGAGTTTCAGCTAAAAAAAGATTTGTATCCTAACAATATATTATTGTGTTAGGATATTGTCAGTCTAAGATCAGCTTGATTTGAAAACAAAATGATTAAGTTCTTTTAATGAACTACTAACATACTGCCATATGTTATATGCATACATATTTTGCTGTTTTAGAATGGAATATAATCCTCCTGAGAAAGAAATTTGAGGTAGATTACCTAATGATTTTTCTCTGTTCCAAATTTTAAGATGTTAAAACATAGGCATATGTTTTGCTGTTTAAAATATTTCCAAAAGAAAGTCTCAAAATCAAAATGATATTAGGGGAATACTCTATTTAAAAATTCTGATCATTAAAAATAAATAAATAAATAAAAATTATGATCATTATTCTGTTTTTTAAAAGCACCAGCCTTTATGCCAGGAGAAATATATTTAAGAGTCACTAACACTTTAGGCTCATTGAAGTAGAAACATGGAATGTTATTTTGAAAAAGAAATAACATATACATATGTATATATTCATATGTATACATATGTATTCTTTTTAAAAAGAGAGCTAGAAGGGCTTCATATTTTGGGGCAGAAGAAAAAGGGAATAGCAAACATCACAGCCCAAAGCAAGAAGAAAGCCAGCCATGGTTTTTCGACAAGGAAGAAAGGGCATTTTCCAGGCTAGATTTAGTTTTATTTGGAGCAGCTGGGGTGAAAGAGAGGTAGGTTCTCACCATCTAAAAATTAAATTTTCTGGATTACCTGTCTACATAGAACAATGATGACATCTCCTGTTCCTAATGAGCTATGTAGATATATCTCTAACTCAACAACATAGAACCCATCACTTACTTTGGAAATAATTTGGAGCTTTCCATTTAGTTAGGAAACGCATTTAGCCAATATCATACTGTAACTATATTTTTGATTACATTCTCCATAAGAATAGTCTTTAAATGAAGTTACCTCCAATTATTTATTGATTCCACCAAGTACCAGGCACTGTTCTAGGAGCACCAATGAACAAAACAAACAAAAATCCTTGCCTTAAGTTGTTGGGCCATTCTTTCTGAAGAGTATGGAAATCAAGGCGGTGTGGGGGGGAGTCCTGTAGTTTTCATGTTGTCCACTAGGTGGCAAAGTGTGAAAAACTGACCACTTGGAGCAAAATTTGGTGCAAAGAATAACCTATTTCTATGAAAATTTCCACCATATTTTGCTTAAAATGTCTCTTTTTGAGCATTGCAGCTAATAGCTAATGGTAAGAATACATTCTGTTTTCAGTTTACAAAGCATTCCTGGCTAGGGGCTCATTATTTCAAGGAAAGAATACAGCCAGCTGCATTCCACGGAAGTCTGTCTACAAGATCCCCTAGCTTATTTTAAGAAATTTTGCTTTTTTCCTTCCCATATTTCTCTGTACTCTCAGGTGTGTGGATTATAGAAATTTATCTAAGGGTCTGAGCATAAGGTCCCACAAACCTTTGGGTCAATTTTATTCAAATTTACAGAGATAAATTTAGGTATCACACTGTGATTTCAAATTTGGGGAGTTATCATCCAAAACCTTAACATATTGGAATAACATCCAGGTCTATAAGCAGTCAAACACATATGCCAATGTATACATACATGCAATCATGCATATGTTTTGTTTTCAGAGACCCCTTAAATGAGACTCACACTCATCATGAAGAAATAAAATAACTTCATTTAGTCAGATCTCTTCTTTGGGATAAAATGATGATATTATTCCCAAGTGAAATTGGACTTTTATTCATCTTTATATCTCCTAAAGAGATAAAAATAATTTTCTTATTAGAAAAAATGGTTTATACACCATGTAGAAATACTTCTAGTGTTGTTTAAACATAGAGTTGGAGGTTTTCCTGTGCTTATTTACTACATGAAGTTAGAATCTTTGTTTCCAGATGAGTGTTCTTTAAATATGAAAGCGAGATGTTAAAGTATTTGTCTATGTGAAGATGCTCTCTCCTACACACAAGGTAAGTCTCTGTCTTCTTTTTCTAAGGATGGAATTAGTAGAACGTTAACATATTAATATGCACAACTGAAAATTTTCTCATTACATTTTCCCTTTGGCCATGGTAATTCTCAATACATTTGAAATGCATGGATCACACTTTGGGCATGAGGTTTGACAACAGTTGCAAATAATCAAAAAAGAGAGAGAGAGAGAATATTTTAATACATAAACTAGAAATATGGGTGAGTTTTCTGGGAGATGTAATTGTTTTAGAGTTATCTGAATTCTGTGGTAACTATTGTTTGATGGAAAGTGAAAACATTTATGTGGAGCTTAGCGCTTTCAATATACAAATGGGCACCAAGGGGGCCCTCCAGTATAGTTGATTTGTAATAACTTTACTGACTGATAACAATGATTACTTCATGCAGAAATCGTTTGTATAAAATTTATTTGTAGCTCTTAATGTAGTCAAGACAAGGTGTGGCATGGTATTCCTAGTGAAGGATCTATTCTTTTTTTAAATATATATTAAAAAAAAGTGGGGAGCCTGATGTGGAACTCGATCCCAGGACCTGAACCAAAGGCAGATGCTTAACCAACTGAGACATCCAGGGGCCCCACAATGTATTCTTAATATAATTTTAATTGTAAAAGAATTTCTCTGCATGAACAGAAGAAGGGATAATTACAAGGGATTCAGGTATATAAAGTGCTCTTAAACTGAAGATGGTAGCTAGTTGTTATTCCTACTGACAGCGAAATAAGAAAAATCTTCAAAGTTAAGCAGAGGGTGACTTGGGGACCTTATGTTAGAAAAAGGTGGAAGAATTTTAAGGAAATTAGAGTTAAAAGTATGGAGTGGATTATAATGGGAGCTCATGGAACCTCCTTCTCTTCAGGTCTTTACCAGTAGAATTTTATATCAATAATCTGAGTTTGATTTTATTTATTTATTTATTTATTTATTTATTTATTTATTTATTTATTTATTGTTCTCTACCTCTCTTCCTTCTCCCTCGACCCCTCATTACTTCTGCTCTGGATGTTAAGACCTCAGAATACAGCTTTTAGTGGTTTTAAAGTAATCCCATTATTAAATTCTTTAATGAATTTATTATAATGAAATTGTATTCTGGGTTGCATTCATTTTAGGTTTTTCTTATGGACTTACTGTTTGGTTTTTTTCTTAACCAGAATTTTACTTTTATAATATTATAATAAGCAGAGTAAAACTTTAAACTAAAATTTTTAAAAACCACAAAATCCCCAATAAATCAAAATTTTCATTCAACCATATTTTCTACTTATGTCTTTCAGTACACAAACATCTTTTTTTCAGAGTTGTAATTACTGTATACAATTTGTAGGGGTTTCTTTTTAGTTAACATTTTATCATAAAGAGTTCCCTAATTCTTAGCTAGTTTTTATATTTTTCTAATTGATAAACTCCTTTGGATTTCTTCTCTAAACATACTCCTTCCCAATGTTCCTCATCTCAAGTGAATGGCACCATCATCTACCCAGTTTTTAAAGCCAAAACCTTAGCAGCATCCAGTTCTTAAGATCCCTCCGGCCACCATCCTTTTCCAAGCCTCCCTGGCTTTCATCTGTCCAATGTCAGAAGCCTGAGAAAACTGGTCTCCTTACTTCCATTCTTGCTCCAGCCAGTTATCCATTCCTCACACAGCAGTCAAAGTATTATTTCAAAAACATAAATTGCACCACATCACTCCCCTGTTTAAATCCTTCTGTACCTTTCCACGGCACTTGAATAAGATCCAAATGCCTTACCACCACCTACCAGGCCAGGCAAGATAGGACCTCTGCTTTCTTCTCAAAACCTGCCTTCCTTCCTGAATGAATTCGCTCGTTCATTCACTCCTGCATGCATTCTCCAAATATTTATTGATGTTTTCTTGTTTCAGTGACTTTTTAAGGTGCTTGGAATAGAGAAGTGAATGAAACGGTGTCTTGTTTCCTGAAGCTTACATTCTATTGTACATGAATGTTTGTGCCTCATAGTTGTTGTATTTGCTGCTCCCTCTGCTTTGGAATATTCTTGTCCGGATCTTCTCAGGGATGGTTGTGTTTAGATAGATACAGAGAGGCATGTACATATATATTACTATAGCCAGTATATGGTGACCTCTGAAGTCACGTTTATCTTCTGAGTGTACTTGTGAAGGCAAATGACTTGAAGAATACAAAGCCCTTAGCAGAATAATTGTGATAGAGCAGTAAGATAAAAGTTCTCTGTAATTTTGATTTCATCATCAGTATTGTCAGTTAAATATTTCCTCAATCATCCCGGAGATTTCTGAGACTCAGTTCCTTATAGTGTTGAGCAAACTACAAAATGAGCTTCTCTACAAGAATCCTAAGTCACAAAATACATTTCCAAGATGCTGAGAGGTTATTTCCTTCCAGAGCCGGCGCTCTGCTGTGCAGCATGGTACAAATATCCCCAGCCTAACGGTATGGTTTTTACCATGGATGCCAATTGGAAAATAATTTAGAGATGTTCTTGATTGGAAACAAATTTTGACCCTTTGGTGCGTTACATTCACAATGTTTCCACTGAAAAGTGTTTAAACTTTTATTATTGCATTTATCACATTGTATTATAGTCATGGGTAGGGTGACCATACTTCCTAGTTTATGCCTGGTGTCTTGAAGTACCATCTGGTTTAGCATTTTAGTACTCTCAAAAGTGTCCTGTTTAGACAATAAACTCTGTAGTCCCCCAAGTTATGAGGCAGGTGCCTGGCTGGAGAGGCTGAGGAGCACTGGGGTGGTCCCGAGCCGAGTGTGGGCCTGCTGGAGAAATTGGTGAGGCTGGTGAGGCAGAGATGTCTGGCCGATTTGCACGCTGAGAAGGGCTTTGGGGGGAAAGTTAGCCACTGGTGGCTAAAGGCAGAAGCAGTGCAGGAGTCAGGAGAGTCTCAAAGACTGTGGCTAAGTCCCGTGAGGCGGGGACTCCTCCCCCTCCCCCCCCCACCACGTTTCTAAGAAGACACTTATTCTAAGACAGTGAGGACTGCAGAGAACAGAACCATTTTGGCTCTGTGAGAGCTTGCAGTTATAAGTGTATTAGCGGGCAGTATCCTGATGAAGAAATGAGGGCAATGAGACATAATCTAGAAGAAGCTTTGTAACCCTTAACCACAGTGAGGTGTGAAAACAATTAACCAGAATTTCTAGGCATTCTGAGAAATATTCAGGTGGGGGGTAGGGGTGGATTTGCATGGGTCTTAGTTAACAGGGCAAGATTTAATTTGCTTTAGGATAATTTTAGTTTTGAGTATTCCAATTATAGGATCAATTACAGTCTATCAATTTACAAAGAATAGTCGATAAGTAGAACACCTCATGTGCAAGAGGAATATTTTCTGAACAGACAGTACCTTGGTTATTTAGTTCTAAAATTGTACTGTGAAAGATTTTTAAATTGAAACAGGATGAATTTTTTATATCCAAGCCATGTTAGAAATTTTTGGATATGTGGTTTGAGAAGACTTATCAATGTGTTCATTCAACAACTATTTCTTTAGACCCTACAATTTGTCATGTACTGTGCTAATTAGTCATGACAATATACGTATCTCCTCTGCTATTTCTTCTACATTTTTATGCCAAGGACTCTCCCAAAATGTTATCTCAGCTTTCATCTCTAATCTTTGCATTATTATACATTTCTAAACTAACTGCTGAATAATATTCATGTAATTGTCCTATTTGCACTTTACATCTGAGAAAAGGGAGCTCATTCTCTCCTTCTAATCACCAGCTTACACTCAACCCAAGCAAACTTGCCCTTGAATTGTGTCCCTCTATTGTGTTGTAATGGCAACATCTTCTTCAGACTATTTGGGGTAATTTTTAACCCCTTCCTCTTTATATCCAACAGCCCATAGTTTGCCAAGATGGTTTACTTCCAAAATATCTTCCGGATCTTTCCTCCATTTGCACGCCCGGTATCGATGCTGAAGATCAAGCTTTCCATATTTTGCTTGTGTAAGTACAGGGGCCTCTTCACTGATTTCCTTGAATGCACTACATTCTGTTGCATTTCGACTTCATGTTTTAGATGGGCTTTAGAAAGATCTTCCTGAGTCACAGATCAGAAATGACAGCATTCTTCATGAAACTTTCCAATTGCCTACACAACTAAAGTACCAACTCTATTTCAGCTTACTTTCTCCAATCTATATTTTCTGGTCATCTCTTCCACTAACTCATTGCTCACACCTTATCCTCCAGTTCTAGCAGATTAGGGACCGTTCCACGCCCCTCCTCGGTGCTGTTGCCACGCCTTAGATCACGCACGCTATTCCCCCGAACCAGTAATACACCTATTGAAATAATATTCATCCTTCACAATCAGCTGGTGAGTGTTTTGTTTTTGTTTTGTTTTTTAAAGATTATTTATTTATTTATTTGTCAGAGAGAGAGAGAGAGCACAGCAGGGGAAGCGGCAGGCAGAGGGAGAAGCAGGCTCTGCTGAGCAAGGAGCCTGATACGGGGCTCGATCCCAGGACCCTGGGATCATGACCTGAGCTGAAGGCAACTGCTTAACCGACTGAGCCACCAAGGCACCCCTCAGCTAGTTGAGTGTTAATTGTTCACTTTTTCTAAAATGCTGGTTGTCTTTTTCTTTATTAAAATCTTTTAGCACATTTTCTTATGCTGTTCATTAAGGTTAGTAATATACAAAATGTACTTTGGGAGTCAGCCTCTCTTGATCCCTATAGATGTTCATGTCAGTCTCCAAAAGTCACATAACTTCTCCAGACCGCTGCAAAATTGTGGTGTTATATATAAAGTATTATAGAACTGTATGGATTATGGTTGCCTTCCTCCCACTGAAACCTTTGATAGTAAGGGACAGTTTTCTTCCTTTTTGTCTCTTCATAGCCCCTGGTTAATTCCTTCTTCCCAAAAAAATGAGCCATCTTTAAATGCTTATTTGAATACTTAAGTTAAAAAATCACTATATTGTAAAAAAAAAAAAAAAAGTCCTAGATTTATGCCATGTTATAGGTACTTGGGGGGTATAGTGAACTTGAATATGTGAGAAATGAGATTTCCCTTAAATAGTGAGAAAAGCACAAAATGCATGAGAATGGCTTTAGGGAGCAGGCCATGCCTGTAATGTGATCTACTATATTAAGGTTTTAAAGAAATTAATGTAATAATAATTGAAAGCCTTATAAAATAAATTCTACACTTGAAACTAATATTACACTGTGTGTTAACTAACTGACATTTAAATAAAAACTTGGGGAAAAAAAGGATTAGAAACGCTTTGAGTCAATGAAAAGGGAAACCGGTGAGGAGGGGAAAGGCAAAGCATTGTTTCACTTAACAGTATAAAATAAAAAGAAATATGGGGTGCCTGGGTGACTCAGTCAGTTAAGCATCTGCCTTCCACTCAGGTCATGATCCCAGAGCCCTGGGATCGAGCCCCAAGTCAGGCTCCCTGCTCAGTGGGGAGTCTGCTTCTCCCTCTGCCCCTCCTCCTGCTCATGCTCTTTCTCTCTTTCTCAAAAATAAATAAATCTTTAAAAAAAAATAAAAAGAAATATGAAGCCAAATCCTGGCCATACCTAGTGCAAAGGGACTTCGGCTATCAAACTCTAAATGTGCAAAAATCATCTCTATTGAGAGTGTGGTGCATTTGGTTATGCTGTTTGATACAAAATATAAAGTGTTTGATTCTGGTAACTTCCCTTGCTCTGACTCCATGATTATCCATCGACTTTCTGAAGGCTGGTAAAGAGAGAGGATGTACTGATCACACTCAGTAATAACATAACCTTCAGTTCTAGATTTAAAAATCAATGCCGTGAAAAATACACTGCTTAAGGGCTATTGACAAAACCAGATTTTGAGGCTGAGAACCAGACCCAGAACCAACAAATTCATCATGGTATTAAATGCTACCCTGGGAACAGTGTTCCAAGGGCATTGGATTTCACCTAATCTAAACTGGGGCTGAGCTAAACTGAGTGAGCTTGGCCTCACTCAAGAGAGTTTCATTTTTCTGGCTTATTATTGACAATGGCCATAATCTTTTTGGGGTGGCATTTTGGAAAATACTATGCATTATTTTCTTTGTTCCAAGATTAACTAAGGGAAGGAGAAAATATGCATATTTATTTTGAGTTACGTAGTAAAAACAAATATCTCCAAAGTAAAATAAAATGAGTAACTGAATCCCTTCATAAACATGATTACCTACATTGAATACTGCAGTCCATTTTTGGGGCGGGGGGACATGTAATGAAGCAGCTAGATTGCAACACTAAAATTGATACTTATTAAAAATAGTGTGTACAATTTTTGAGTTTTAGAGATACAATCAACGGTTTGATGGCCTCAGGATGGAAAATGACATTTGCCTTGACAGAAACTCACTGCAAGGCAATGTGATGGTTGAGGATGACCTGGTATATACCCAGAGCTACTCTATTTTGCTCCTTTTATTGTCCTCCCAGTAAGAGCAGTGGCCTTGATCAACTTTTCTAGATGTTTCCACTTTCCTGTGCTTTTCTCAGGCTTTCTCCAGCAGAAGCACAAGCAGATTCATTGGAAGTCTGGTCCTGGTAGAGGGTCTGTCTCCGCGGGTTGCATACATTCCCCGTTCAGAACCATAGAGTGAACAAAACATGAACAAAGAAATTGTTTAACATGAAAGCATTCTTTGTTCATGTTTTGTTTGGATAAAAATTGGCAAATATTCGTTCTGTTAAACTTCTACAAAGGTAGTCTTCAGATGTCTTATAATATCCTCAAACCTTCACTACCATTTTGTTGGAAGAAATTCCTTTTGCCTGAACTCTTTGAGACAGGCTTTTAAAGAAGATGATCAACACTGGTATCGTTTTCTTTTGCAGTTTTACACCAAAGCCAGAAACACACATTGCTTTAACCATCCATAACTAACCGTATTCAGTAATTTGGTTTTAGCTAATCACATTGATTAGTTTTAAACTTAAGTGCACAAATAAGCATAAAAGGGTGTGTTAAGTCAGATCACCTTTCAGCTTAATTTAAAAACTTGATAATAAAACTGGGTCATGCTGATGGCTAAGACATGTTTTCAAAAGTGAAAAATGATTTCACTTTCTAAGAATGCTTCACCTTAATTCTTAAAAAAAAAAAAAAAGAAAGCAGAAAGTAACCTGAGATCCTTGAATCCTCGTTTATTTTAACTTTTAAAATAAATTAGGGAGGAGAGACATTAGTAAAGATTTTGGCTTTACATAGTTTCCTTTGGAAAGCATCAACAACTTAAGTATATATATATATTTTTTTGCCACTGAAATATTTAAAAAGTGATTAGCTACTTGCAAAGAGAGTGAAAACATTATCTTAGGTATGTGTGTCCCCGAAACTTACATATTTCTGATTCAGACCTTTAAACTGTTGATACCCAGGAGACAATGCCATTGACATGTACCTGGCACTACTTCTGCCAGTTAATTTTCTCCCCGGAGAGTGGTTTTGGGCGACAGAGTGGCGTCCGGGCTCCCTGGGTTGTTGCCCTGACAAACTGCAGTAGTGGTGAAGTCAAGGAGCCTGACAAAATCTCATTAATCATTTTAAATTAAATCCAACCTTCCTGTCCAACCACGCCAAGAAGAAAGACATTTTTTTTTTTTAACAAATGAAAATTTCCTCAGTAAAGACTTGGTATCTTTCTCTTGTTTGTCTTTAATTTGATGAGACAAAAATAATATAAAACAATCCACTTTTGGAGGCTTGAAAACAAAACATTTGTCCAGAAATGATTTAACAGATCAACCAAGTGTCTTTTAAAAATAAAACAAATTTTGAATAAAAATACACGGAAACATTCTGAGGGGAAACTATACTGGTTAATTTAGGGACACCATTTATCTTTATTTTCTGAATAGTTCGGGGAATTTACTTGGTTCTATCTAAAATATATGATCCTTAATAATATTTGAAAGAGGAAATAAGATCATTATCCCATATCTTGGTATATTTTACTCTAGTGTCTGTTTTCTGATCAGGTTTTTGCAGTATTTTACATAGTAATTGTAACGTGTGTGTACGTGCACACATACACATATATACATATATGCATAATTTCATATCCCTTTGGCTTTCATCATGATTTGTAACTGCTTTCCCATATTATTTATAAACATCATAGCTTCGCGGTAATACATGATAAGGATGTCTTTTGGTCTACTTGACCAGTGCGTCGCATAGTGTCTGGTACATAGTTTGTACTCAAATATCTGCTAGTTATTTGTTTGTACAGCCCCAAGTTTTGGGCATTCCGGTTATATCCTTTTTTTTTTTTTTAATACCTTGAATTAAAAACAATTGCAAAACTAATGATGTAAGTACTGTCTTTTGCCTATTTTGGATTATTTCCTTAGGTTGGCTTCTCACAGTGGACATATTCAGTTATGAATGCTTAAAAAGAAACGAGGCAGTTAGCAGTATGATATTTAAGAAGTTCATTTTAAACACAGGAAAACAGACTCAAATTACAATAAACAAGTTGTTATCTTAAATGTTAAGAGTTCTGAATAAGCTTACTCTCATCAAGCACCATATTAATCATATTGTAAAAAATGTAAGTAAAAGATCAATTTAAGATCAACTTAAACTCTTGAAATTAAAAAAAAAGTCTTAAAGTAGTGATTCATCCAAATATTTAAAATCAGAAGTCCTCTAGAGATGAATTTATATCAAGAATAATACACACATTGAATTTGTTTTTGAATATTTTTAAGAAGTTAAATCTAATATGTTCCAATTTATAAAATGTGTACAACTGAAAGCTCCAAATATATTTTTAAAAAATGGACACAGTAAAGCCATCTTCCTATGTGCTTATGTACAAACTAAACCAGATCTAAAATAATTCAGTTGGCCAAGGTCTATGTTAGGTACTGAGGGAGATATAAGAATAAAATTTCTACCTGAAAGAATTGGAACAGTTACCCTGGAGAGGAAAGAATCTAAGAGGACTTTGAAGGACGAATAACATTTCAACAGGTAAATGTGCGGGAGAGGTTACAAGCTTTCCAAAAAAAGAAAAAAAGAAAAATTAATGGAAGGATGAAAATACAGAGTTCATTGAAATTATGGAGTATTAGTTTTAACAAATGTACTTAGGGAAAATCCTGCTGATGATAAATCTGGAGAACTCAAAGTTTTTGAGCACTTTTTTTCTTTGCCTTCTTTTCTTAAAAAGAAAACTAAACAAACCTGTATATTAGAAAACATAACTGGTAATTGTATATAGGAAAAATGCACTAGAAGTACCCAGTTGGTATGGTTATGTTCTAGCCTTGAAACAGCACAGCCCTTCGTCCTTCGTGGGGATGGAAGGTGTAGACAGGCCTGAGTTGCGATGGACTGTAAGTACCCTTGTGGGTTTCAGTAGAGCTCAGATTACGCACTGGGTAAGAGAATATTTGGTCAGACAATATAAAAGCCATCAGCACTACTGTAACTAAAGAACTCAGCCTTAAGTGGAAAAGGTAGTCTCAAAGAAGCTTGAGTGTAGATGGGAAAAAAACTACTTGTTGAGCTGCACCAAATGCAAGCTCAGCCAGCATCCTTCTTGAAACTCCACTTCTAGCTCTCAGGACACCATTCTTCTCTGGTCCTTCTATAGTCTTCACAAACTCTCTTTTTCTCTACCAAAACCTAAAATGCTGTGTTTCCCAAACATTTCTTTTTACTTAACAAACTTCCTAGAGCAGCTTTCTCCAGTGCTTCACTTAACAAAACACCTTTTAAATACTAATAAGACCCCCAAAGTTACATATCCAGCGCTGATTTTTTCTAGCCTTATTCTCTAGCTGCAACCAATGTTCTATTGATACTTTCAAATTAAAAATATCCGAAAGTTGGGATCTTATTTGTTCCATATCACTCCACTAGTTGCTTCTCTTAGTAGCTACCTTTGATAGTAGGACAACCAGATCTTTACATCAAACACCTTACTTCAAAATCATTAAATCCCATCAATTTTCAGTTTTTGTTTTTCATTCGTTCCTCCTCTCTAAGTCCTCTGCCACTTACCTAGTTCAGGCCTTATAATAGAAAGGCAGTCTTTGAAAGCTTTGCTAAATAAGCTATATTTGAGGTGGATCTTAGATGATGAGCAGGGGAACTTTAGATCTAGAAAGGAGAGCAGGATATCACAGGAAGACCAGCTTGTACAAGTCAAAGACAGATCAGATCACATTTGAGGAATGCTGGAGATGAGGCTTTAAAGGAAGATAAGCTGAGGCCAGATTGTATAACCTTTTTTGTTTGTTTTTAAAAATTTATTTATTTCAGAGAGAGAGAGTATGTGTGCACGGGTGGGGAGAGGCAGAGGGAGAGGGGAAGCAGACTCCCTGCTGAGCATGCAGCCTGACTCGGGGCTTAATTCCAGGGCTCTGAGATCATGACCTGAGCCGAAATCAAGAGTCAGATGCTCAACCAAGCCACCCAGGTGCCCCCAGATTGTACAGCCTTAAATGCCATGCTAAGGAGGCTTAATTTTGTAGAAAGGGAGCTATTGAGGACTTTAAACAGATGTGTCAAAAGGAGCTTGTGTTTTAGAAAGATAAATTTGTTTTATCAGAAAGAAGGTCCACTAGTTCCGAACTTCAGGCATTTGGAAACATGTGGGGACATTATTTATACGTCACAATAACTGAGGGATGCTACTGGCATCTAGCAAGCAAAATCCAGGCATGCTGATGTCCTCTACTGTAGGGAGTGGTCTCACACAATGAACATCCTTCCCCAAAAGCCAGTGGGACCTCCACTGGAAAACACTGAATTTCTAATTGAGTTAAGCATTCAGTAAATGTTTATGATGATGGGGTTTTAAAAAATAAACATTTAAATTTATACACACCTAGTTTTTTAAATGCCAGGAATAAATCCCTATTCAGTAAGCTTAGAAAGTAGTAAAAAGAATACTGCCCAATTAAAGAGGGTTCTACTTCAGATGATGGCCCAGTAGCTCTTTCAGACCAATCCTTGAACAGATAAAACCACAAATACTGGACAAAGTACAGAAATGGAAAGCAACCCAATAAAGGCTGACCAATAATATTTTTCAGGCTGACATTGAAGAGAATACTTGGAAGAAAAAGCTAGAGTTGGATGAATTTCCCATTTTATAGTTTTTGCCTGAGGGCAGCCCCCAGTCTGCATCACTGGAGCCTTTAGTTTTACTGACTTGAAGAACCATGGAGCAGAGTTTGGGGGCAATAGTAGCTGCAAGAAAATGAAGAAAGAAATAATGGCAAGAAAAGAAGAGTGAGCACCCTAATTTCTGTGTATGAACTGTGCCCCAAACTCTGGCTTCTCTCTGAGGTATGTACACACAGAAAAGATTCCAGGTTAAAGAAGTGAACTGACATTTGAGCTACTTCAGGGCAATAAGAGATTGCAACTGAGTTCTGCCAGTTAACTTCCAGCTTTAAAAAAAAAAAAAAGTCTTTGGAGAAACTATCATAATACAGGGTTTCTACATATTTTACTTGCTGTGTCTAGGATGAAGTCTAAATTACTAACATATGAAGAAACAGGAAAATATAATCTATTCTCAAAAGAAGAGACAATCAAAGAAGATGAAATGAGCAGATAAAGACTTAAAGCAGCTATTTAACTATGTTCAAGGTTGTAAGGGAAAATGGGCTTACAGTAAATGAAGATAGGAAATCTCAGCAGCACAGAAATATAAATTATAAAAGTGAAGGAATTTCTAGAATCAAAAAGTATAGTAATTAAAAAATTTCATTGAATGAGCTTAAAAGAAGAACAATTACAGAAGAGTAATGTCCTAGAACAGAGATCAAGAGAAATAATCCAACTGAAGAAAAGAGGAAAAAAAGATTAAAAAAAAAAAAGATCTGTAAGATGATATCAAAAGTTTTAGCACATGTGTAAAAGAGACTGAAAAATATTTGACAAAAGAAAACTGTCAGAGGAAAATGGAATTTTATACACACAGGGAGAAAACAATTTGAATATACCAACTTCTTACTGGAAACAATGGAGGCCAGAAAACAGTGGAGGAGTATCTTTAAAGTGTGAAAGGGGGGAAGAAACTGTCAATGCAGAATTATATATGCAGCAAAAGTACTCTTCAAAAAGGAAAACAAAATAAAGACATTTTCATGTAAAAGGAAACTAGGATAATTAACTGCTAGCAGACCTAAGTGTCATAGATGTTAATATTTTTCAGGCTGACATGAATGATACTACAAGGAAACTTGGATTTTCAGAAAGGAATAAAAGCATTAGAAGTGATAATGTGGGTCAATATAAACGAGGGTTTTTTTCCCCCTTGTTTAAAGTCTATACAACTACTCAAAGCAAATTATTACCGTGTGGAGTTTGTAATGTATGCTATCTGTAACTCATATGACAACTATAAAATAACAAATGGAGGAAGTGGGTAAACACTCCTGTATCGTTACAAGGCTTCTATATTTTATGTGAAGTGGTACAAATATTAACTGTAAATAGGTTGTATCAAGTCATATATCTTGATATGGGCTTGGTTTACTCAAGTGTATGTATTTATTAAGATTCATTGATTAGTATACTTCACATTTATGTATTTCACTGAATGCAAATTTTACCTATACAGAAAAAAAAATTTTAAAAAGTGGATCTCTAGCTAACAATATACAAGTTGAATTCTATAGGAAGAAAGAGTATTCTGAGGTCCGAAACCTGTATTACCTGTATTAAAACAATAAGATAGGTTGACTGATGGACAGAGGGATGGATAAATATGAGCTAAAGTGAATGCAGTAATATTTTAATTGTAGAATCTACATAGTGGTTATATACGTATTTTCTGTAAAATATTTTAATTTTTATATGTTTGAAAATTTTCATAAGAAAATGTTAAAAAAAAGAATTCTGCCAATCTACATTTATAATCAGGTCAGGGTGGAAAAAATAAAACAGGAAAAAGGGGGAAAACTGAAATGGAGCGCTGTGAATTGTGTAAGACTGTTGAATCACAGACCTGTACCTCTGAAACAAATAATACATTACATATTAAAAAGAAAAAAAAAAGAAGAAGAAGATAGCAGGAAGGGAAGAATGAAAGGGAAGGAAATCGGAGGGGGAGACGAACCATGAGAGACTATGGTCTCTGAAAAACAAACTGAGGGTTCTAGAGGGCAGGGGGGTGGGGGATGGGTTAGCCTGGTGATGGGTATTAAAGAGGGCATGTACTGCATGGAGCACTGGGTCTTATATGCAAACAATGAATCATGGAACACTACATCAAAACTAATGATGTAATGTATGGTAATTAACATAACATAATAATAAAAAATAAAATAAAAAAAAAAAGAAGGAAAGAAAAGAGTAAAGTTAAAACAGGGGTAGAAAGAACCCAATGGTAAGGGAGAGATAGGGATAGAAAAAAAAAAAAAAGAAAAAGTAAAGGAGATAGAGAGGGCAAGATGCCTGCCATTCATGGGAAAATAGAAATGATAAAATGTTATCATTACTGTTGGTCTTCTGAAACTTTCCAATAAATTAGTTTTGAAGTTAAAAATTACAAAGAAGCATTTTGTCATGGAATTCAAAATTATGCACATGTGAAAATTTAGGTGTTTTCCTCAAGATCTGAGAACTTGTTTACTTCCAGTCTAAAAGTCCCTTTGACTTCTGAAATTGTCTGATTATCTTATGTCTTGTCATTGAAAATTCTATAGGATATCACTTGTAGTTATAATATTACCAACCACTATTTACTTAGGACCAGATCTGGAAAGAAGCTGGGACTGTGCACTTCTAGTAAAAAGTTTCTAATCCTCCAAGTTCCACCCCCTAAACTAGCAGCTCTACTCATCACATAGTGTCTCATTTCAAAGCTGATGCTTTTCGCTTAGCAGGATTCCCAAGAAACTTCTGACTTACCATATAAATGTACTGTTCTTTATCATTTCAATGCTAAGTGTTTCATAATTAAATAATTGCTAATTAAGCTATGCTTTCTACATTTGCCCTCCAAGAAGCAGTATTTTTCCTTTTGTTACCAATCATGTAACATCTATGAAGGCAGGGCCCATGTCTAGGTATCGCTACTACCTAGCACAGTGTCTAGTACACTGAAGGTCCTTGGTAAATATTTTTGAATGAATGAATAAAGAAAATTTGTTCATTCACAATACTCCTTTCTCAACTGATTCTAAACAGAAATTTTCAAGTTAAGAGAATGGTAAATTTTGACTAATTACAAGAGATACAAGTTTTAATAACATTCTGTTCCTAGGTATGGGAATCCTAGATTTTAACATATTTTGCTATCTCAAATAGTTTAAAGGACTTATTGAGAAATGACTAACCCAGAACTTTTAAAAATGGAAAGTCAAGTGATGAATTTATATTATAAAAATAAGTGCCTGTTTTGCTTACTAGTAATAAATTAATATTCTTTTCAAAGTTCAAAGGAAAGAGAAACTGGTATTGGTTTTTATCCAAGTCAGATCCAACTTTTATGAAGACAGTCATAAGCTCAGATCAGAATCAAATAAATTTCAGAACTCAGTTTGAGAGAAAAAGGAAAGGCTTTAGTTAAAATCTTTACAATAAAATAATTATGATTATAAATCTCTTTAGTTAAATATGTACACATTAAATGGTATTTTAAAAAAGAATGAAAATGAGTAGTTTTTCAAGCAAATCTAATGCACAAATATACCATCTTTAGAGTATAATGTCAGTTTAACATTCTTAAACAGCTGTGTCAGACAATGGCTCTGCTTTGTGCAAAACATGATAAGCAAAATTAAGAAAAGTTCTGCAAAATTATTTAGTTCCCCAAGGAAATCACTAAAAAAGAAAATAGTAAAAGAAAAAAATGGTATACACTCGAGCTTGATTGTATACAGAGGCTAGAATGACCAGCACTAATGTAACCCCCATATCTGCTAAGTAAGTCCTTGGGTAACTTTAGTTTGAAGTTAATAGTTGAAGTCCTAGCAATTGTGCTTTTATGCAGCCACATGGCCAATAAGGTAGATGTTGTCATAAAGGTGCCCTACAAAATCTTCACTAATGTTTTGAGCAGCACGACGGGTATTTCGAATAAATTCTCTTTTTGACATTTTATTCTTCACATGAGGGCTAGTGAGGTCAATGGAAAGTAGAATCAAAGAGTAGCACAGGACATAGACAGCATCTGGAATTAAAAAGAAACACCTCAAATTAGTAGGTGGTTTGAAAAATGTGGTCCCAAAGGCATTATCTAATGCAAAAATTTTCATAATTTAAAGAAATTGAGATTCAATCATAACTAAACAGAGAATGGCCAACTCATCCCAGTTTGCCTGGGCCTCTTCCAGTTTTAGCACTGAAAATCCCGTGTCCTGCGAAACTCTTCAGTCCTGGACAAATAGGGATGGTTGATCATCCTAACTGACCACCAGTTCGTGAGTATTTCCTTCAACTCATAAAGCATTTCAGAGTAATTTAGGAATTTATAGTGAAAGCTCATTCTAAATGTAAAAATTTCAGAATTGGCTTTATTTTCATCTTTGCTTTCAAATGTGATACTCCCACTCAACTATCCATAAAATACACCTGTACCGTTAGTATATTTATCTTCCCATTCAAAAAAAAAAAACAACCCACATATATATTTACATAGAATGTTTTTTATAAAAATCTAATTGGAAAATATTTAATGACAAAGACATATATTAACAGTCCTTGAAAATAAAATGTAAACAACTTATAAGATTATTACATTAATATTCTCGTTTGACATATGTATTTTTAAGGTCCATGGAATTTACGTATTAATTTCAGAAGTAAATTTTTAGGGAAAAGATTGCTAAACCTGAGCAGCATGCAACAACAACAACAAAATGTCTTTATATTTGCCCAAAGCAATATCTGATGTTTACTATCAAAATAGTAACAAACCTCAAGATACTTATTATTATACGCTACAACTACTTGCTACTACTATGGGGTTTTTATTTCAGAATCCTGCAGGCTTAATAAAGCAAAGTCAAATATTATGTTTTATAAAAGCATTTTCAACAAATTTCCTATGATGGGTAAATGTTTTGTAACCACCACTAAATCAATACAATACAATTTTTGAGATGAAGAGGTAAGTAAAGCTCTGTCAAATGAAAAAATACGTAGAATACTCACGTTATATTGCACGTACATAGATATATACTCATACACACAAATTATAAAGATTAGTTGTATTAAAAATAAATTTTTTAGTAGAACAATTCTAGGTGTTACCTATGTAATATGTGGACTATGAAAAGCTTTAAAAATAATTTCTCAAGTTTTTAGTTAAATTAGTAATATCCAATTCTCAATCAAGAATACTTTTAATAAATTTATAGCTAAGTCTAACTTTCTTCCTAAAACAGTGTTTACTACATATAAATGACAGCTATGATAAACTATTCTAAGCTCACATAAATGTTGTATTCTATAGAATTAGTCATTGCTGTAAGTAGTAAGAGAAGTATTTGTAATTACTGAAAGCACGTTTCCCCGTGGTGAGAAAAAAATGTCTCATATACTACTATTTTTACCTGGAGGTGGGAACGGGGCTGGAAGGAATTCACTATATATATTCTTACCAGGACTAAGGCCAAGTTCTCGCATTAAATCAGGGTTACAAGCACAGAATCTATGTGAGAACTTTGTTATGAGAGTTTCAAGATACTCCCCACGCTCTTCAGGGGCATGGATATGACGAAAAAATTCTCTCAGTGCATTGGGCAAAAATTGATTTCTAAAATTATGCAACGTTACAAGGTCATCCAAGACATCCCTCCTAGTGGAAAAAGAAAAAGACACAGCTTTAGTTAACATTTCTCTACTAAAAAAATGATAAGGACTCAAATTATGTTTTGGATGAAAATACTTTATTATTGATTCTCAGATCAGCTAATCCTACAAAGTATACATAATCCTTAAAATTAAAAAATCCAACTCTGATTATTTAAGACATTAAATAATTTTTAAATTTTTTGTGCATAGGTTATAACAAAGCAAGGTGAAACTAGTAATTCTAATTATAAAATGAAGAAAAAATAAATTTTGCAATATTAAAAGTGTCAGCTTCAAGTGTTTTTTTTGGCTAAATTCAAATAGCAATAGAATTCTTTATGTTTTTAACTCTGAAAATAAGAGTTTTCACTTTCCACAGCAATCCACACCACCAGAGGTAACAACTATTTATGTAGACTTTAAAAAGTGTCAACATATAGTATATGTTTTTCCTAGTATTTGCTTTTCTTATTTCATATGGTATACTGTGAACAGCTTTCTATGTCTTTACACACAGATCTAAATCATTCTTTTTAATGACTCAACAGTATTCCATCTTATGGAGGTAACAATTCTACTTATGTACATTTGGATTATTTACAATTATATAAATATTTGTGTAAGTATATGTGTATGTGTATACATATTTTTTATCAATGGCAATCTAATCAATAGTCATCCTTTGTAATACTATGCTTCAATTCTTGCTGAACTCAACCATGATTATATGATCATATCTTTAATTTCTATCAATTGTTTATGGTAGGGATAGGCAAATTATAGCTAGTGTGCCAAATATGGCCCACTCCCTATTTTTGTAAATAAAATTTTATTAGAACACAGCCATACTCATTTGTTTACATACTGTTTGTCTGCTTTCAGGCTACAATGGTAGTTGTAAATAGCTGTGAGAAAAATTTCTCAACTAGGTGACTGCTATGTGGTATAGTTTTAAAAGTAAAGCTTAACTCATTAAAAGCATTACTTAACTCATTTCTGATGAAAACTTAAATTTTTTTTTTACCTTTCATCAAGATAGATTCTCAGTTTTTTCCAATTTAGTGTTCTTGTACAGAAGATAAACTTTGCTATTTCCTTTGGTGAATCATCTAGGATACCCTTGGACATAAAGTAGTTCACTCCCTAAGGCAGAAAGACAAGTCTACATAAATAAAGTCAGTCTTTATTTATAAATTTTAACAATTAGGCAATAGCGGAACAATAGCCATAAATTCTGTCCAGCATTAATAGACTTTTTATAGCTTTAACATGCAAAATACAAGCTAGAACTTGAGCTGAAACTATTACTTGTGATTGATAGTTTACATGCAATGAAAAGTAGGAAATTCAAAGTTAAGACTCCTAAGGAAATCCTAATTCAATTTTCTGGCTCATGTCAGTTAAAACTAACTATATAGAAATACGGCTTATATGGTGCTGGTGGTTGGCAGGGGGAGGGGAAACTACTATGTAGACTTTAAAATAAGCCTTGTACCAAACACTTCCATTGCCTAATAGAAAACTTGATCTCTTAGACATATTCTAATACACTATTCAAGGAAAAAGCTTTTTGAGGAAAAAGAGATTCTCCAAATCAAAGATCAACAATTTTATTCTGTAAAGAAAAATAATTAAATTATTTAACTTAAAGTAAAGTAGGCACAGTTCCAGGTGGGTTTATGGTCTGTACACACTTTGGCTTTAAGCATCACTACATTCAATAAGAATTTAGCTTCAATATATAGTGAGGCAAAATATAATAAGACAAAACAATTTCAGTGTTTTTTCATAGGATTTATCTTTGAATTTCCTTCTCCCTGCATGCAAAGTTTTCCAGAGAAGCATTATCCACAGTTTGTACCTATTTTAGATTTAAATCAACAACAAAACATCAACAAAAAAATTGAACACTGAAACCAACGTTTTCTCATGTATATGGAGGTCACATTCAAATAAATACCTTATGTGGATTTGAATGTGCAGTTATTGAAATAAAAGGCAGGTGTGTTTATTTCAACTTGTAGTTATCCAGATACATGCATTCCCATGAATACTTATGTCTGGATAATAGCACACTGTGTGCAGTTAATTAGTAGAGAAAATGATGTATTATATACACGCAACATACTGTTTTCACACATAAATTCCTTCAGCATTTCTTCCCTTTTACAAACACATATAGTACTCAGAAATATTGCACTCATTAAGAATTCAAAAAGTTGGAAGAATTTTTATGAAAGACTCTTCAAGATAAAAAAGTCTCATAAAATTTTTGTATTAAAAAATTTAAAAAAGCAATTTGGTACCATGAGGTAATGCCTTTGAAAGGTTATAATTATCTGTAAATTATAATTCAAAGATAAGATTTTTTAACATAAAACTAATTTTATGAGCCATGAGGATAATGTCCTAATGACAATGTTATCAGTTTCTCATGTGAATCTTAATAGTACAAAAGCAGTGCTAAAGCACTGGATTAAAAAATGTGTCTGAGAAGAGCAGAACGTGATAATATGAAATGTTCTTGTCAACTCAATTGTAAGCTGTATCTCAGACTGCATCCTGGATAAAAAGGTTAGGAAATGTAACATGTTCAAGACAGAAAGCCAAAGAATTTGTTTGGAATGAGGCTCTCAGCAACTGAGGGGGCAGGAACTAAAGAAACAGTAATCCTTGTTCCATCCTTTCCTCCATTAGTTTGAATAATCGAGAGTTGACTGTATGTTTTAATTCATCTACTTAGTAAAAATTGTCAGGTTTGATTTTTTCCAAAATTCCTCCATTTAAAAGAATAACAATATTTCAGAAGCATTTGCAGCACTTAATTTTAAATCTAAGCTATTCAAACCCCAAGGAATGTCAACTAAATATTATTTAATAGGTTCTTTATCTATACCTACTTGTAAATCAATATTTAAGAGATGTAAAACTAAATCTAATCAATTTTTAAAATTATACAAAATAGTAAAAAAACACTAAATGATCCATTAAATAGTACATAATTCTCTAATTATATGACATATGCATTTTAATATCATTTGATGCTTAGTTACAAATTAGCATTGGTACTTGCCTCATGTAAGCATTCCTAAAATATGTTGTTGATAATTTCCTTTTTTAAGGAATACATGTTTTAAGACTTTAATCTCTCGCCTACTTTGAAGACTCCATAATCAATCATATACAGAAGAGTAAGCAAGAACACAAACAGCTTTAAACTCAGTCCTGAAAACGAGGGACACAGCTTGAAATTAGCCAACTCTATTGGTTTTATGAGGAAAGGAGGCATTAGCTTTCATGTCTGGGATTTCTCTGGAGAGGAAGATTACTTCAGAAGGGCTGTCAAAGTGATGGGTCGAGGGGTGTGAAATAGGAAAAGGCATGAAATCAGATTATAATTTTCTTCAATAAGCAAGCTGGCAATCGTCCAAATTCCTATCTTGTTAGGTAAGCAATGAACTACTAAATAAAACATAGTATGAGATTGGTTGAATAACTCTACATTTGTTTAATAAGTGGTGTAAGTTTTCATTTTTAATATAGTTTTAGAAGAATGGTACAGAGAGATGCCCAGGCCACATAGCATGTTACTAATCAGGACTAGAGCTCTCAGCAGAGTGAGAGTAAGCATGTAGTGTCTCACAGACAAAGGAAATCATGAACATTAATATTAGTCTATGCTAACATAGTTTCCAGAAAAAGGGAAGGCAGTAGCTCACTATTGTCCACATAATTCACTACAAAAGTGTCAGATTCTGGATGGCAGATTTTGTGGGGCATATTGACAAACTAGAATTTATCTGCATAAAGGAAATCAGGACCTGATTAGATTGTTGAAGGGTCAATCCCTGTTAGATAAGGAAGACTTGAAGGATGTACTGATATTAGGCCTAAAGAAGATACTTAGGAAAGAAGATTAAGACTTTAAGACATCTGAAAAGCTTTATCATAAGTAAAAAGAACAGACATTGTGTGTGGTTTTAGTGAAGATCTTAAGCTGATGAAAACTACAGAACTTCTTCCCAGAATAATGCACATACACATTTTTTAAATATACATTAAGTGCCTGAAGCCCATCTAAGGACTGCAGGTTAGGAATCCCTATTCTAGATGATGTAGGAGTATGGCTACTGAGTGTCTGTAATAGGGAGGGAGGTTAGTGCCATGTAAGGGAGGCTACACTTGCAATTACAGCTGAGTTGTTCAAGGCCAATGGTTTGTCATTTGCCTGATTCAAATTTTTTTTTTTTTACATTTCCAAAATAAACCTAATCCTCAAATTATTACTACTTAAGTTTTTTTGATTGCTTAATCCATATACATGTTAACTCCATTATGCAAACTCTACACGGTTCAACTTGCAGAATTATCTGAATTGTTACCGCCATAGTGTAGTTCCTTTTCTTTCACATGGGAATAATTCTAAGACATTTTTGTCATATGACTTGAAGATAAATCATGATGGTGTCAGTCCTATAATGAATTGGCTCCATAGCATAAAGGGAAGTTTTTGTCATCTGGAAGAAGACTATTGACCAAAATGGATTTTACTAAAAAAAAATAGTTTTAAAGGAAAGTTATATTGGGATAAATGAAATTCGTATCATGAAAATTGATTTGGTATATATATTAAGATTCATATTTCTCTCATAAGAGTAAATAATATTCATATTACAAATCCTAAATTCCTTACTAATGTGATTTTTTTTAAGAGAGAGAGAGAGGGAGAGCATGTGCCTGAGCATGGGTGGGGTAGAGAGAGAATCAAGCAAGCTCCACGCTCAGTGCATACTAGGGGCTTGACCTCACAACCCTGAGATCATGACCTGAGCTGTGATCAAGAGTCAGATGCTTAACCAACTGAGCCACCCACGTGCCCCAGAAAGAGATATTCTTATAAATAATCATAAATATTAATTTGGAAAAAAAATCTAAAATTTTAAAATCCACTCTATAACTAGACAAATGGGTTAGTCTTTCTAGCTGCTAACAGGATAGGTGCCCCAGTAATGTGATTTTTAAAAGAAGTATCCATTTAACTTCAGATTTAAATATAAAGGTGAACACCCAAAGACTAGTTTGTAAAGTAGATATATGTATATCTGTGCATATGTGTGTATATATGTATAGATAGGTATGTAGGTACGTATCTGCTTTATTTTTTTTTTAAAGATTTTATTTATTTATTTGACAGAGAGAGACACAGCAAGAGAGGGAACACAAGCAGGGGGAGTGGGAGAGGGAGAAGCAGGCTCCCGGCCGAGCAGGGAGCCCAATGCGGGACTCGATACCAGGACCCTGGGATCATGACCTGACCTGAAGGCAGACGCTTAATGACTGAGCCACCCACTTGCCCCGGTATCTGCTTTAAAAGCATTTCTGAAACATTGAGTCAAAACAAATATATTAAAATTATCTACATCTTCATTTAAAATGTATTAAGTGCAAGGGATATATGCAAGGTATTTAGTGACAGACACTGAGAAGTATAAAACATTTTTGCTCTAAGAAAATCTAAAGTTTATCTGGGGAGATGAGACAGGGACACAAATAAGTAGAATACGCATATGTGACAATCAATGACACAAGGCAGTTAAATAGGGCCTAAATGAAGAGGTATGAAAAATAAGCATTTCAGTAGTTCAGTGGAAGGAAAAATCACTGTGAGACAGGACATTTAGATAAGTTTTTCTGGAATATCTACTTTGAAAGAATCGTAGTGGTTTAAATAGCTCAGAATGAGGGGAACCCTGGAGATGAATATTTTAGTCAATGTTGTATTATATAAGCAAAAGCATTATAAGATAAAAAATCAGGCAATTTTCAGGAAAATAGGGGAACTATCTTGGGTTTGAGAGCCAAGTCTGGAACTAGACTGTAACAGGAATAGCAGTGAATGTAACGGTAAGGAGTTTATCTTCTCCCTTATATGTAATTGGAAGCCTCTGAAGGCTTTTTAACATAATGAAGCAATGGCCTGCAATATAAATTTGACAGTAATATAAAGAGAAATAATAAAAGGGAAATTAGACAGTAGGCTACTACAGTTGTCCAGGCTTAAAGCAACAGAAATGCAAAGGAAATAATCTATCCTAAAAACATATGAAAAACCCCACATATGCTATGTATGTATATGAAAATATGAAGCGAGAGCACATTTTAGCATGCTGGCTATCATGCCAAGGAATAATGAAAAGTGAAAGATTAAGTTAACTGATGTTTCTGGCTTAGACGAAAAGGGAAATGACTGACAGGGGGGAAAACTCACAGGTTATAGAGGGTGCTGATTTAAAGAAAAGAGTAATGAGTTTGGACTTCAAAATGTTGACCTTCAGGTGATGATAGATAAAACTAGAAAGGCAAAATAGGCAGCTGACAATGTAATAAGATATAAAAAAACAAGTGCGGGTTGAAGGTACAGACTAAGGATCCTGAATAAGAAGAATCGGTAAAGGAGTAAGCAGAGATGGAAGAATGGAGGGACAGAATAATGTCCCAGAGGCTAAAAGTCTTTGAACTGTAAAGAAAAGGGTATACAATGCAATTATCTAGTATAGTTGAAAGAGCATAATTTTCACAAGGACCAAATCATGGCTGTGTGATTTTGTGAACATAATTTACTCAAACTTCCCAAACCTTAGTTTCTTAATCAGTAAAAATCTTATTTAAGTGGCTACTGTGAAGTTATGAAAGTGTCTAGCATGGAACATGGCTAGTTTCCTTTTTCCTTTAGGTAGCTCAAGGAGATGAAAATGGGAAAGAAGGTAATGGATTTGGTGACTGGGAGAAAAGAAAGTAGTGCCTTTCAAGGGGTCTCTTTCCACAGAGTGATGGGGACTCAAGTCTAGGAAGAAAGCTAAGGAATGAGCTCAAGGTAAGGAAATTGATAGCCCAGTCGCTTGAAAAATTTATTAGTACAAAGGAGGGAAAAATATTAAAGAACATTAGAGGTCAAAAAGAGAAACAACTGTTTTTTGAAGACAATTCTGACCCATGCACATCAGAAGACGCAAGAAAGAAAATCAACAGGGAGAGGAAAAGATTGACAAAGGAACAATAAGAGATAATGAGAGCAGCAAGGTAGACAAAGGGGAGCAGGGGAAAGACTGAAAATACAAGTGGAATTAGAACTCGTCACACTCTGGCCAGGGTACAGACACTCTCCACTGCAGGCAAGGAGAAACCCTGCAGAGGACTGCCCTGAGGGATAGAGCAGCCAAAACACAGTGGCGGAGTGCACACAGCAGACACTAGAGACACTTCCTGAAGCACCAAGCCCTGGAGAGTATATGACCTCTTCTTTATAAAGCCATTACTCTCAGGAGCAGGAAACATAACTGGCCTTCCCAACACAAAGACAGAGACCTAGACAAAATGCTAAGATGGAGAAATTCATCCCAAAAGAAAGAACAAGAAAAGGTCACAGCCAGGGATCTAATCAAATCAGGTAAGTAATGTGCCTGATCCAGACTTTAAAGCAACAATCATAAGGATACTATCTGGGCTTGAGAAATGCATAGAAGACACCAAGGGAGTCTCTTACTGCAGGGATAAAAGAGCTTAAAACCAATCAGGCCAAAATGAAAAATGCAATAACTGAGATTTGAAGCCAACTGGATGCAATGACCACAAGGATGGAAGAAGCAGAGGAACGAATTAAGTGATATAGAAGATAGAATTATGGAAACTAATGAAGCTGATCAAAAGAGGGAAGGAAAAATCTTGGATCATGAATGTAGACTTAAGGAGTTGGTAATGCTTTCTGAGACTGGAGGACAGGACAGTAGTGCTGGTTCAGAGATAGGTATATTAAGAAACTGATAAAGGCAGAAAAGAGAGCGCATATTGATTTTCTTCTTAGGGTGCATAAACCATCTAGGAAGAGTTGGAAAAGAGCTGAATTGGATCCCACAGTGAAGTGGTAAAGATTTCTATCAACAATGGGAATCTACTAGGAATAAATTCCTATTCCCCGTTCTTAAATTCCACATATGCTACATTGGGAATCCACTAGGAATAAACAAAAGGAGTGCCAAGCAGCAGGGAGAACCCAGGTGATGTTAATGTAAATTCACCCCATCTCATTTTAAGTTTTCTTTAATAGAACAGATGTTTGCAGTAATTAAAAAAAATTAAGAAATTTTGTAAGGTAGACTCCATAGAGTATGTTACTAAAAACTTATGCAAACAATAGCCCCAAGACTTACACAATCAAATTAGAGTGGTGAACTGTTTTGATGTAATTTGTTTAGGAGGGAAACAAATAATTCAAGAAATCATGAAAGGATAGCTTACACCAATATTAAGAAGTAATTTATTTTTTTATTTGTATTTTTTTTTAAGATTTTATTTATTTATTTGACAGAGACAGAGATAGCGAGAGCAGGAACACAAGCAGGAGGAGTGGGAGAGGGAGAAGCAGGCTTCCCGCCAAGCAGGGAGCCCGATGTGGGACTCGATCCCAGGACCCAGGGATCATGACCTGAGCTGAAGGCAGATGCTTATATGACTGAGCCACCCAGGCACCCAAGAAGGAATTTAGAATGAAGAAAAAAATGTTTTGGATAAATAAGATGTGGTGTATATATATACAATGGAATATTACTCAGCCATAAAAAAAAAAAAAGTGGAATCTTACCATCTGCAATGACATGGATGGACCTAGAGGGTATTATGCTAAGCAAGATAAGTCATTCGGAGAAAGACAATTATCATATGATTTCACTCAAATGTGGAATTAAAGAAACAAAACAGAGGATCATAGGGGAGGGTGGGAAAAATAAAATAAGAAGAAATCAGAGAGAGAGACAAACTATAAGAGACTCCTAACTATAAGAAACAAACTGAGGGCTGCTGGAGGGGAGTGGGGGGTTGGGTGATGGACATTAAGGAGGGCACGTGATGTAATGAGAACTGGGTGTTATATACAACTTAGGAATCATTAAATTACTTCTGAAACTAATGCCACACTATATGTTAATTAATTGATTTAAACTTAAAAAATAAAAAGAAGAAATGTATTAGGTGTTAGTCATCTATTTTTTTATTATTGTAAGAATGGCCCTTTTCACACAATTCATGTTTTAAGATACATCCATTTTGTTTCATTTCTTCTATTACATCAATACCCACATTTTCTCTCCCCTTTTAATAAAGCCTTATTTCTTTGATTCAAGTCATTATTATCCACAGTGTGGTTCAAAAGCAAAATCTACCATACATATGTTCAGGACCAGAAATTACACAGGTAGCAAAGTGAATTCTAGAAAACTAGGTATGCAAAACCAAATGAAAAAGAAGCAACTGTTGTTGCAAACCTAAAACTGACTTAAAAAAATATACATTCTTAATTAAAAAAAAAAAAACCCACTAACCACTGTTACTGAAAGTACTGGCTATTGGCACAGACAGCTGGCAGAAACATTATGTAGCAGTTTGTATCTATAACAGAAATCACTACGAAAACAAAATCGGTGGTACCCTTGTTTTCCTACAGAACAGAATAATAAAGACATTTAGAAAAAAACTTGGTTTAACTAATTTTGTTCAAATTTGCCTTTGTATACAATGTGAAATCCAGAACCATGGTTATACTATTTTTCAGGAAATGAATCTATCCTTAGAGCATTATATAATAGAAAGCAAACTGGACACAACATTTTTAAAGGACATTTGAAGACTTTTAAAATAATAATCCTTAAATTTTAACAATAAATATTTATAAAACAGAGTTCAATCTAGATTTCTACCTTTTCTTTCAGTGAGAAGTAATACAATAATATTCAAATAAGTATTTTAGCTACAGTGAAATGAACAACTGTCATCTTTTCACATTAAAAAATGTAAAAATTAAGAGACACAAAAAATGTTATGGATATTTGTTCTCTGGATAGTAGAAAACAATTAGACCATCACAGAGAGGGCAGCCTTCTATAGGTCAAATGGAGCATTCTCATTGTCTTGTTTGAAAATAGCACCGATGGTGATACCATTTCTTCTTTTTTTATAGTGCTTTCAGAATCACTTAAGCAAAATGTAAAATCTATTAATTTTTGTTCAGTCGGCAGTTGTCACTCTCCCTATTTAATCAGGGAATATGTATTCTACAGTTAAGGGAAAAAAACACATAGAAGGTGAACAGGTGAAATCCATTTGGGGATATATATACTGTGCAAGTAATAAATTAACACCTTCTTTTTAGTTGCAGCAAAGTAAATGCAGAAGATTATTTAATGAGCAAGTTGTAAGACTAAGTATGGAAGTTTTTGTTCTGTCCTTTCATTTCATTTCATTCTACCCACTAACTTTTGCAGGGTTTTCTTCTGTAAATTTCTATACCACTCTTCTCTGTTGTAACACTGGCCTTCAGCATAGACTTTAGAAATGTCACACATTGCTTTTTTTTCATGCTAATTTAAGCTGTTTATACATAGTATAATTGTTATTCCTAATCTAGTCACTAGAGTCCAAGACTAAAGTAAAAACTATGCCAAGGCTTTTAAAGTTGTCCTATATAAAGAGATTATGAGATTGACCAGAAACATTCTCCTCTTACGAGGTGCCTATAAGTAGGCTATTTATTCAATGGAAGCCTCTGTGTGACTTAGTTATAATTAAGAGGAAAGGACACCATGAGAATTGGGACAGAAATGTGAAGATGATTTTGATGTCAGTTTGAAATCGGACCTGCAGATTCCAGTCTTGCCTGTTCCCTAGGAAGAACAGAGAGCACACACTGTCCATGCTTATGTGGGGGAAGTGACAGTTGTGAAGAGACGTGCTGATACTGCCGCCAATTCCTTCTTTTTTTGTTGTTTGTTTTTGATGAATAGATTTTATTTACTAGAGCAGTTTTCAGTTTTTCAGAAAGAGGGAACAAAAGTATAGACAGCTCCCATTTTGGCTCTACCCCCCCAATTTGTCCATCCCATTCAGTTTCCCCTATTATAAACATCTTGCATTGGTGCATTGGTCAGCCAATTCCTTCTTACACCGTTACTGAAAGTAGTCAGAATTAAACATTCTGGAGGATAATGAAGAATCATACTATTCAGTTTTGAGTATGAAATACGGAATGAAGTCAGCTCATTTGCAGACCTTGTTTGAAGTGGCAAGGATTTCAGCTTTCTAAAACAATTTTCCATACATCAGGGTGTACGATGTAGATGAACTGCTAAGAATAGTCACACATACACCCTAAATTATTTTTAGCCAGAAGATGTCAGTGGGAAATCTCGCATACAGGAGGGATAGTTCAAAGAAAATCTAAAGAAAAATGGCAAATCTTTCTAATGGAGTCCAGGGGAAATGGAGGAGAAATGTAAGACAGATCATTGTGCTTCTTTTTCATAGGAGAGAAAGCAATGACATCAGACAAAATCACATAAATGTCATTATCTAGGTTTTAAATAACAAATAAAAGTTAGTTCCTATTAGTTAATTTTAATGGACTCAAACAGAAGAAGAGTCACACTTTGACTTCTAATAGTCCCCAAAAGTGTCACTCTGCTGACTGGGATAGATCAAGAAGATGATAAGATGAAGAACATGAAGGTAATTCTTAATGACAAATTACTACTACTAATATTATTGACAAGTTGCTGGTAGCTAAAGTAAGCTTCTTGGAAAGGCCCCTTCTTCTCTAAACTGTCTGTAAATTAGAAAAAGAAAGCATTCTAGTCAAAATCTGGAAATAAAACTCTATTAGGTTAAGGTACAATTAAAAATAATTCAAACTAATGAGAAAGTGACACATTTGAATATAATATTGGCTAATACAGAATTCCTGCTTGTAAAAATCACATGCAAATAGATTTAAATGAACAACTTTGCTTTGATAAATAAAAATTAGTTTTCTCATATAACCTAGATTCTAAAATGTACATTTGTAAATATAGTTTAACAGCTCTGAAACAATTTTGAAATAAACAACATTAAGAAAAACTCCAAATCTTTTTTTTTTTTTTTAAAGATTTTATTTATTTATTTGTGAGAGAGAATGAGAGACAGAGAGCACGAGAGTGAGGAGGGTCAGAGGGAGAAGCAGACTCCCCGCTGAGCAGGGAGCCTGATGCGGGACTCGATCCCGGGACTCCAGGATCATGACCTGAGCCGAAGGCAGTTGCTTAACCGACTGAGCCACCCAGGCGCCCCGAAAAACTCCAAATCTTAATGGTAGACAAACAGAGAAGCAAGCTGGGATTTAAATAGTAGTTTCACTGCTAGCACATGTGTATACTCATTCATGTAATTAAAGTATCTGTTCATCCTACCACCATATTCAGCCACGACGCAGGTTTGAATTTGAACGTAGTTTTGGAAACCTAATTACTGTTTAAAATGTCCTCAAAAAGATTATATTAAGCATCACCACTGACACAAAAAGTTATATGCAAAAGATTGTTCATCACATGCTAGAAACTGAAATTAAAGGCAAAGGGTATCATCATTTAAAGCTAGCAGATGTTGGTGTGACTGATACATACATTATGAAGGAACATTACTCAGGTGTCAAATATTTATCTACAGGAATCCAAAAGTTCCAAGAGAGGATGAAGCCCAACGCCTACAGCAGTGCTTGGCTCTTGATAGTCTAAGTTGTTGTACCTCTAGTATAAATATAAAGCTACATTTTGGGGAGTACTTAGAGGCACTAACAATATGTTAGTGTGAATATTAATTCATAATATTTAGTGTGTTAGTGTGAATGTTAGTTCATATTCGCACTAACATATTGTGTATCACAAATATTATTGTCCCCATTTTTATAGATGGGGAAACTGAAGCCCAGAAGTTAAATAATTTACAAGGTCTAAGTCATATAATTAGTAAGTGGAGAGATACTTAATAAATACTTGTTGAATGCATGTTTAAATCTGTACAAAGCCTCCAGGTGGCTTTCAAGAGAAGCTATTGACTTTTAAGGATTATATAATTAAACTAAGGGGTAAAAAATGAACAGAACAGAACCACAACAAAAACCTATGAGTTGGATCAAAACTCTAGTATACTTTGAAATGCCTCAAATTATAAATTCTCAAAACTTGGAGTCACCAGTACAAATAATAAAAAGCAACAGGTCACTCTGATGCTATCTTTACCTGCTAATGGCCAAAAGTGGTTCACAAAGATCTTAATATTTTTATTATAAGAAGGCATCTTCAAAATCTTTATGACATGAGAGAAAATGTTATATAATATTAGGGATAAATGTATACTACAGTTAGTTGGTAAAAAATTTGTATTTAATGTAGTGTTTCCTACATACTTCCATATTTCAAAAGCTGCAATTAATCTGATGGATGCTTGACAACTGATGACATCCAAGAACTGAGGAAATATTTTTCAGATGTCTGATAAAGAATTCATCTTTTACAGTGACATTCAATGTGACATTGGTATTTGCAATTGCTACATTCAGACAAGATGTGTAGGAGAGAAAACTACCTTGGACATTAAAATTGAGAACTTAGGTCTAGAAAGTGCTGTCAAGTTTCACTGAAACTGTGGTCACATCAGATAACAAAGAACATGGATGTATTAAGATGGTCAGGATATGGTAAGGAAATAAAAGGCAAGCAGATTTTTCTTTGAAATGTACTTAGAATATTAACACAATATTGTAAACTCACCAGGTATCTTTATCTAAATTGGCAACAAAAGTAAAATTCAAGCAAAGAAAAAATCTTGGTCATTTCAGCACTGCACATTTTTAAAATTTGTAGTATGGGTGGCTGTGGTGCTCAAATATTCTAACTTTATTCTTTCTTATAGTTGAAAGTCCTAGAGTAATACATTGTCCACTAATTTCTGTTTATATTTACCCTAGATAATTCATACTAAATGAGGTAACAGTATCTCCCATGATGTACGAGGGAAAACAAAAGCAAAATGCATCAGATGGCTTGACTGATGAATAAGCTATACAATATTCTCGGTCTGAATCTCTTTTTCAATTAGATTAAGACAAAAGAGGGCCTGGGAATTTGTTTCCCTCTGAAGCTTCTAAAAGGTTTGCCCTGAGTCCACATACTTCTGTGGAGTCATTGTATTGGAATGACTCGGTGACAAGGGAAGGGGAGGGTAGTCAAGATCTATTATGGTCAGGGCAGTATGCAAAATGAAGTTGATCTGAAAGACACAGGATAAAGTTACCTACTTAAACATAAAATTAACACATGATGGATCAAATTAAAAAGAGATAAGATATATCCACACACACCCATACACCTACCATGTTGCCCTCAAAAAAGTGAATGGCCTCCAGTTTGGTATGACCTGACTGTTGTAACCAGACTGAAAATATTAAATTATGTAGCCAGAGGATAATATTCAGTGTCTGAGAGGCATAGTTTTTCACTTTGACTCTAATACTAATCAAGGGAAGGGGTTTTGCCAATTAACTTGAGTATTTTAGCTCTTTCAGGTAAATAATTCCAATAGAGAAGAAAGCTTTTTAAGCTATACACCGTGAGGGATTCTTCTTAGCATCAACTAGCTCCTTTGCTCTGACTAGATTCTCATCAGCAAATTGGGGATAAAATTACTTTGCTAATGAAAATTAGCACTGTTTGTTCTTATAAAAAATAATTTGTGTTCAGGATTACGTATCAAATTCTTAATGAGTTTGGGTAATAATGATGATGGTGATGATGATGCATTAGGATGCTCTTGATTGCAAACAACAGGAACCCTATTCAAGAAAGTAAAGGGATTTTATTTTCTTACATAACAAGAAATTTCAAAGTATTTTGGCTCCAGGCGTGTTAGGCTCATGGACCCAATTCTTTCTTCCCAATGTTCTACCTGCCCTGTGTTATTAATAGCCCTCATGGCTGCAAGATGGCTGCATCTGTTCCCATCATTATATACTCATACATTAGTCCCAGAAGTATACACATGTACCCATGTGTATGCATACACATAGATACTCACAGTACTACCTTCTTTTGTCTCTTTCTGAAACTTAAAATTTTCTCTGCACATGTTCCTCCAATCTTACAGGTCAGAACTGGATTGCATGGATGCTAAGCCAAGAGGAATAATATTAGCATGATTATCTTGGAATAAACTGTGTACAACTCCTGAGGCTGGGAATGGAGCTACCCTTTCAGCTGGCTGAAGTTCTTTATCTAGTGAGTAGCTAAGTGATGTGATTTAAACCCTGCCCATACAGGGCTATGTGACTTTTTTTTAAATTACTTCTATGATAGGATATAGTGGTATTAGAAGTACCTCAAAGACATCTCCTGAGTTCCACTTCTATCCTTCTGTTTTCCCCACTTTGTTACTTCGTTACTTCAACCACAGCATAATTACTGACACAATTATCCATTGTGTGCCCCCCTCCCTTTTTTTTGGTCATTTTTGCTCAGTGGCAGGAGGACCTAAAACCACAAGTAGGGAGTCTCAGCAACCAATCTGAATTGTTGTGCCACTTATCAATATTCCTCCTTTGGGTACTAAGGCTTCTAAACCAGTACAGCCCAGAAATAAGAGAAGCAGAAAAACAAATTTTGTAAGTGGCTCACTAGTAAAACTAGAGTTGCAGATGCTTGGGCCTGCCTCAAAGCCATTTCACTCTTTTCATTGCTTTTAGCATGTCAGTTCACAGTTGCTAAATCATGATAACTCTAAGCCAATCTGGTAATCCCTTCTATTCTGTTCTCAATAGGTCTAGGAATGGTCATGTGATTCAGTCTGTCCATTAGAAATCAGAAGTAGTGCACTGAAGGCTCCAGAAAAGATATTTACTTCCTAATAAGCATAAGGAACTTGAGGAGAGTTTCTTTGTTTTGCCCCCTATCTTTGTACTGAGGATACTTTCATATGAGGATGTGATATTTTGAGTGGTGGTGGCCAACTTATTATCAAAAGAAGGCAGAAGTCAACACACCTTGAGAGTCTTTGATGAGATCAGTCTATCACTGAAATAACTCTGGGATACCCACCTCTGTGTCTCTTTGGAGGTAAATAAATATATACGGTTAAGCCACTATTAAACTGTCTGATCGTTCCAGCCCAAACACCCTATGTGATACATACAGGGAAAAGTGGGCAGTACATTTGCCAAACTTAAAAGCATCTTAATGGCCTGTCAGCCTTCACTGAAAATACCCATGTTGCAAGAGATAACAGAGTTAGTATAGAGAATGAGCTATCAAGGATGAAATGATAAATGAGCTGTATAAATTATTTGATATGAATACTTGTATCAATGTCTAAAGGTAATTATTTGAATTCAATATTTCTATCAGATTTTATTTTACAAAGTAACATTTTCCTTAACAAATCAGATGATAATCAAAATATAGAACATTCATAAATCTCTCAGTCTTTCAAGGTACAACTCTCAGTTTTAATTTTTTTAAAATACTATCAGACAAAAGGAAAGAGAACAAATATAAATTCATAGACTTTCAAAAGAAAAAGGATTACTGGTAAAATAGACATCAGATAACTGTCAGTGAACAAGACGGTAGTCAAGCTAGCTGTCTATCCATTTAGGAACACATTTATTTACACATAGTTAAGATACAGATAATCCATACTAGCATATCATAGAACGTGTCCCCTGGAATGTTACTTTACCAAAGGAAAAAACAAAAGAAAAAGACTGTCAAATAAATTTAACACTTTATCAAATAAATTTGAATGATACTACATACAACACATACTCACAATGTGCATCAGAGTATTAAAGACTTTGAAAAGTTATTCTTTAAATAAGCCAACTAATCATAACCTATCATGGTCAAATTTATTAGACTTGGGAACTCCTTTGACTATGTCCTTTATCCTGTGGAATAATTATTCCAAAGAACACATTTGGAAAATGATTATCTGTACATTCTGATGATACCAATCAGGGTTTTCTATCCCTAGGAATAAAAATAAAAGTTTTTTTCATCACTGTTGCTATGCTATGAAGTAATGGTAATGAACATTTTGCTGCTGTATACTGGAGCAGAAAGTCAGTAAGATTTAATATCTGAGTATAAACTCCTGAGGTCCTTTTTAAAATGGAGAACTACAAATTTCCCATTTATATTTTAGCTGGTCCAACAACAAAAAGATTACATTATCACAAAAATAAATTGTTTATGCATTTCCATCTAAAATGTGTGCACAGCTCCAATTTAAAATATTTCTCATAATAGATTCTATCCCAGATCAATCTAATAATTATGCATAAAATTATATGCATGTATGTGGGTCTTCCTTTATGAAGGTAAGAAAATTGTGCTTATATAGTTAAAGACTGCTTTTACTGACCCACATGGGAATATTATTATTTTTTTAAAGATTTATTTATTTATTTGAGAGAGAGAGAGCACGCGAACATGGTGGGGGGGTGGGGCAGAGGAAGACTCTCCAGCAGACTCCCTGCTGAGGGGCTCAATCCCATAGAGCCTGAGATCATGACCTGAGCTGAAACCAAGAGTCCGATGCTCAACTGACTGAGCCACCCAGGCCTCCCAAGAATATTATTCAGTAACATTTTTTTAAACATATTTACACAAACAAAAATAAAACCTATAACATATTGAAATTAAACCATGTCTGCTCCCAAATTTTTAGGCTCCAAGTTTAAAAATAACTAAGTCGAGAAAATGTTTCATACTAAATGGAGTTCAGGGAATATAGCTAGTCGGTTGAGAAGTTAAATTACTTTATTACAATACGGCTAGCAGAATAAAATCAACACACGTAAGTTGTACATGCAGGGGAAATACAGCCTAACGTAAAGGGATGGTTTTTAGCACATTCCTCGACTAGAATGTGGTCACCTGCCACAAAGTACACAAGCTCATGCACAAGATCAAGACTTGACATACAGCTGAGATCACAAGATCATGCAGATAACAACAGCGTGCTAGAGAATCGTACCACAAGCTGTGCGGAAGTTCTCCCCCACCCCATGAGCCATTGCCAGCAGCCGCTGTGGAGCTTGGTTACCCATATCCGTGACATGAACGGTGTCCTTTGGAGAATCTTGTTCCCTGTGGCTGTAAGTATTCTCATTTTTATAATATTTTAATGATGCTTGCTATCAAAATGATAAGTACAGAACTAGAAATTATGGAAAAGTAGACTTTTTATAATACTGAACAATTATACACATCTGACCTCAGGTAGTTACAATAAATGACACTTACATTTACACATATCATCAAAACTAATTTACTTCTCAGGCTTAAATGGACCCAAAATAACACATCTGATGATAGTGCTTCAATGGGGTGGGGTGGAAATATCAACCTCCAAAAAGTACTTCCTGATTTCTAGTGCTCAAAAATCTTGGCAAGAGTCATTCTAAGACCTGGCTAAAGTATGACTCATACACATAAGTTCTATATAAAAACATCTATTAGGATAACTCTTTCAATTACATGATTTAATTCTGAAGGCTTGACTTGGATAAACAACCAAGTTGCTATTACTTATATTAGTCAATGAAATAAAATATAGAATATAGTTGTTAAAATACTTTCCCTCATTTCTCTGCATCTACAAGTATTTATTTCAATGTCCTTCTTTGCGTATTTATAACCTAGGTGCATTCTGGTAAAGACAGCATTCTATTTTGCTATCAGATCACACTTGCTAAGCTACTGATGTTCATAAAAGCATAGAATGAGAATTCTGGAACCACAAGTCACTCTGAAAGGTTCAGTTCTATGCCTCTTGACAGCACTGTGTGCCCCTTTCAGAATAGTGAATTCAACACTTCTGGAATGCTCTGGGGTATCTTTAAGTTCGGCAAGGGAGTGAGTAAGAAGAAAATACAGCCAACTCTCAGTAACAATGGAAGGTAGGATGGATAAGTAAAATCTGAAAACCTAAAAATCTTATTTTAATTAATAACTTCAATCCCCTCTCTTAGAAAAGATTCAAGTTAAAAATTTTTTTTAAAGTTTTGTTAGATAAGAAGAGGTCTTTTAATTTTATCTTTTTTCTCTGCCCACCCCTCCAAACACAGTAGAGGAGGTGTAACAAGAACTCTATAGTCTGATATGTGTAGCAAAGATGGAAACATATTTTGACATCTAGCTTTTCCAATTTAGATATTTAAAACTATCCATATCATATTCTAGTATAAGAGGGCCTATCTGTGGTTTCATCTTTGCATAAAAATGATGGCTTTATAATTTGTTTTAAAAACTGGTACTCTTTTAGCAAGGAATGACTACTTACCATAATCAATATCAGCAGTTACATCCAACTTTTCTGACTTGGTAAATCTACAACTCAGTACTTACCAAGTTATACTTTCCTTAGAATGTAACATTTGTTAGTGATATGAATTAAAGATGACAGTTTTGCTCATTATCAGTATAATTCATGACAGGAACCAGAATGCCTTGATAAATTGGGCATAATAAGACTAGGGCTTGTAATAGCTGCCTTTCCTTATGTATCTAAAGTAATATACTGTACTAGGTTCTCCAGTAATCATCATTAGACTAATGCAATTTATGTACCTTATTATAAAGTTATTACAAAGTTTGTCATATGAACTGTTTTAATTAGCTACAAGCAATGTCAAATTCTAATAAACAGAATAATGAAGGCTTTGAAACCAGGCCATTCTTCAAACATGTAAGTGTAGAAGAATCTCTTGTACAGAGTAGCTATGCTGTAGTGCAAGATCAAAAAGTGACACGCTTACTGTTACTATATATTTAGAAGGAAAAGAACTTGGATTTGACCAAAAATAAATTAAAAACAAGTGTATTTTATAATAAAATGCATCAGAAAAAACTTAAATCAAGGCATAAGTTACAAAACCTAAATTTGACAGCTTATCTATTCATTTGCCTTCTAAATTAAGTATCAGTCCTCTATTCAATCTGAACGTCAAAACTCTTATTAAACAGTAGTGAGAGAACAAATTTCTTCGTTTAAATATTTATACCAGGCTTTATAATATATATATTTTGTTATATTTGTGGGGCTAAGGCTTAACTGATAATGGATGGTATATCAGTAAAGCTTTGCAATGGTGTTATATTTCTTAATTGTATACAAGGAAAAGTTAAGAAATCATATGTAATAAGTAAAAATCAATTTAATTTTTAAAATGTCATTTGTATTACATGCATATTTTTAAAATCAGTATTTGTTTAATATTCAAATATTTTACATGGGGGAAACAGGTTTTTAATTATAACATAGCAAAAGTTAAGATATTTTAAAAAAATATTTGACTGCATAATTTAAATAGTCCTTAATACCTCTACAACAAATGAAAAAAAGTTGATTTTTGAAAATTAAATTAAAATAACTGCCAGTTAAATTTTTCCACAGAAAAGAATTCACCTAGAAGTAGTAGTTCTAAGTGCTGTATTAGGTTTCTAAGAATAAGCCTAGCAGACATTTAAACATTTCTGAGGAAAAAAAAAACAAAAACATTTCTGAGAATCTGTACCTTTCTAGGATATATACAAAAATGAGAATAGGGAAAATAAAATAGTGAAAGAATGGTCTTCATATTTTGATTTTTTGATAAAATTATTCAGTTTTATGACAATCTATAAGCAGTTTCTAGGGCAACATGGACTGTTAAAGGCATTACGAAGACAACATTTTGATGTATCACAAATGAACAATGTCCTTTGTGATCGTCTCTGATAAAAGTAGCATCGTTACTAAATAGAAAAATAAAACAGGAAGAAAATGCTGCAGATAAAATTTGATGACCATATTCTGTGCTCTCCACAAACAATGTAGTCATATTTTAATCAGGTCCAGTAGAGGACTGCATATATGTCATGGAAGCTGCCACACAACATGAGCAGGTGGAAAGATTTAAAATGTGAGCTGGTAAGGTAAAAAGAAATGACTGTTATATAGCATTAACTTTACTTAGCGGGCTTCTCAGTGATTTCTTCATTGAAAAGGAATATTCAATGACTTGTTACTTTACTTGCAAGTTTATTATATCGGAAAACTGCAGTAAGATAGTAACAAAGTTCAACTATTTCAAATATTCACATTCTTCACTTACCTCCTCTGGGTTAGCATTAAAGGTGAGGCTGCCTTCATCCAGCTGCATATACAATTTTCTGAAAGAAAATCCTAGAGGTGGGTTCTTATTATATATGGAACAGTGACCCCAAGTGGATTTACATAACCTATAAAAGATAAAATCAGACAAGAAAACATTACTATATTTAATTTCCTAAGTTAAACATGTATACACATGATAAAATAGTAACATGAAATTTATAGCTCAAAAGTTGAAAATGTTTAATTCCGTACTTGTTTTTTATTTGTTTACTAGAGTATGATCAACAAATGCTTTCAATTTAGCAACTCTGATAGTACTTAATAAACACAAGTTGAAGATTAATAATATTCATGAGTACTATTTGAAGTTAAATAGAAAATATTACTAATAATAAATAGAAAATATTACTATATAACTAATAATACTAATAATAATTAACTAATATTACTAATAAGTTAAATAGAAAATATTACTAATAATATTACTACTAATAATAGCAATGATAGCTATTAATGTATAACATTTACCCAGTGCTTACTAGATGTTAGGCACTATTTAAAACATTATACTAGTATTAACTTGCTTTTAATCTTTACAACAATGCTATGATGTTGGTGCTGAAGATAAAGAGACACAGACACAGTAAAAGATAAAAGAGTTGACCTGAACCCAAGGAGTCTTACCCCAGAACTAGAAATCTTAACCAAGAAGCTAAACAGGATTAAGTAACTATGATCCGTTGCAAAGTAAAGTTGAATGGGGGCAAAGATCGCTAGGTAGGGGGAGAACTTTGTTTTGTTTTTTTTTAACAATATACATATTGATAACAGGCAAAATAAACATAGAAATTATGCTATTAACTTCAGGACATACATCAAAAGCTGTGTATGACATTAAGAGTAGCTGTTTTAAGATGCTGCTTCAAAACACTGTTTTGTTTTTTTTTACCATCACAGTGATACATGATTGTTTAAAAATCCTGTGAAACCTAAAATGTTAATAGTTCATATAAAACATACTGAAATCAGAGGGGGAGACGAACCATGAGAGACTATGGACTGAAATCGGAGGGGGAGACGAACCATGAGAGACTTTGGACTCTGAGAAACAAACTGAGGGTTCTAGAGGGGAGGGGGGTGGGAGGATGGGTTAGCCTGGTGATGGGTATTAAAGAGGGCACGTACTGAATGGAGCACTGGGTGTTATACGCAAACAACGAATCATGGAACACTACATCAAAAACTAATGATGTAATGTATGGTGATCAACATAATAAAAAAAATACTGATTTTTGCAGTTTGGGATAGTTGTGTCCAACTCTCTACAAAGGCATTAGCTACTGGTTATTATTTGAAAGCTAAAGTTTTATCTCATTTTATCTTATTATAATGCCTAGAAATTCTGGATCATTAGACCATAGATCATTAAATATAAGTGCATTACTCTAGAGATACAGAGAATACTGCAATTATATTTTAGTACACTTTTAATGACTATCTCAAAATTATCTGATTTGTGTGTTCACAAACACCTACTTGTAGTGATATTAAAATAGTTTCATTTTCTGATATTAATTATTGATTTTTGACTCAAATTTCATGTCACACACATACAGTGTATAGGGTGACAAGAAAGTTACTGTCTCAGCCTGTAACATCAAAAACTGTGAGGATAGTGGGTAAAATATGTAATTTAATGAGAATATCTTCTTAATATTTATATCCTTGCATTATTTTTACCAACCAAATGAAATCCCTGATTCTAAAATAGTGGGTTTAGGAGTTTGTTTAGAAAATTATCAGTATTTTAGCAGAACCTTTAGTCCTATAGCTTTTGACTTTTATTACTGAGCTATGTGAAAATAACAGAACCTCTCAACATTAAAAAGTATTTGACACATCTACAGTTAAAATAAAAACTAAGCTGGCCTTCCATTTAAAATAGAAGCAATTTATCACTAAGGAAAAAAAAAAACAAGTGTCATAAAAACAGGCATAATTATGTGGTAACAAGAAAGGAAGCATTTCTTTCAGAAATACACACCCAGATTTAAATCCCAGATAAAGAGGACATTCTGATTGAGTTCAGATAAATTAGAAATAAACTTTTTTTCTCAGAGTTCAAATATAGGATTACAAATTAAGTTTTCTGGTAATACTAAAACGCAGAAATTTTAAATAAATAATGAGCCAGTGTTAAAGTATTTTTATTTCTTCTTTTACCAATTAAGAAATTAATAACCATAAACACTACTAAGAGAGTAACAGGGTCATGCTTATGATTTTTATTTATTTAGATGCTGAGAAATTAACTATATATTTAATACTGTAATTCTGTAGCATCAGAAAGCCTGCATTAGAAATATTATTGTTGGTAATACATTTTTACTAAAGTTTGGTTATTTGGATAATTTATGAATTCTCTCAATTAGATTTTCATTTAGAAATTATTTAAAGTCACAAAAAGACCTTTGTTTTCAGACATGTTTTAAATCACTAGAAATGAGATTTAAATAAACCTTAGATACTACAAAGTTCAAGATCCAAAGATTCTTCTAAGTTTGGTAACATATTTACAACTCAAGTATATGATGCTATTTAAGGAGTACCTGAAGTTATATGGATTCTATTCCAAACAATTGTAAATTTATAGGTTAAATTTAAACTGATAGAATCACTGCTACAATTTCTATAGTCTACTTTCACTTCAGCAAGCAGATTATCTCCTTGAGTTCTACTATTTTCCTACTTCATTGATGAAATGTTGGTTAGAAAAAATAAAAAATAGATGAAACATTCACCACAGTTTATATTAACAAGCACCTCTGTGACAGAAGTATATAAATTAGTAAGCACACAATCTTCACTTGGGAAGCACAAACTACCAGGGGTGTGAACACTTTAAGTTTTGGATTATAAATTCTCACTTGTATGTTTTTTTAGATATTTTATTATTTTGTTAGGTAATCTCTACATCTAATGTGCGGCTCAAACTTACAACCCTGAGATCAAGAGTTAGTTGCATGCTCTACCGACTGAGGCAGGCAGGCACCCCAACAACTTGTATTTCTAGAATAAACTGGCACCTCTTCATTGGTAACTTCTCTTCTAACTGTAAAGTCATTTCCTTTATACTGTCCTTCTTTTCCCAATATCAAATTTGACTGTGATGATGACTCATTATCTTTCCGGGTTTTAATAAAGAACAAGTCAAAATACAAACCAAGGTTAAAAAGAAATACATCATAATACATTTATATATATATTATAAAAATAACATTTAAGCATGATTGTGTTTAGAGATATCTGAATTAAAGATGTTACGATGAACTTACCCTTGCCAGAGAAGTTCATCATTCGCAAGGTCCTGCCAAACACATGAAGCTAAGCAGAGGTCAGTTGCATTCAGGTAGGACAAGATGGTAAAGCTTAGCTCAGGGGGCAACATTTCCAAATTAATGAATCCTTCTTGTTCTTTAGATTTCCGTGCCTTCAAAAGATGATATATATCAATGCCTCCTTGGACTTGTTTACGATGACTGGTGTTAGAAATGTTGTTGGCAGCCATCCTCCTGCTCTGCTCTCTGCTGAGGTAGCCTTGCTCACTATAACCTTCTTGCTGTAGCTGCTGGTTTCTGGCCACTCTCCACAGCCCCTGACCCATCTGCAAGCCTGGGAGAAAGCCAGAATGTAGTAAGGTCAACTGTGACACGAAGCATTAATTTACCAGAATTAACATTCCTCATTAAAGCACATTAAAAGGAGTGGTATAGGGCGCCTGGGTGGCTCAGCTGGTTAAGTGACTGCCTTCAGCTCAGGTCATGATCCTGGAGTCCCTGGATCGAGTCCCGCATCGGGCTCCCTGCTCGGCAGGGAGTCTGCTTCTCCCTCTGACCCTCCCCCCTCTCATGTGCGCTCTCTCTCAGTCTCTCTCTCTCAAATAAATAAATAAAATTAAAAAAAAAAAAAGGAGTGGTATATTACAAAGAATAGCTGGAACATCCTAAGTACAAAACTTGGACAGAGAAAGTTGCAGAAATCTTTGATTCGATCATCACCTTTATCCCAGTTTGCTGACTACTTTTAGAGTCCACAGGTGACATAATCATTTTTCACATGGTAAGATTTAAAAGTTACTGATGTCCTAAAGACTCTTACAAGTTATAATTATGTGGACTTATGGGCCAGTATTAAATACAGCTCTGATCAGAGCACAGGACTTTAGTTAAAAGGCCTCTAGACCCTGCTTTTTATCACAACTCAGGCTAAGCTAAGCTAGTCCCTTTTAACCAAACTCCCAGATGCGTAACAGCTGTGAAACAGGCTTTTCCTTTAATTCTGCCAGTCTACACTTAAGTTGTAGACTGTAATAAAATGTAACATAGGCCCTGAAGTCTAATTCCGAAACCTTATAAATTAGACACCTAGAACTCCATGATAAATAGCTTAGTAATGACTATTTGGTTTTGTTGTTGCTTTAAATAAAAATCATAATTTAGACTAATTTTCCAGTTCTTCTCCATATAGCCCTGTGGATTCCTCAGAGGTACCTGTGAAAAGGTAGAAAAGAGCATACTCCAGTCTCCTCTACCTTCATTTGACCTCCAACCAGAGCGGCTCTACATTTATCTGTTAAGAAATGTTGGACTGCCTAGTATACAAATATTAGGAAACTACTGGCCTAGACTTCCTATTTGATCTTGGCTTTTTTTTTTTTTTAAAGGATTTTATTTATTTATTTGACAGAGAGAGAGAGAGACGGCATGAGAGGGAACACAAGCAGGGGGAGCGGGAGAGGGCATATGATCTTTTATAATGTTTATAATGAGAACTAACAAAAAAAGAAAGGAAAAAAAACCTCCAGAGGTGACTAGAAATTTTAAAAAATTATTAGGAATTTCAAAGAATGTCAAAGATGTATTTTTTCAGTATTCAAAAAGGTAGGCTCCACATGTATATTTACTGAGTTATTGGCTATTATTTGGATAATGACCACTGTAACGGGTTACTTGTTGATCAGAACAGAAAAACAGTCCAGGATAATTTTTCACTCTTCTTTACAGTGAACTGCTTGGAATCCCAAGAGCTTAAGGTATAAAGGGATGGGGAGTTCAAAGAGAAGGAACATATTAATAGTTTTTAAATGTGGGGAAATTAATTTTTTACAAAGAAACCACAAAAAAATAATCTTTTATCCCTAAAATACACACCACAATAATGGTAGCAGTTCTTAAATTAGTGATTAGGCTATAACAGTTAAATTTGTATTTTTAATATAGGATATTAAAAGATTGAAAAGACAAGACACAGAGCCAGAGAAAATATGTGCAAAACACTTATCTGACAAAGGACTGGAATCTAAAATATACAAAGAACTCTTAAAATTCAACAATAAGAAAACAACCCACTTAAAAATTTGCAAAAGATCAACAGATGTCTCACCAAAAAATATTTATAGGTAGTAAATAAACATATGAAAAGACACTCCACATCATGTGTTATTCTACAATCTCAAATCAAAACGAGATAATAAATACTACACATACATTAGAATGCTTGAAATCCAAAACACTGACAACACCAAGTGCAGGCAAAGGTGTGGGAATGCAAAATGGTACAGTCACTTTGGAAAACAGTCTGGCAGTTTCTTTTACCATATGATCTGGCATTTGTGATCCCTGGTATTTACCCAAGTAAGTTGAAAACTTAGTCCACATAAAAATCTGTACACAAATGTTTGTAACATCTTTATTCTAATTACCAAAACTTGTAAGCAACCAAGATATTCTTCAATAGGTCAATGGATAAACTGTGGTACATACATACAGTGAAATATTTAGAACTACAAGAACTGAGCTATGAAGCCATGAAAAGACATGGAGGAAACTTAAAATGCATATTACTAAGAGAAAGAAAATGATCTAAAAAGGCTACATAATGTATGATTCCAATTATTTGACATTCTGGAAGAGGCAAACTATAGAGAGAGCAAAAATGATTAACAGAAAAAATAAAGATTATCAACAAAAATTTGTAAGGAATTTTAAGTTTGCTAAATGTTTAAACAAAGCCATATCATATTACAACGTAAGTATAATTTAATTGACACAAATTTAACATTTTAAGATTCAAAATTATAAAGAAAGGTATTTTATTTCCATCATGGCTATTTCCCTGTTTATCATAGCAAGAAAATATCTAGAAGCACACTGCTTGCTAAGGTCATTTAGCATATCTTGTCCCTTTTTTGATGATCAGATTTATTTTTCTCTTTTGTTTTTGTACCACCAAAGGTAAATAATACAACATGGTAACTATAATGTTTGAAGTCTCAAGATTTAAAGCATTTAATATCAATTTCTGTGTATTTCCCCTGCAGCATCTTTCTGGCTAAGCAGCTGTTAAGCAGCTGTTGTTATTCTCAGGGATGTTGCTAGGGAACACAGAATCAGGGTGATTTCCCTAGGCTTTGGACTTTAATGGGGAATCACTTAAATTGAGCACTGGATAATGTGATTCAGAAAGCATCCGGCAGGTAGAAAGAGGTAAAGCTAGCAGCTGGCTCTTGGAGGGGGAAAAAAAAAACTTGATGTGGAGGGTGGAAGTTTGAGGTTCATGTACACATAATTCAGAGAAAGGAAACTGCATTTTCTCTTCTCCTACTGATGAGTAATACAACAAATTGCCCTTTTGGAATGTACCTTTCCCTTTAAAGCAGTTCTTCATACTGGGCAAAAACAGAGTATGATAAACCTCTTGAGGAAGATTAATATCATAAATTTATGCTTTGGGGAAAGGAAAGGGTGTTTATAGAGTTCCATCCCCATCCTCCTTAGGGTAACAGTGATGTGAAATGTGGGTGGAACTGTCAGAAAAGTGATAGAACTCTTAAAACGACATGATATCCATTGCAGAAGCTGTAGAGTAAGTCATGGAGGGAGCACAATGTTGTGGACTCTGAAATCGAACAGACTTGAGTTTAAATTCTGACTCCACTGGTTATTACTTACAAGATCTTGGGGAATTCGACTATTCTAAGCTTTAGTTTCTTCATATGTAATGTGATAATTTGCATATTACATAATAATATCTATACTTCAAAAGGTTGTTATATTGGGAATGAGATAATGCATATAAGTTCATTCCACAGCTACAAAAATATTAGCTATTTGTTGTGACAAGATCGTATTTTCATAAAATGAAAATGAGAAGAACTTGGTAAAATTTAATACTTCAGTTGTGCAGATGTTATGCCTGCTGAATAAACTCATTTGTTCATATTGATACACACAATTCTTCATCTCTTTTAGTTACTTGATATTTCAGCCATGGTTATTCTTTTGCTCATAAATGTAATTCTTTTATAATTGATGGCCAAACCAACCAAACCCAAACCTGAAAAACAAAAAAGCCTGTATTATGTTTCACAAAAAATTTAAAACCTCAGCATGTATTATGATAGTGCCAATAACAATGGCATGAAACAGATTCTTGTGTTATTATTAGTAATATGTCAACATCTGGCTCTACAAGATACAAAATACGGCAGAGTTTCATGCTGGGCTCTTACATGATTTCAAAATTCTTTAAAATAGGTGTTTGAACTGAATCAAAATCTGACTTCAAAGTATACAATCTTCAGATTTCTTATTAAAGTTTTAATAAAATCTTAGTATAAAGATTTTCAAAATTAAAACATAACATTATAAAAGTTATAGTACTCTGTCATTTGTGCCAGGAATTCAGCCCCAAAAATACCAAGCTGCATAGTGGAATCATTGAATATACAGAGTTTCAAATTGAAAAAAATTAAACACAAAAGTATTTTTTTGTATTTGAAATGAACAGTTTTGTTGTAAATATGGATTTTTGTGATGAAATCACTGCTGATAATTTGTTCACTCAAAACAGGTTGAGGAATATAGATACTTCTAGGAAACAATGCTCTTATAAGAGCATAGTTAGTCTATTTCATGTACAAATAAAAGAAATATGGGCAATTCTTGTAATTCCTGGTAGTTATGCTCTATAAAGTCACTACAGTGAATTAGCCATTACTGAACCACTGTTCCTAGGAGATATGCGGCATTAGGTTCCTGCAAGCTCCTGGCTACATTTTTGCCAACTGATCAATACATAATCTTGTTTTATGAGTGTTTCTGTTTAAAGACACCTTGTTTAATATACACTGTTGATTCATTATCACTGAACTCACCAAAGCTGATCAGAGCTCATCTAACACAGGCATTTTCTCTCTAAAGAACCATCACACTTAGGTTCTTGCACTTAGGATGCTGCACAGCACTTCAGCAGTAAGCGTGGGGCCATTTTAAACAGTGAAATCATCAACAAAAAAGCACAAACATGTAAAAAATGTGCCACTAAATAGATTACAAAAAGGACACTTGTTCACTATATGAGAGCTAAAACAAGAGAGCAGAACATTGCCTTATTTGACCTTACGTGGGAAGAGCATGTCAGCGACACAAATTTTCTGCAGGTCTGTACATGTCTGAGAATGACTGTGAAAGTGCCAAAAGTGTTGATTTGGGGGATAAACATAAATTTGAGTGAGCAGAAGACTTCACAAATACAAAATCTGCAAATAAGAAAGATCGACTGTAATTAATACAATTTAAAATGCCCGATGCCTTTTCCTCCAAATTTGAATTTACTTTGTTTAAAGTTTATCATGTTCAGAGGATTTATAAAATTCTAAGGACCTTTCAAATGAAAGCAAAGATATTTTCTCTTGTTCTCCAAAGTTAGAAACAGTGCTTCACTATTTCTCAGCTGATGGAAATAATTAAAATTTCATAATTCTGTAGGTTACAGAGGAGAAATTATTCCAACAAAAATTCCATATAAGATTTCAAAGTTGAAACTCCTCCCTCCAGAGAAGAGAAAAAATTATGGGGGGGAAAAAAAAACCAAGGCAATTAGGATGCTATATTTTCTTATTTTTCAGAATGATAATGATTGATAATTATAAACAAAGATTTAGATACTATTTGTAAGTTTAAATTTACATTTTATGGAGAATGAGTAATGCAAAATAAAATAAATCTCAGAACTCCTTTTTAAGTTGGATGAAGAATCTCAAAGCAATGGCCAAACATGCAAATGAATATTATTCAAGAATTTCTATTTTCCTGGAATTATGCAAACATACCTATCAATTTAATTAATTTTGATAATTTTCATACAGTAGTCAAGTAATGCTCCCTATGTCTCAGAGCTATTACATTCTGTTTTTGTGTAAGGGCCAAATATTTATGTTCAATTCTGTACTGCTTGCACAAGTACTCATGTATTTAAGTGCGTGTATATGCAAATGTCTCACATGGATAGAAGACTCAAAAGCCTGGCACTCCTGGTTATGGGATGGGTAACTCAACTGAACAGCTCTGAACAATCAGTGGCAGTGTGGATAAATATGTCACATTAGGTGAACAAGACAGCTATTACTTTAATCTCATGCATAAGGAATTTCGTATTTTTGTTTATTATCTTACATTTCAAATTTAACATTGTGTTCCTAAAGTCTTATGCTACCATGGAACAGTAGCTAGGATAACATAAATGGAAATTAACATGACTTTAGGAAGATTCCAGCACTTTTCAAAAATAAACAGTCTTGGAAAAATATCAATAAGAATGAATAAATCTTCTTGCTTAGCTAAAGGTCCATTTATGGAACGAACAGCCACTATCACCTCTAAATGATCTGTCTCACCTCTACCTGACAATATTTTAGGCCTGTTACATCCAGGATTATTATGCATATACGCTGCTTTTCCTTCTGAAAAAGCTCTTTCAGTATTACATAGCTTGATTTTAATAGTCTTAAACTATAAAATTATTTTGATTCATGCTAACATGATTTCAGGAATAGGTCTTAATCCAGGACCAGGATAAATATATATAGTACGGTACCATCTCATTAACATGATTTGTGAGATATCAATTAGATAGTACTAAGTAAAAGAAATATTCTAACTTGGTTTTGGGCAAATCTTTTATAGTCAACTCCTAACTTCTCGTTAAAATTTTAAGATTGAGCACATATATTTAATCATCTTTCCTTCTTACTACAATGAGAGAAAAGAAATTTTAAAAAAGGGAAAACTTAAGCCTAAAAGAGAGGGAAAATAGGCTGGTGAGTGGACAAAACATTTCAACAGATTTCTCTAACATGAAAGTGGAAGGAGTAGTGGTTACTAATGAAGCCAAGAAGAGGAAGGAGAAAGTATGGAATAGTGCAGAGAGTTAAGCAGAAACTTATGTACCTTGCAGAACCCTCAGAAAGCTTTTGGGGTTCGAAAACAAGAGTGTAAGTATGGGAATAATTGAGCGTAAAATGAGAAACAAAAATCAAGGGATTACTGGGTCACTGCTTCCATCTTTACACAGTAATGAAAAAGATTAGCCCTTTTACAATCTTTATGAAAATTAAATAAAATAATATGGGACAACAGACCATAAGCTATCCCTCAACACACATGCATCAAGTGTCTAGAATGATTAGGCATATACTCTAACCCCTTTCTCTCATCCAGGTTGAATGAAGAAGGGTTTCCTCTAAAGAAATTGAACCCTAGAGAAAAGACTCCCGACTCTCCTTCTCTTCTAACATTTATAAGTGGCCCAGCATAATTGCTATCAAACCAACCATCCCAGAGCAAGGGCCACCAGCTCTATACAGGTGCATGTACCTACAAATCAACATGTTATTGTCTCAAAGATCCAATGTTCAATCATTAAAGTGTGGCTGAAGCATTTGCACAATGATTGCTTGGCTTATTTTTTTGCTGATTTCATCCAGTCACTCTTTGGCAAAAGTTAACAAGTTAATTTTAATCTTAATCTAATAAACACAATCATAAACTCTACATATTACATATTTTTGAGAGTTTGCTTAGAGAAGGAACCAACTGAAGCTTTGTAACATATAAATATGGCAAAAAGATACATCCTTCTCCCAACTTTAATCTTTCCAGTCTACTTGGGACCCCCTCAAGGGCTACCAAGAAAATACTAAGACAGTGCTTCTTAAATGCAGATTACGAATGTCCAGTGAGCTGAAGAAAATCAAAATAAAACAAAACAAAAGCAATTAGATAATGTCAAAAGGGATGTTAGGAGCTATTGTGAAAAAGCTCCTACTGGGGGGCGCCTGGGTGGCTCAGTTGGTTAAGCAACTGCCTTCGGCTCAGGTCATGATCCTGGAGTCCCGGGATCGAGTCCCGCATCGGGCTCCCTGCTCAGCAGGGAGTCTGCTTCTCCCTCTGACCCTCCTCCCTCTCATGCTCTCTGTCTCTCAAATAAATAAAAATAAAATCTTTAAAAAAAAAAAAAAGCTCCTACTGGTCAAATCTAGGACAATCTGAGCATCAAAATAAAAATAAGGACAGTAATAGATTATAATCCATCAAAAAAAAAAAAGGATCCATGAGTTCACCCTGATGATCAATAAATACATAAAGGAGAAAAGAAAGGTCTCCTTTACAGTAAAATGTCAACTAATAAATGTAAAAGGAATAATGGGTTAGAAGAATCATTTTATAATCGTTGTGGGAAAAATAATTCTGGCAAAAATTATGAGTGGATGCTGGATCTGGAATCTGATAAAGAATGGAATATTTACAGCATCTCCAAGTATCTTCTCACATACTACTCATTGATTACCAAAATTATGAAGATAGTTTTTAACCAAATGATCAAAATTAACATTTACCAGTAAGAGACAAATGGACTACATGTGCCTCTGGCCACGATACCCTGAGAAGGGCACATCATCAATTATGCAGTATTCCAGCCAAACATGTATATGTAAGCTGAATCTAAACATGAGGCCTAATCTGAGGAATGAACCCAAATGGAGTCTGTAAAATGACAGAATTTATCTTCAAAAATGCTGTGAAGCCAAAGAAAAACTGAGGAAAAGTTCAAGGACATTTTTGGGATAATTGAAAACTAGACCTATGGGATGAAGATTGGATAAAATATTGTATCAATGTTAAATTTCCTGAATTTGATAACTGTATAGTGGCTGTATCGCAGTATATTCTTGTTCTTAGGAAACACATTGAAGTGTTAGGGCATAATATATGAACCTGGTCTCAAATGGTTCAGAAGAATAGTAACATCTATCTCTCTATAGAGAGAGTGATAAAGCAATGTTGGAAAAATTTTCAAATTGATGAATATGGGTAAAGAGTATATACTAGCTATTTTCATTATTCTTACAACTTTTCTGTAAACAGAAATCTGGTGTGGAATCCAGGCTTGTGAATTTGAAAAAATTTTTTGTTAGATGTGCACGCAGTTTCAAAACTACCACTCGAGGGTTTAGTGTAATACACACTGAAAACCATCACTAAGGAAATAAATGCCCAGCATTATGGCTTAAGAAAAGTAGGAGACTCCTATCAAAGAAAATATCAAAATAGCAAGAATTATTTTTGCCATTTTTGATCAAAATTTTTAAAGGATGGAGGAAATTTTTTAAAAGAAAGTTGGAAAAAAATACTTTTAACTCTTTCTGTATTCATATTTAAGGCTTGGAATTCCTGGCTGTGTTCCCTCCTGTACATATTATGTATATAATATCTAATCAAAGATATTAATAATATTGTTTTTGTACTATAAACCACCATTTAATACTTTCTCTGTGCTAAGCACTCCATTAAAGCTTTATATGTGATCTCATTTTAATCCTCCCAACAACCCTAATAGGTAGAAATTATTATTCTAATTTTATACCTTAGGACATTGTGATCCAGAGAGGTTAAGCAACTTTGCCTGAGATCTCCTAGCTGGCAAATGTAAAATTTAGGATTCAAACTTAGGCCTGAGTCCAAAGACTTTATTCTTAACCACCAAATCTTATGCCCAGAACTGTTAGAGCCCACAGATGGCAAAGGCAATCTCCCATCTGTTTCTTCATCACTGGCTCTCATCTCTTCTGTCACTGTTTATTACCTCCATTGTTGTCCCCAGCTGCAGCTTCTCTTCTCATAGGCTTTGATGTGAAAAAAGATCTGGCTCAAACTCGAACACAGAATCTGATTCACATATAGTCTGTGGTCTTCATTTTCCTCATCAGTAAAATAATGGATAGTTTTTCTTTAAAGATTGATTTATTTGTGTTGTGGGGGGGCAGGGGGAGAGAGCGACTCTCAAGCAGGCTCCATGCCCAGCACAGAGGCCCACATGGGGTGGATCTCATGACCCATGAGATCATGACCTGAGCCAAAACCAAGAGTTGGATGCTTAACCGACTGAGCCATCCAGGTGTCCCAATAATGGATAATTCTTATCCCATGGGACTTAGAGTGTATAACATTTAGAGAACCTAGCCCACAGCAGGTAATTTATAATAACAGGTAGTTTTGTATTCATCTCTCAACCCTCTTTAAATGATAATCTTATGTTGCTTTTTCCATTTCAGAGTACACCCAATTATTTTGGATTTAATTACCTGAGTCGTTATAGTCTTGCTTCTAAATTTCATTAATTTAAGATCTGTGAAATTTGGGGAGAGGCCATTTACCTTTGCTAGTAGAAAAAATTAGTAAATATACAAAGTAAGAAGCAGCAGCTAACTTGGCCTACATTTACATACTATATATAAAAAAAAAAGTTTGGCAAGTAAGGTCAAGTACTTAGTCATCAGTCAGTGATAACAGAGATACCTTTTTGTCTTAAGTCCTAGTACTTAAGTACTACCATCATCTTCATCACAATCATTTCTAGAAATGAAAACGTCAAGACTTCATGGGAAGATTCAACATGTCAAAGTTCCTTTTGGCAGTATCACAAAATAAATCTGTCAATAAGAGGAAATTTCTACTATAGATCTTTACAACAACAGTAATTTAAATTTTAAAGTGCTTTGTGAATAGCATGTTAATTTTTTAGATCTTTAAAATCAATGTTACAATTGTTGAGATTCATATTTTAAGCATATTAATTATAGAATACTAATATTTACTCAAACATGTTCATTAAGACAATCCTTTTGGAACTCACCTATCATATTGTGCTTTTAAGTTTTTTAATTTATTAAAAGAAATAAAAATTTTAAAAATGTATATACACACAGACTTTGTTTTATTGTGTTTTGCTTTACTATACTTCACAGATAGTGAGTTTAACAAATTGAAGGTTTGAGGCAAACTTGCATCAAGCAAGTGTATCAGTGCCATTTTCCCAACAGTATTTGTCACTTTGTGTCACATTTTGGTAATTCTCCCAATACAAACTTTTTCATTACCGTATTTGTGATGGTGGTCTGTGATCAGTGATCATGACTCACCAAAAGCTCAGGTGATGGTTAGCATCTTTAAGCAATAAAGTATTTTCTAATTAAGGCATGTACACTTTTTAGATATAATACTATTGCACACTAATAGAGTATAGAGTAATCAACTTTTTTATGCATTGGGAAACCAAAAAATTCATTTGATTTGCTTTACTGTGATACTCAGTTTATTGTGACGGTCTGGAACCAAACCCTCAATATCTCCTAGGTATGCCTGTATAGAGGTAGTCCTTGCTTTGTACAGTATTGTGCTAACTATTAATAGTGACCATGAGACCATGCAAGGCAAGGCCACATCTCTAATATGCTCATTTCAGTTAACATAGTAACATGCAAAGTAAAAACTGACTATAAGTACTAAGACGAGGAATTGATTCCACACAAAAGGCTACATGGATAAATCCGTACCAAACAGTGCCTTAGATCTATAAAGTGCTCAGTAAATGTTTCTTGAGTGAACAAATGGATGAATGATGAACAATGATAAAAAAAACTGATTTAGATGAACCTCGATCTAAACTTCACATATCTTTTAAAAATTAAATGAAATTGCATCATGGCCTTAAATGTAAAGCATAAAATTGTAAAACCTTTTCTAATTTTTTCTAAAATTCACAGAAGGAAATTTTAAGGATCTAGGACTGGGCAAAGAGTTCTCATACTTGACATCAAAAACATGATCCATAAAAGTAAAAACTGACAAGGTGTACCTCTATAATCAAAAACTTTCTCTTTGAAAAACCATGTGAAGATGAAAACACAAACTATGTACAGACTGATAGAAAATATCTGAAAGCCTCATATCTGACAAAGGACTGGTATCTAGCTTACATAAACAACCCTCATAGCGGGAGGGGAAGAATGAAGCGGGGGAAATCGGAGGGGTGGACGAACCATGAGAGACGATGGACTCGGAAAAACAAACTGAGGGTTCTAGAGGGGAGGGAGGTGGGAGGATGGGTTGGACTGGTGGTGGGTATTGAGGAGGGCACGTTCTGCATGGAGCACTGGGTGTTATGCACGAACAATGAATCATGGAACACTTCATCTAGAACTAATGATGTAATGTATGGGGATTAACAGAATAAAAAAAAAATCAAGTAAAGAAATCAAAAATTTCAATTAAAAAGGGGACAAAAGACATGAACAGATATTTCACCAAAGAGGATATAATAAATGGCACATAAGCATGTGGTAACATGTTCACCATCATTACCCAGGAGGGAAGTGGGTCTAATCATAAAAAGGTAGCATGAGGGATCCCTGTGGTGTCTAAGCTGTTTAAAGTATCTTGAGTGTGGTGCCAGATATGTGAACCTGTGCAGAATTTCATACACCCATTTACACATGGGAGTAAAAATAAAACTGGGGGAATATGAATAAAAAAGATGAACTGTATTAATGTCAATGTCTGAGTTGTGATAGTACATTACAGTTTTGCAAAATGTTACCAGCCATGGAAACTAGGTAGAGTACAAGAGATCTCTCTGTATTTCTTGAAACTGCATGTTCATCCACAATAACCTCAAAAAAGGGGGAACAAAATTGTACACTTAAAATGGGGGAATTTTATGGTATGGGAATCATACCTGAATAAACTGCTTTAAAAAAAGAATCAGGGGTGCCTGGGTGGCTCAGTCGGTTGAGCGCTGACTCTTGATTTCAGCTCAGGTCATGATCTCAGGGTCCTGAGAGCCAGGTAGGGCTCTGCGGCTCAGCTGGGAGTCTACTTAAGGTTCTCTCTCCCTTTCCCTCTGCCCTTTCCCCTGCTCATGCTCTCTCTCTAAAATAAACAAATCTTTAAAAAATTTTTAAAAATTAAAAAATTAAAAAAAATAAAAACCTAGGAATCCTCTCTGACTTCATGGAATTTACCATATAGGTCAAAAGAAGACATGATCAAGGAATACAAATCCTTAAGGATACAAATCCTATGTTTTAACTATTTACATAGTCTGTATCAATAATTGGGTAAAGGTATAAATGCTAAAGAATTGGTATTTGTGTGCCTTCCCCTTGATCTCATAAAAATGTAAATGCAAAATACATTAAAAATTCATATAGTTACCTCATTAAAAATCAAAGTACATAAACTAATGTAAATTTGGATTGCTAAAATAATCATTTCTAACATATAGAAATGATTTTATTTATTAAAAATATTTTAAAAATCAGAGTTTGTTTAAATCTCCTAAAGTCTTATATATCCTGGTTTCTATTAAAATAACAGCAACATTAATAATAATAACTTCTATTGTGCATCGATGTAATAATTATTTGGAAGAGTCTATTTTTAAAAATAGGTATTCAGGCCTCTTTGACTTTTAAAATTTATTTCTAGTTTTACTATGCTGAGATTAGGGAATGTAGGCTATATGATGTCTGCTTGAGAAAAATGTGTAAGTTTTCTTGACACTGCTACTCTGGAGGGGGAATTTAAAGTTACAGCTCCAATTATGCCATATGCTATGTGACCTTAGATAGTTCAAGCAAGGTCTGTGAGCTTCTGATTCCTATAAAATGGGGGGAAATTACTCCTGTCTATTTTACAAGATTGCTGTAAGTCTTAACTGAGATAACATATCTAAAAGCATCTTTTTTTTTAATTTTTTTTTTTTAAGATTTTATTTATTTGCGAGAGAGAGAATGAGACACAGAGAGCATGAGAGGGAGGAGGTCAGAGGGAGAAGCAGACTCCCTGCTGAGCAGGGAGCCTGATGCGGGACTCAATCCTGGGACTCCGGGATCATGACCTGAGCCGAAGGCAGTCGCTTAACCAACTGAGCCACCCAGGCGCCCCTAAAAGCATCTTTTAATTAGTAAAGCAGTATGTAGGTCCTGACTCAACTTTTTTTCCTAATGCCAAAATCCAAGAAACAGCAATACTTTTCTGACATGATTTTGGAGGTAGTATTTTCATTTTTAAAAAGTGAAATACAATTTTAGACAAAATTAATCTGAGGGTATAACATAGCACAATGATACTTCCACCTAAAATCAGTGTAAATTAATCAACAACTATACTAGTTACCAATTTATTAAAGTTTATAAGAACCATAACACTTTTTTTGAAGATTTTATTTATTTATTTGACAGAGAGAGACACAGCGAGAGAGGGAACACAAGCAGGGGGAGTGGGAGATGGAGAAGCAGGCTTCCCGCCAAGCAGGGAGCCCGATGCGAGGCTGGATCCCAGGACCCTGGGATCATGACCTGAGCAGAAGGCAGATGCTTAACGACTGAGCCACATAGGCGCCCCAGAACCATAACACTTTTTTAACCAGTAGATGGCTATGTTTCTAAAATAGATAGTACTTTTGACTGTATTTGTAATGTCTTGTTCTCTTTTCAAGAGTAGAGTATTTCCACAAAAACATGAGATAGGATTTATTAATAGCTGTTGGTATATCTAGTATAAAGCTTATCTGTAAACTGTGAAGCAACTTTAATCAAAATGTCTCTAGGTAACAAATTAAACATCAAATAAAATACTATTCTATAAGAAAAAGGTAACTGCACTAGTGCTTTTAGTAATTCCATGGCACCAAGCATTCAAAGAGCACATGCTGTGGAGATGACTCTACGTAATAAAGAATGGTTTACATACCACTTAAGTAGAAAATACACTTGGAAGATGGGAAAAATAGAAATGAGTCTGTGGGATCAAAAAAGCATTCTTGTTTAAATACTTTTGTTTGAAGCAAACTACTTCCGTAAGTCTCTTCCTGAGCAAACACTGTTAAATCACTGGTATGGGAGGACTGACAAATAATTATCTAATTAAAATAACTCATTATAAAAAGTTAGTTTTCTTCAGTAATTCCTAAACATCTGAAGAGTGGAATTTAGAAATAAGAAATTTCTTATCTCAGATAAAGATCTAAAATGTGTGCCAGAAGTGTTATGTCTAAAATGCTAATTTTATTAAGACTTAAAGATAAGAAAATTCACTTACTTTTATCTTTTTAGAGATTTTCAATATTTTTCAATTAGAAAGTAACAACTAGATTGATTATTTTAGGTTCTAAAAATCTTTAAATGATGTGATATTACTCAGTGACATAAGAACATGAGAAATTCTGTGAGAAAATATTTTCCACAATACATTTAGAATCAAATGGGCAGTCCAGCATTTATTTCTCTACTTCCAAAAGAATAGACCACCAAAGTAGTTTAGAACACACTAGGTGGAGAAATTTAAAAAAAGAGGAAAAAAGGGAAAAGAAAAAAACATGATAACCAATCACACCCCTAAAACTGAATGGCAACAATTGTAGAGAAAGAAGGAAGGGTAAGCCCACAAGGAGGTCTTTCTAAGGAGAAAAGGGAAATAGCTAAGTACTAAGAGGTCACAAGGTACATTAAACACATAAAAAAAACCCCACTCATTAAATTTAAAGATCTGGTCCTGCAAGAACAGTTTGTGTTACTAAAAAGCATACCATTTGTATATATTTTTTTTAATTCAAAAAGATTTACAATATTACTTTCTGAAGTTTTTTTCCAGTTCTTTAATTTGATTCTATAATGAGTGTTACCAAATGGAATTTAAACAAATGCAAAAATTAAAATGTGTCATTTAAATGTAATCAAATAAGCTGAGAATTTTAGTCTTATTTATTTTGCGGGGGCTTGTTTTGCAACAAATGCCCCCACTGTTTTAATCTTTAAATAAATTTATCATACTTCTCACCTGCTTTAACTTTTAAAGTAAAAACAATTATACTTCTTACCAGCATTATTGTTACTTACACTGGTTCTTACTTAATTGCACTATTTACTCAAACCCCTGGTAATCAACAACTGTCACAGCAGCATATTTCAACCCACCTCCTTGGGGCACACCACACTCCATGCTCACTAAAGAAAATGGCCATCCCTATGAGAGTTGAGGAATTAAAAAACAAAGCAAAACAAAAACTGTAATTCTCACTGAACAGCTTTTAGACAAATAAAACAAGATATTAAAATATTGAGGGAGGCCTGAATATAAGGAAAGTCAGAAATGAGATGAGAAAATATCTAGTAATGAAGAGACAGACACAAAACCTAGATTTGATTCAGGTTCCTTCTCTTTATTAACTGTATTGAAAAAGTCACTTAAATTTCTATGTCTCAGTTTCCTCACCTGTAAAACAAGGGTTTTGAACCTAACAATCAATCCCAAAGGTCTCTTTTAACTGTAAAGTTCTATGATTCTATAAAAATTAAATGAGAAAAAAAAAATCCTAAAAATAAATAAATAAAATGAAGAGGTGATGGAGGGGTGTATGTGTGTGTATGTGTGTGTATGTCTGTGTATAAGCATCTGTTCTTTCTGTCTCTTTTTCCCTATGTTCATGACTAAACCTAATGCCTAAACTTGAAACCACAGATAACTTTTATCATCTCTGTGTCACTAAAGTATTTGTCCCAAATACAATGTAAACTTATTCAAGTCAGGATGTTTTAGTTTTATTATAGAATATATACCAATAAATTTGTCAGAAAAACAAAATGAGAAAAAAAGAAACAGGGAATACAAATTCCTAGAAGTAGATATATTTCATTAAAGTTGTTTTAAAATAGTAAAATAATTCAATGAGAAAGCAATGAGTTAGATGTATGTTTCACAGACTTCAGTATTAATGATTCTGATGCATTAATCACAGGCCAGAAAAAGGATTAACCTCCGTTTCCAAATTTGAATCAAAATGTAGAAAAAACAGTTGTATATAGCACTTGGATAAGTAGTAAACTAAAATCATAAGTTTGAATGACTAACTTCAATGCACTGTGATCAAAGAAGATAATCTCTAAGTAAATCAATGGTTTTATATTGTGAAAAGAGGAAATGTCTTTTAATCTACACAAAAGCACAGTAAACACAAAAATTCCCTATTAAACTGATCATATATAATAAATTATAATGTGTGTTTTAGCTTATTTAGCAGTTATTATCATAAGGTATTGTGGATGGAAGTGTTTCAACTGTGTTATTTTCTCAAGCATCTGTTTAAAATTTTGCAACTATATAAGGGCCCAAAATCACATTCGTTAACTGGCTGTAACCTATAAATGAAATATGTAAACCTGACAGGGAATCTCAATTTAAAAGCCAAACTTATAATTTGAGAATTGACACATGCAGGCTGGTGTTAAGCACTTAAGTTATAAAAGATAAACCTGAATAATACTTTACTAACAGGTAAGGCTTTACAACATCTTTCAAACCTGGAAGAAGCATATGCAGTTTTACTGTAGATCACAGCCAAAATAGTGTCACAACAAGCCCTGAAAGCCTGTACCTTTAGTTTGTAAGGTTATGTGATTCCCTGACAAAAGCTATGCTGATGATGGACAGCCAGGGAATGCTGATTTAAGGTGGTACGTGCCACCTAAGAATAATGATGAAAACAGACATGAAAAACACGTCTATTCTAAGATATACCTCTTCCATCCTTACTTGATCTCACACCAACATAAAGACTGCCACTGACTTGCATTCTTTCTATACTAGAAAAGCATTACCTCTAGCTTTTCTAACCTCTTTCCTCCTTAAGAGCTATCTTTGCTCATGTTAATTTTGGTACAGTGTCAACCTTATAAAATGGCAATGGGTAAGGAATACACAATCTCCACTTGTGATATGCTTTGCTCATGGAGACCCTAAAAATACAAACATTCCTCTCATGCACATAATCCCTCATGAGGCATAATTTCCAAGTAAAATAGTAAACCCCTCTTCAGATAATTAGTAGGGGGAAAAAAAGACAAAAAACAAAAACTTTTTTCCAGGAGAGATAATGCTTGTACAAACTTATTTCTTTACAAGTTGGCATTGCTTCTTGTCTGACTACATTTTTCTTTGATGCATTTTTGATCAGTTATTCCTATCTAGTAACTCTTAAAAGTTATCAGCCAAGCTGGGTTAGGCAGTCTAGAGGATAGCCCCCAAAGACTTCTGGTTGGATTTACTACTCACTTCTAATACAATGGCAGTAGTGGTGAGATACCACTTCTGAGATTAGGTTATAAGAGACTATGGGCAGTCTTGGGTACTCTCTATTGCTCACCCTATGCGAAAGCAGCTACCACACTGTGTGAAAAGCCCATGTGTGGAGAACCTAGGCCTACCAACCACCATATGAGTGTACTTGGAAGCAGATCCTCCTACCCCTCAGTGAAACCTTCAGATGAGATCACAGCCCCCAACTGTAGCTTGACTACAAACTCATGAAAGACCTTGGGTCAGAGGCTCTTTGCTAAGCTGTAACCAAATTTCTGACCCACAGAAACTGTGAGATAATAAATATTTATTGGTTTAAGCTGCTAAATTTTGGATGAATTTGTTACCCAGCAATTGATAACTAACACGGTACCTCAGACAAATTATCAAATTAACTGGCTAAAAATGGGAAGTTTCCTACTCAACTGGAAAAAGAGAATAAAATTTTTCCTTCATTCTCAGATCTGCTCAATTTTGTAAGCCATTTTCTTAGGGGGTAAAAACCCTCCTATCTCATAAATATGGTTACCATACTCCAAATATTAAAAGGACAAGGAAAGCAGAAATGAAAAACATAAATTAGCTTCACTTTGCAATAATAAAGATCATCATATACTGATTTGGAGAGAAACATCTAGGATCCTTGAAAATAAAAATTCAATTTGTTAAAATAAGTAGACTCAGTTATTAAATTACTAACTATATACAGAATCTAAAAATAAAAACAAAAAATTTCAATGAGGATTCGAATTTATGTAACTTCATCTAATATTAAATTGGAACACCCGACATAGAAGAGAGCAGAGACCAGTTACAAAGAAACAAACAAGAGACAAATTAAGAATTTGCCAAATTTCTAACACAAGTTTGATGGCTGAAGCACCTGGCAAAGCCATCATGTCCTTAAGTAAAAGTGTTTGCATTCATATTACTGAAAAGTAAGTAAAGAACTGAAAACTGCCTATGCATCAAGAAAACACTCTACCTGAAAAGCAACACTTGGGCTAGAAAAGAGTAATCTTTGCCATTTCTCGTCTTTATTCCATAATGAGGCTAGGACACCACCTGGGGTCCCAAGTTAACCTATATACTCCATGGCCTAGAAACACAAGGAACACACCTACTCCCGCCTCCTGATACAGATTCCACATTTTAACAAGCCATTACAGCTGTCACTCAAAGTGCTCTGCACTGCCATTGGCCCCAAAGTCTTGCTGGTTGGCAAGTTTCTGCCAACTGGCAAACACCGGTTGTCTTTATTTTCGAGAAGAAAAGGGTATGCAGAGAAAAGAGGCAAGAGCTCTGAAATCTCTTGTACCTGAGCGACCTGCGATCCCCACCGCCGCCGCGACGAATCGGCCTCTGGGCGGGGGCTTTTAGTAAAAAAAAAAAAAAGGCTCAGCCAGGAACTGGTGCCCAGGCCATGGAGAAGCCGGTTCAAACTTTTACTTGTTCACGCCGGTGGAGGTATCAGCAGTGAGAATACCAGAAGCAGCACAGGAGCCCTCTGAACTGAGCGCACGTCAAGCTGCAGCAGCCAGAGCTGCCGACTGTCCGACTTTTGACGTTTCCTATTGTTGCCGGAAGTGACGTTAGGGTTCTAAGCCCTAGAGAAGAAGCATTTTTATTTCCGGTGTTTACGATTCGCTATAGATTCCCTGTTTCTCACATAGCACCCCGAGCCACTCTAAACATCAACACTAGACAAACTTTTATTCTGCAACTTGGGATCGGACAGGCCGTTGAAAAACCTCTCCGCAGAGTCAGTCTCCACAGTGGTCTGGACAAACGTGGTGTGGAATCTGCAGCGAGGAATCGTGAAGCACCGAGGAGCCGGCAGGTTGTAAGGTCTTCCCGCGGCGCGTGGCGGGCTTCGACCCACTGTTTAAATACAAACGGTCGACTCGAGGGGTGCGCCCAGGTGCAAGCGTCCGGTCGCAGTGACTCGCTGCTGAAGGCTGGGTCCCGGTGGCTATCTCTGGTCGCATATGCTACCTCCCCCTCTTCCTGCTGTGCGGGGCCAGAGGCCTTCGGGGCCCTCTTCTTTGCTTGGCTGCTGCTGGGGAGGCTGGTGAGAGTGCGCCCCAGATTAAGCAGGGGAAGCCTCTCCTCGCTGCCCTTACCGAGACCACGGGTGGGAGCGGATGACCAGGTCTGCCTTTTCATCCTTTTAAATCAATTGGAGGGAGGGGAGTCCTAGATATTGCCTTGCCTATATACCCAGCTGGTACAGCCTTATGATAAACAGCGAAATAAGAATCGTGGCAGCGAATTCTCTCAGTTTAGGGGTAGGGTTGGGAAGTTACAGACTGATTCCTTCAGTTGGAACCTATGAGCTAAGGAAAGATCCTACTCCGAAACGCTGACTAGAAGGAAGGGGTGAAAGTAGTGAGTTTTCCTTGCTTGCCTTTCCTTGGGTTTCCGTATTTCTCTACCTTCTAGACAACTTACTTTTTTTTCCTCTCGCTGCGAAAAAAATCAATCTTGGCATTTTGATTCCGAAATTATAGGTACACAGGACTATTTTTCTAAAATTATCCACGAATATTTTGTATTTGTGAGCAGTTTTAGGTGAACACAGCAGTCCTACTGAGCTCTATTCTTGTCCCGTACCCCCTTTTTCTCCCCAATTTTCTGTGTTTTCCCTTTTACAGACCTTTCTACCTATCTCTTAGAGCAGTATTTCCGCGAATATCTTTTGAGAAAATTTCATAAACTTAATTTTACCTCATATCTACTCTATTTTTGATACACGGTTTTTAAATAATATGTAGTGTTGCAAGATACGTCACAAACTCTTAGCCATGGACCGTAATAATTAAAGTCAGTGTACTTGCTTCATTCTGAAGAAAAATCACTCTCAGTTCAATGGCAGTCCATTCAGAGGCATCCTTTAAGACCTCTAATCGCAATGAGATTGAGCTAGATTAAAAATCATAAACTGCAAAAAAAAAATCATAAACTGCTACTGTATACCTTTTTCACTACGTCTCCCCCAATAAGTTTAGTTGAACAGGTCTGACTTGCAGAGAGAACTCCAGAGAGGATGCTAGGAAGCAGTATTGAGTCCATCTTAATGGTTGAAACTATGCTACAAGCGGAGTAATGACTCCTTTCTCTTAATTTCTTTTGATAAGGGTTAAAAGTGAAAACATTAATCATTTTTAAAATATAAGTTATTTTTTCATTTCTTAAAGTACTGTGCTAAAATGTGCATAACTTGTAGATTGTCTTCTTTTAATGTCTTAGTGTTTTTCACTTTTATAGTAGATTTAGCAAAGTCTTTCATGAAAATGTGGAACAGTAGCTGTCATTTTTTGTACAATTCTCACTTTTATTTATCCCTTTATTTTTTCTATCCTGTTTTATTATCTCCTTCACCTACAGATCCAACCTGTACTTGTATCTTACTCTTCTTCAAAATACTTATTCTGCTGATACTGAAGAGGATGTGTTCCAAGGACATACTTTGTTGTCAGAAAGTCCATTATCAGAGGTAGAAATAATATGAGACATTGATACATGTTTCAGGACTTCAGGGAAAGGAAAGATACCATAAAGTGTTAAATAAAACAAAATTACATGTACTAGAAACATGGAATATACATTTGGAAGAATTAAAGTTTGTGGAGGGAGATACAATTTATATTAAAATTTTAGAATGTCTTAGGAGGAAAAGGTACCCTATAAGAATCATATTAAGATAGGTGGGTCTGGAACTTAATACAATACTACATTGGCCAGTGGCAGTACCTAAGAATACATTTTTTTGCAGTTACAACCAGATTAGTTCCCACTTCATCTTTCCCAGGAAAGTAAAGGCTGGTCTTGGGAAGTCCTTTCTTACTGCTTCCCTATGTCCATCTCTCCCCTAGTCATCCTGAAAGATGTTAAATAAGGCTTATTCTCTTGGCCAATATTTTGTATAACGTGATTTCAGGATCACTTCCTCTTTTTCTAGTTATCTCCCATTTGGCAGTACCTGAAATTCCCTCTGCCTAAAAATGTAAATATTTAGAAGTAATTGATTAATGGAAAAATACTAAAATCTGTGCATGAATATATAAATTATACTCAATAACCTGTTCTTTACCATGTTGCAAAAGGAGAGGAGTCTTGGAACAGGAAGATACTGTGTTCCTAAAGAGAGGGGGAAGCAGAATTCAGTAGCTAGGGGCTTAAAATAGAAAACCTACTAAATTTAGGATTTTGCAAATTGCTGACCTTATTACCTCTAGTTATGCATAAATACAGAGAAAGTGTGTAAGGAGTTATTTTGTATCCTGGGCAACTACTAGAATGTTGACTGGGGGAAAAGATTATACTAACTCTACCTGATTTATGAATTGTTCTGTTTTGTTTTTAATGTCAATGACTTCATTTTAAAGGAGCTTCGGTCCCAGAGGATTCATTATTCAAGGTATTGTTACATATTTTCCTTCTATGAAGTGTCCATGAACAGTTACAAATAGATCTCTTTTAAGTGTGTTATTGGGCTTTGCCTTACTGATTGACTAGACTTATAGTTTAGAAGCCTTTTAACTCTTTCTAGCAAAGATTCTTAACCATTTATTTACCTGTCAGTATTTATTATATGAACCTCTTTGGGGAATAATCTCGAGAATTTAATAAAAGACCTACACCATACAATGAGTCATTTAAAAATATAATGCCATGGTATTTTCTTTGGAATTTAAAAAATGAACTATTTTATTTAAAATCTCAAATATTGTTCCTGTCTTTTGGTGCACATGTACATACCATACTCTGTTTCGTACATATATTCTCTGGAGTTGTATTCCTATTTCGTAGGCCCTTTATATGTCAGCTTTAGCAGATAACGCCATAAAGTTTTCTAAAGTAATTGTACTAATTTACCCTTCCAGAGCATTGTGTGAGTTTCACATTTTGGGTTTACTTTGGAATTTCCTAATGATAAATAAGATTGAATGTCTTTTCACTTGCTTACTCTTCCGTAAAGTTCTTGTTCAGGTCTCTTTCCCGTTTTCTATTGTTTTTCCTTTTCTTATTGCTTTGAAGGAAATTCTTTACATATTCTAGATATGAATCTTTTTGTTGGTTTTATAGATCAACAGCATCATTTTCTCTCAGTGGTTTATCTTTCCACTCTCTTGAAGGTGTCTTTTGATGAACAGAGTTGCTAATTTTAAGGTGGTTCATTTTAACAGTCATAAGGTAAGAAATCTTTCTCTACCTGAAGATCAAAGATATTCTCCTCTATGATCTCCAGCAAGCCTGGTTGTCTTACATTTTATGTTTAGGTCTTCAATAAACCTGGAATTAATTTGGTAAAAGATGTGAGGTACCATTTACATCAAGGGGTGAAGATTTATTTATTGTATCTGGATATTAAGTTGACATGGTACCATTTATTGAAAAACACCATCCTTTCTCCAGGGCTACTCAGCGTCAACTTTGTCATAAATCTAGCGTCAATATATGCATGGTCTTTTTCTGGACTCTTCCGTTCCATTGTTCTATTTGTACATATTTTCACTAATTCCAAATGTAACTTTATAATGAGTCTTGATATCCAGTGGTTAAATCTTCCAATTTTGATTTTTATCAAGATTGTGTTAGTTATCCTTTATCTTTTGCATTTCTGGATACATTTTCGAATCAGCCTGTCAATTTCCATCAAAAAAAAAAAACAAAAACCTTGAGAGATTTTTTTTGGGGGGTGTGGGGGGAATTCATTGAATCTGTTGGTCAATTTTTTGAGTCTTCCAATTCTTAAACAAGTTGTATACTTTTTCTGTTTAGGGCTTCTTTAATACATCTCAATAAAGTTTTAGGGTTTTTTGTTTTGAGGTCTTATACATCTTTTCTAGATTTATTCACATGTTTATGATACTTTTGAGGCTACTTGGTTTATACATAGAAAGTTTGTTTTAAAAATTATATAATTACTTGAGGGATACAGAGAAATACAACTGGTTTTTATGTACTGGCCTTCTACCCAGCAGCAACCTTGCTAAATTCACTTATTTTTTTTTGGACTCATATACAATTATGTCATCTGTGAATTAGGACAATTTTATTTTTTCCTTTTTAGTGTTTATTCCTTTTATTTCTTCTTCTTGCATTTTTGTGCTGTCTATGACCTGTAGTACAATGTTGAAGAGAAATGATGAGGGAACAAGATTCATTCCCAGTCTCAGGAACAAAGCTTCTGTTATTTTGAAGTATGATGTTTGCAGTAGGTTTTTTTTTTTTTTGTAGATATCCTTCATCAGATGTACACAGTTCCCTTCTATTTCTAATGTTCTAAGAATTATATTACGAATGAATGTTGAATTTTATGAAATGTATTGAAATGATAACATTTTCTCCTTTATTTATTAATACACTGAATTATAGTAATTCATTTTTTGTTTTGCTTATACTTTGGATTATAATCCAATAGTATTAAATTAATTTTGTTGTTCAGGTAGTTTTGCCTTTGACCATTGGGAACTGTTTCATTTGTCTTCTATGTCCTATTGACATACCCCATCACTTTGGGATTGGTTTGTGTGTGTACTTTCTCACTTTCTGGAACTATGTAATACTTCAGGCTCATCTTGTATATGTTCTGTTCCAGTCTTAGAATTTAACCATTTCTACAGGGAGTCCTGGTTTCTTTTATTGGAGAACATTATACACACTAAGATCTGAATGTGAGGTGTGCTCTTTACTGCTGAGGTGTTGTTGTTTTTTTTAATCACTTTCAGCTGGCAGAGAAAGGAAATACATGTATACTAGCTGTCTATATACACATATCTAGAAATCCTTCAGTATATAACTGTCTTTATCTATATTAAGCTGAACATGACTTCATCCTGGAATTTTCTAACTCTGATCGATTAGGCAGGCATGGCTCATTCTAGTCTCCTCTCCTTACTCTTCTATAAATTCCCACTCTAGCAGTAAGAAACTTCGACTTCTGTTCTGCCATATGTTTACTTAATTGTTCAATTCCAGTGTGTATGCATAGAAGTATCAGAATTAATTAACTCATAAGTACCTGGGAAACAACTTTATAAACTAGGATACAGTGTTTATATGCAAGTATATTGCACTCATTTACAAAGTTACTTAGCACCTTGTCCACCCATCCGCTTCTATGAGGTTGTTTCACACACTGGTAATACAGTTAGATTCTGTTGTCACAGTCTGCATTCTGTCCTGGGGTTTCCCAGCTTCTAAATGGGTTTTTTAAAGGTTGCATACCTTAGGGTTCTTTTTGTGCTATCCAGTTTTATGGGCTTTGACAAATGCATACTGTCATGTATCTACCACTGCAGTATCATACAGAATACTTTCACTACCCTAAAAGATTTCCCTACATTTACTTATTCAACCCTCTCTTCTCCTTCCCTCTGAGTCCTTGTTTAACCACTGATCTCTGTTGTTTTCACTGTCACTACAGTTTTGCTTTTTCCAGAATGTCATATAATTAAAATCATACAGTATGTAGCCTTTTCAGACTGGTTTCTTTCACTTAGGAAGATGCAATAAGGTCCATCCATGTCTTTTTGTTGCTGCTCATTTTCTTGTTGCTGACTAAATATCCTGTTGTATGTATGTACCACGATTTTTTTCATCCATTCATCTACTGAAGGACATTTTGGTTGCTTTCACTTTTTGACGATATGAATAGAGCTGCTATAAACATTCGTGTGCAAGATAGTATATGTACATACCTTGTTAGCATGATTGCTGATTGTATGGTAAGACTGTTTAGCTTTGTATCTGCTAAACTGTCCTGCAAAATGATTATACCATTTACATTTCTTCCAGCAATAAGTAAGAGTTTCTGTTGTTCCATATCCCATATATATTTGGTATAATCAGTTTTTTGGATTCTAGCCATTATCTGTAGTGGTATCTCTCTTTTTTTAAATTTGCAATCACCTAATGATATGTAATACTGAGCATCTTATATGATTGTTGTAATCTGTATGTCTTTTTTGGTGAGATGAATGTTCAGATGTTTTGCCTATTTCTTAATTGGCTGGGTTTTTTGTTTTTGTTTTTTTTCTTTTATTAGAGTTCTTTGTCTATTTTGGGAACAAGTCTTTTATTCAATGTGTTTTGTAAATATTCTCTCCCAGTCTGTGAACTATCTTTTCATTCTTTTAACAGTGTCTTTTTAGAAAAGAAGTTTTAAATTTTAATGATGTACAGCTTATTTAAAAATTTATTAATTGGGCTCTGATATTATCTAAAAACTCATTGGTAAACCTGGGGATGCAGAGAGGTAGTTGCCTAGCTGAACAAAATATGTGGGAGGGAGTGAGGAGGGAGGGAAAGTAAAAATCTAGGGTTTAGTAGCTCCTTACATGGACTTTCGAATAATCATCCTTATTTCAGCCCCCTTGGTCTTACCCCTTAGCCTTTCATAAGCATTAAGGGCCCCTCATTTCTGAACTTATCTTGCTGCTGTTTGTTTCCTCTTAAATGGGCAGATAAAATTAGCCTGTCTCTGCTCTGCTAGGTTGGTTTTCACTTATTCATCTGCTTTCCATCTTCCAAACTTTTGTTGATACTTCTCCTGTCATGTGGAATCCCCTCTAATTCATTTTGCCCTGGTGAGTATATATGGTTTTTAATCATTTACTTTCATTTTACTGATGTTTAAAACAAAAGAAATAAAGATAACATGCACTTAATCCACCATATTTTACAAGCCAAATCCTAAATTTTTTTTAACTCATCTATTTTTATTTTTTAAGCAAAGCATCTTTTTGGCAACTATGAGGTCAAAGCCCTGGAAGTAATGACTAAATCTGTAATAAATTCCTTTGTCTCCATTTTTTTACTGAGTTTATTATGTAACCATTATAAGCATCTAAAATAGTCATTGATGGAGATTATTTCAGGTTGATTTCTCTTCCCAAATGGTACTTTGTTCAGAATAAACAATTTGGGAGAATATCATGAGACACCTTGTAAGAATATGAACATAAGGCAAACATTTTTTTTTGTAAGGGAAGTATTTGGGGGGAAAAGCATATCTTATATTTGGGAATATACTGTAGATAGACGATCGTACTGGACCAGTAGGGAAGATAAGTTAGCACAGAAATAGCTAAGATAAGATAAATATGTTTAGTGCCTGTAAGAGATGTGAACAAAATAAAGATTCAGAAATAGACTTAACCAGTGTTTTATGGATTTTTATTTTTAGGTGAAAAATTAGATTATTTCAAAAGCTGGAGCTGAACGTAATGTTAAATAATGGCAACAGGTGACTTAAAAAGAAGCTTACGGAACCTAGAACAAGTGCTTCGCTCACTAAATTATCCTCAAGAGGTGGATTGTGTTGGGTAAGCTCTGTATCAAACTTATTTGTTTTCTTTTTGATAATTATTTGAGGTAAGATTTAACATTGGGGGTGTATCTAAATAGAGACAAATTTTACCTGGGTTGTTTTAAAATTTTCCTTGAAATGATTAAAATATTTTAGAAGGCAGGGAATTACAGGAGTGTTTTTATAAGTATGAATCAATGAAAAATTCTAACTTGAGGTTTAAAACACCTTTTAGAAGTAGAACCACAATATACATCTGTACAAGATATGGTTTCTATACAACTTTTTAACTCATTAAAGTATAATGGATCTCATTAATTATATAATTTGCTATCCTCTCACATTCAGTTAGATGGTATTTTTGATGTGGAAGATTCTAGTTAATGGGCTTCTTATGACAACTTACACCATGTGCAAAGATTGTTATTAAGCTAATTCATTTGATAGACCCCACTTGAACCTTTCACTGTAGTTTTCACTTTCCAAATAAGACTGACTGGCTTTGTAGTATGTAGCAACATGCATTTCTTCTGTATTCATGCTAATCTAAATATGGTACCCTTCTCATCTTCTATCCCTTAATATTTTTTTTTCTTCTTACCTGAGATTATTCATTGAAAGTATTCCCCACTAGAATATAAGCTGAAGACTGGTACTTTGTTTTGTTCATTGCAATATCCTCACATCTAGAATTGAGCCTGGCACATGTTAGTAGCTAACTAGACATTTATTCAATGAGTAAGCATCAAGGGACAAGTCCAGATTAGCTATATGTTCAAGTAGTAGAGTAAAACTTGGTTAAACAGTAAAAAAAGAGAATCCTGGAATAATGTGCATGACATGTAAGAGTGGATGTTCTAGGGATGTGCTTTACATATACGTGTGGATGGACTGTAGGGAGATCTGTAACCCCAAGGGATGGCAAAATGAAAGGATAGTGAGGACCGTGGGAGAAACCTGAGCTCTAATGACCGATTCCAGGCCTTCTGTGTGAGAATCAGAAGGTGCTCCACAGCATGTACCAATCATCCTGCTTGCTTACAACAGGTACATCTCTACTTTCTTGTCTTGCTGGGACTTAACCAGTTTGAATAGCCACATTTTCTTCTTACCACTTGAAGCATCATTTTAAGATACATTCTGGATAGGAATACTTGGAAAATATACCGATTATTCTCCTGTCTTTTGAGTTTGGAATCTAAACATTTGATTTTCTAACTGACTGAAGAGTATTATTAAGAACAGTAATTTTCAGACTATTTCACAACATAGCACTCTGCAGGGTCTATTGAAATAAGTAACACTACTTGCTGCTGCTTATTCAGGTTACCCCCCTCACCCACATACACACTCCCCCCACACATATTTTGATTCTTTCTTATCCATTTTTAACCTTTTTTCAGCATCTCCCTTTTGTGTCAGTGTGCCAGTTTATAATATCTGTTTTATTACTATTTCTAATCAAAGTCCCTAGAAACTAGATAATCAAGATTTTTAAATTAAAACAAGAGGTATTAAATGTAGACCCCGGCTGTCTTCTAGTCAGAATGCATAAAATGGACAGATTTTGCTGTTCAAAAGTATTGTTTTCATTTCCTGTTTTGAATTAATGGACAAGGTTGCCAGAGCAGTTTTCTCACTGGGTAGAGTATTACTGTACCCATAAATATAGAAGAAACAATTTATATTTGTCCTTAAATAAAATGTAATTCTAGCATTATATACTTGTTCTCTGCCTTTTAAAAAAAAATTGGGGTGAGGATGGGGAAATTTATGTATGTCTTGAATTTTGTGGAAAACAAATGTTTTCTGTAAGTGCATTTTTATGTCAGTTGAACACGTATAACTGGCTAATTGAACAAATACCTCCTTGCTTTGTTGTGGGAGAATCAGTGAAGGTACTTCACATTGAGAAAATAAGGTCCATATGTGTAGACAAGTAGAAAACAGTACAGGACAGAGCATGAGGCACCAGACACTGAATGCCCTGAGACTCATTCTGTAAGAGATCAGTGTGGATCAGAAAATTGAGGATGGATTCCTGGAAGGCTTGAGAGTTGCCAAATTATTTATTTATTTATTTTGAGAGTTCTTTTTTTTTTTTAAAGATTTTATTTATTTGTCAGAGAGAGAGCACAAACAGGGGGAGCGGCAGGCTCCCAACTGAGTAGGGAAGCTGATGTGGGACTCGATCCCAGGACCCTGGGATCATGACCTGAGCCAAAGGCAGACGCTTAACTGACTGAGCCACCCAGGCGTCCCTTGCCAAATAATTTATAAGAGTGAATAACAGGCAGAAAAGAATGGGATACCTTTCTAGACTGGGGGAATTAGCATACTCTACTAAGACACAGATTTCTACTGAACTTGATACAAGTGGAAGATTGCAAACTGATAAGCCCAGTTACCGTAGATGCCTTTTCCAGCCCTATTTTCCCCTCTGTAACATAGAATTCATGATATTTTACCTTCGCAGGTTTATTGTAAAGAGCAAATGAGGTAATGTAAAAAGGGTTTGCAAAACCATAAAGTGTACTCAAGCACTATAAGGTGGTACATTTGTTTAGAGAAAATGGACTGATCAAATAAGGCTAAGCTTTGGAAATTCAAATACTGTGGTGAATAGACTGTACTGTTACTAAAGAGCTAACTGTTTTAGAAAATAAACTTATTTCATAGTAATTTGGCTATACTGAGTTAGAGTAGGGGATGGAATCTAGAGGGTTTTATCTCCTAATTATTTGGCTGGAGTGTTAATTTACAAAATTATTGACATCATATTTTATATTGCCTTTCTTATCTAACTTTGTGTAATTATGCTCATTAAATATCTTTTTCTTTTTCTCCCAAACAGTTTGGTAAAGGGATATACAGCAGCATCCTTGCCCATCATTAGCTATTCCCTTACCTCATATTCACCTTATGTAGCAGAACTTCTGATGGAATCCAATATAGAGCTCATAGCGAAGAATGACTTGCGCTTTATAGATACCGTCTATAAGGTATTTTTGAATTTATGAAATAATTTCAGAAGTCATTGGATGATTTTTAAGAGTAATGTTTTATAATAACCCCTTATATATGTGCAACACATATAGTTGACAGTATTGTCATATGCATTTCTCATTTAGATGCAGTCCCTATTATAATCAAGATAATTTAAGCTCCCTTTATGTTTTATAATCTAATAAGTGGCAGTTGGTAAAAATGTCATTGGTTACCATTTGCTCTTTTTATATCAAATTTCAGTATAATTTGGCATGTTGGCAGAAGTTAGAAATGTGACTTTGAGTACTTTGTGGTTTATAGAATTGTGATTAATTTAATTAGAGGGAACTAAAACTTTGAGATTTTATGTTCCTTGAGGTCTGGGACCATGTCTTATATCAACTCCAGTATCTACATTTGTACTCTGTGTATACTGAACTTCATCTCATAAGATTAAAGAATACCTCCAGATTATCGTTAATTTTTACTCAAGCACTGGTTTTCTCACTGTTAAAATAGTAAAACCCATTTATCAAATCAGTTTTTTTTTAAGTAGTGAATTACATTTGATGAAATGGGAGCTTTTATGTGTATAGAGTCTGTTTAATCTTCCCTGTCTTTGCCTCTAACCCCAGCAAGCTTCCATGGAAACCTAAGAAGCACTTCTAAGAAATCCTAGGATTTTATAATATAGGCTTTGAAAATTGCTGGTCTAGTTAGTCTATTTCTCTCATTTACAAATGAGATATTGAAACTCAGAGGACTACTGACTTATCTAATAAATCATGTCATGTAAGAATTAAATAAATTATGGTTTTCTGACATCTGGTATGGTATTCTTTATTATCTAGTAAGTTAAGGATTTTTTCTAGTACCAATGAGGATGTTTGAACTTTTTGATCATTGGCTATATTTTTCATCTCCTTAGAGGGCAATCTATTCTCTGCTACTTCCTACCTAGCTGTTTTCTACGTGAATACCTCTCCTACCTGGTCATGACTCACACCACTCCTATGAATCTCTTTAGTGCCTTTAATCTACTGGCATGATCCTCCTTCTCCTCTCAGAGATGTTATTACGTTCCTGAGCAGGTGGCCATTTATCATTTTGGATTTTGATCTATTCCCTCTTTACAGCTTCTTCGTGATCAATTTAATTATAAACCAATCTTGACAAAAAAGCAGTTTCTCCAATGTGGATTTGCAGAATGGAAAATCCAAATTGTTTGTGATATTTTGAATTGTGTGATGAAAAAGCACAAGGAATTGAGTGGTCTTGAGAAGGTAATTTTATTAATTGATGTTAACTTGTTCCAAGTGGCCCAGCATCTTAACATATAAAGTCAATACCCTAGATAGACTAACACAGAAATACAATTACTGCATTGTTCACAGATTTGGGTAACCATATACCTGATGTTTCTTTTAAATACTGGTCACTTGTTTTCACACATTTGTGACTTTGAGCTACTAGTCCTAAGCTAACAGTTCAAACATAACACATTTTCCTCACTTCTTTAGTTTTCAAAAGACATGTCTCATTAGGGTCTTACCATTTGGCAGTTGTATTTCATATATGAAAATTTAAATTATATAATTTAAATATGTCAGCTTTCACGTAAAATTAAGTCTTAATACTTTTTTTTTTTTAAGATTCCATCACAACAAAGAAAGAAAATCAGTTCAGTTAAGTCAGAACCTTCTTCAAGCACTGAGAAAACATCCACAGAACCTGTTGGCATTGACATCACTGGCAGGTTTATGACTTCAGGAAAGGTAAGAAAATGTGTCAGTGCTAAGAATTATCTACCTAATTAATGTACAAGTTTCACTTTTCTGACTAGTAGCTAGTAAAACATTTTAGTCAGATATAGCATAAGGATTTTTAACAATGTATACTATATTATCTGGTGGACAGTCCTCACATTATAAGAAGATAGAAATGTAAAATTGAACAATTTTTCTCTTTATGTTTCTAATCCCTACTTCTGCCTCACTTCCCAGGTAGAACACAGTGATTTGGAAACGCTGTATTATGTGGTCTTGACATGTACTCTTAATTATGTATCTAGTCTTTCTAAAACATGGGAATGTATGAAGAGCATTCCATTAGCTATAGTGATAGGGTATATTATCCAGTGATTGATAGTCCTTAAACCTATAATCTGGTTTTGGGGTAGGTTTTTGAATATTTTCTCTTTGTTAATAAATATCTTACCTACCCTGTCTCCTTGGAATACTAGTGGCTGAATGAGTCCAGTGCATTTAGAGATAGCGTTTCTATCTCCAAGAGACATTGAGGGCAAAATATTACTTTATAACAATTAGTATATTTTCAGCTGTGTTCCACTTTGGGCAAACCATTTCTGAGATCAAAAGATAGCATATCAGATAAATAAGGTGTCATTAGATAAAAGATATGAATAGTTTCTGGCTGAAGTAAAATCTAGAGAACTATTTCTCCCCAGTCCAAACTGCATGAGTTGTATTAATGGAATCTATTAAAGAGATACTTTTATGCGCTTATAAAAAAGTTAACATTTTACTGAAGGGGAAATGTTAATTACTTTTTTTTTAATATAACTGTTTTGCTACAGGTAATAAGAGCAATAAGAAAAGGAATTAAAAGATACATGGTTTCTGAATAAGTGCCCATACTTCTTGTACACTTGAATCTCTAACTTACCTAACTTGTTAGTTTTACACAATTTTATTTTCTAATTTCTAAGTGGTTTATATACAGTATCCTTCCCCAACTCGAATTTATATAAACAGGAATTTTCTTATACTGCTTTTTTGTAACCTTCCTGTGCTTAGCACAGGCATTGTAAGCACTTACTAAATATGAGCTATTATTATAACTAATATAATATATTAGTTGTATGATATATATTATAATATACTGTATTATATTAGTTATAATAATTATTATAACTAGTATAACTAAATATTATTTATATGCTAAATATATTTTTCAATCTTCTATTTCAGTTTTGGTGCTGAGTAATAATCTAAATTGTCCTAATAAGGTGCAAAATTTCAAGGCATTAAACTTTTTATTTTTTTAAGATTTTTTATTTATCTGAGAGAGAGAAAGAGAGAATGAGAGAGAGAGGGGGTGGGAGGGGGAAGGGATAGAAGGAGCAGCAGACTGCCCACTGAGCAGGGAACCCGACGTGGGACTCGATCCCAGGACCCTGAGATCATGACCTGAGCCGAAGGCAGGCACTTAAGGACTGAGCCACCCAGGCACCCTAAACTTGTTTTTAGTTTTCTTAAAACAAGTATTCTTTGTTATTAATCAAAATTTAATCAATGACACCAGATCTTTTCAGAAATTTGAGTGACTTTTAAAAGTATCCCAACTTATGGGGCGCCTGGGTGGCTCAGTTAAGAAACTGCCTTCGGCTTGGGTCATGATCTCAGGGTCCTGGGATCGAGCCCTGCATTGGGCTCCCTGCTCCGCGGGAAGCCTGCTTCTCCCTCTCCCCTCCCCCTGCTTGTGTTCCCTCTCTCACTGTCTCTCTGTCAAGTAAATAAATAAAATCTTAAAAAATAAATAAAGTATTCCAACTTAGAAAAGTTGGAAATAAATAGCCTTTCCAACTTAGAAAAGTTGGAATCAGTACTTTATAGGCAGAGATTGAGTCAATACTAAAGCCAATGGTCTCTTTTCCCAGTACCTTCTATAGAGTGTGATTTGTGAATTCTATCTTACATTATATGACATATTTATAGTGCATATGCAGTCTGTCTATAGTAAAGGAAGTAGGCAGAGAAGAGTCTTGTGTGAATGCATGGTTTGACCTCATGCCTTACTCTTAGGACTTTCCCTTTGTTATTATTAAGTTTGAATTATTAGCTGAAGGTCTAATATTTTCTGGCTTTTTTATTAGAAAAAAAATTGTAATGGGTCCTCCTCACAGAGCCAGTTCTTGATTATATGTTAATTATGTGGCAACCTATTATGAAATGTTCCAAACATTTATAAAAGTACTCATTCCCGGGGTGCCTGGGTGGCTCAGTTGGTTAAGCATCTGCCTTGGGCTCGGGGCATGATTCCAGGGTTCTGGGATCGAGCCCCGCATCGGGCTTCCTGCTCAGCGGGGAGACTGCTTCTCCCCCTGTCTGCTGCTCCCCCTGCTTGTGCTCTCTCTCTCTCTCTGTCAAATAAATAAATAAATAAATAATCTTTAAAAAAAACGTATCTGTTCCCATCAGCAGTGTATCAACCCCTTCTTAATCTTGTTTCATCTGTATTGTAACCACTTTTCTAGCATCTTTCCCCCCAAATCTGAAACAATAGGAATCAAATCCCAGACATCATTGCATAGGTATTTCAATTTTTCTAGTACATAAGAATGCTTTAAAAATCAGAACAACAATTTCATCACAGAAAATATTAGTAATAGTAATAACAGTTTAATCAATAGTGTTTGATATATACCTTAATATGTTATTTAAACTTTGGTAAATCTTAAAGGGAAGATGGATATTTCTTCTGCAAAGTTACTATGTCTATGTTTAAAATAGTTATATGAGGAAACCATTAGGCAGCTCTGACATATTTCTCTCTATGCAGAAAAAAGCTGTGGTGATCCGTCACCTGTATAACGAAGATGGTGTTAACATTCCTGAAGATACGATAAGTACCGTCACAGATGTTAGTGGAACATTTGATGCGTGTGACTTAAAGACGACTGAAATAAAGATTCCTGAAATAAAGTTCCCTGAAATCAAGTCTGAACAACAAGTAAGAATTTTGGACTTCTTTAACAGATGCCAGTATTTCTTTGATGTACATGATTACTTCAGCATCTAAACTTTGGAATGTCTCTAGCCTTTTGAATTATTTATCATAATACAATACCTTTGTTACCATTATTTAAGAATAAATAAGTGTACTGTATAGGATTCAATGGATATTATTTGCTGCTTATGTTTACGGTACTGGGCCAGGTGTTATGGGTAAGAAAAAGATGGATAAGAGATAGTACTTTGCTTCAGGGAATTTACAGTCTGGTGAGAGATGGAGATACACTTCCTTGTACAGTCAGGGTTCTCTACTCTCTATTCCCTTCATTAATGAATGGAAAAACTACATTCCTGCCATTTTATTTTCCTTTTTGGGCCCTTGCCATCCCTTTCTCACTCTTAGAATACTTTTTCTATTACTTTATTGCCACGGACCCTATTAGAGTGTCTCGTCTGTACTGCTCCTGCTAAACATTTTCTGTCTTTCTTCTGTTTCTTGTAACTTCTGTACATCACAGTATACAGTTATCCCTTATAAAAACTACCATGTGGTCATGAAGGTTATTTTCTTTTTATAGCAAACTGAACAGTCTCAATGCACTGTCATTTCTTTGTCACTCCCTCTTAGCTTTGTGCTAGGGGCTATTACAAAAAAGTTAGTGACAGTTTTCTCTTACCACCAGGTGTTGTTCTAAGAGCTTTATGCAAATTAATCCTCATAAGAACCGCATAAAGTAGGTACTGGGTTTTTTTTGGGTTTTTTTTGTTTGTTTTTTTAATATATAAGGAAATTGAGACACCAAGGTCATACACCTCAGATGAGGTAGTTTTAGGGTCCAAGCATTCTGCTTCTACAGATCACACTCAACTCTCACGGTATACTGCCTGTTGTTAACTACTGAAATAACACAGTGCAGTGAAAGTGGGGATACATTGAGTTTTAAAGGAATTTCAGTTCGTGTAATATAATTTTTAACCTCTCTATTCATTTTAGGATATTAAAATTAATCCTGAGATTACTGCACTACAGACTATGCTTGCTCAATGCCAAGAAAAGCTTCAGAAACTGACTTTGGTAGAGAGTAGATTAGACTCTTTGGAAGAAAAAATGAAAGGAAGAGTGATGGTAAATGAAAAAACGTGGACTAATCTTCTAAGTCGTGTCACTCTTCTTGAAACAGAAATGCTTTTGTCTAAAAAGGTATTATCTTTCCTTAACATTTATAGGATATCTCAGATACAATCAAGTTTTCATTCATTGTTAAGTGTATATTCTTTTAGAAAAGCTAATTAAGATAATATTAAGGTAGTGGGAAAATGTTTAGTTGAAATGAGGTCCTATTTAGGTCCAGCCTATTTTATTGCTGTTGTGGTTATTGTTTTTCTCTTTATCAACTAAGATAACCTGGCAAAACTCTCTAGGTTCAGCTTTTAGAGCTGTTAATACTTGAACAGTTCTGAACATTTAAAATAAGGTAAGATAATGTTTGATTTTTTTTTTTTTTTAAGGTTTTATTTATTTATTTTTGTGAGAGAGAGCACACGCACACACAAATCAGGGCTGGGCAGGGTAGAGGGAGAAGCAGACTCCCTGCTGAGCCTTGAACCCGATGCGGGACCCGATCCCAGGACCCTGGGATCATGACCTGAGCTGAAGGCAGACGCTCAACTGACTGAGCCACTCAGGCGCCTGATAATGTTTGATTTTTATGAGAAGCTTGAAGTTATATTCTTTAATAGCACAAATGGCCTATTTTTATAGGGAAAAGAAAAGATGGACAGGAAAAATTAAAATCATGACTTCCTGTTTTCACTCATTTACTTTGATCAAATTATAAATTTCATAGAAACGGTTAACCAAATTTGCCATGGCCTTGTCAGATCTAAGAAATTTGTTTTTTTATTTACTTAGGATTTCAATTTCTGGTTCAATTAAAAATGTTTAAACATTCATCATGTCATCTTTATATTTATGCTTAACAATAAGAATATAAAACGAGTACATTTTTCTTTTCATTTTATTCTAAATACTAATCTGTATTCTTCCAGAATAATGAATATATAGACTTTAGTGAAACAAATGAAGACTATGAATCTAGTAATGACATGGATATTCTGAATCCTGGTAAGTTCTAATATTATGGCAGTGGTATTGGTGGTATGATAAGGAGTTTTCAGGATGATGACTTATATAGGTATTTGACTATTTTAATACTCCAAAGCCTTATTTTTTAGAAACTGCAGAACCCCTAAACAAAGACAGTTTTGAACTTACAGAGTACTGAAGCCTAGGATTGCTAAAAAAGCCAGCTTACATATCTTACATGACATAGTGGTTCGGGCACTAAATTTATTACACTACACATTTCAGATTGGTAAAATGTTTCCTCTTTGCATTTATCATTCATTCATTTATTCAACAAATTCTAAAGCTTAACTCTGAGATCCTTGAGATTAAGATCTTACCTTGTGTTCTGTCTAGCAGACAGAAATTAGGCCTGTATTTCTATCCAATATCTGTATATAATGGAGCTCAATTTTTTATATAGTGAAAGAATATTGAATGCCTGCTATTTGCAAAACCTTGCCTTTTCCTGGGATGCCTGGGTGGCTCAGTCTGTTAAGCATCTACCTTTGGCTCAGGTCATGATCCCAGGATCCTGGGATCAAATCTTGCATGGGGCTCCTTGCTCAGCAGGGAGCCTGCTTCTCTCTATTGCTGCCGCTCTCCTTGCTTGTGCTCTCTCTCTTTCTCTGACAATAAATAAAATCTTAAAAAACAAAACAAAACTTGCCTTTTCCAACTTTGCTTTTGCATTTTCATGGTTATAATTTTATTAACATTATTACAGAACATACCTTTAACCCATTTAGCTAACACATATACAAGTTTAAGCCACTGTGCTAGGACTTAGACTGATGAGCAGACAGGCTACCATCTGAAATGGGTTTATAGATTATGAACAAGGTAAATGTCTGGTCTCAGAGTTTATCATCCAACTGTGATCAATTAAAAGAGTCAAGTTTGTATATAAATTCTTACACTTTGCACCTTACATATACATGCTACATGGAAGCAGAGTTTGATCTCACTTGGAAGTTGAGAGCAGTAATTCACCAACCTGACTTTAAGACTGTATTAAGTTGGGAATGGTTTTTGTGAAGTCCGTGATTTCTTTTCCTTTTATCAGAAATGTGTTTCCATGGGGGCCTGTAAGGCATCTCTGTGTCTTGGTAAAAAATCAGTGAGAAGAGGCTTTTATTGTAAGGATTGGGTTTATGTTGGGTGATTTTGGAGACAGTTTATTAAAGAAGTGATGGTTATTCTAGTTTGGGTGCTATCAGGAAGCAGGAACAGTTTGATGACCGATAAGAATGAAAAGGGGGTTGAAATTTTCAGTGGAAAAGAAGAAGCACTCATGTTAGTTGGGAGAGCTGGTCATTTGTGTGTTTACTGCTTACATGGTGTCCCTGTCCATATTCATACATGACGGTGGTCTTATTTTGTTTCATCACGGTAATGAAGTGGCCTCATATGATGTTCATTTTTTATGAAATTTTGTGTTCAATTACAGTTCAGTAATTGTTAATTACTAGATAGGGCATGATTTAATAGCAGCATGTTTTATCTGTGATGTTTATAATTGATTGAGTTGTAGGAAAAATTTGCCATCATTTTGTTGAATGAATGGTATCAGCATACTGGAACTGGAAGTTTTTTCAATTCTTTAGGAAAAAAGAAATCGGTAAACTCTGAATTTTAATCGTTGTTTTTTCCATACACTTTAACTTAGGATAGAATGTTTCTTGATTTTTAAAAAGTATAGTCAGTGTTAGTAATAGTTACCACCACTTTAAGAAAGGAATATACCTGAGTCAGTAGCTTATACTTAAAACTTACGAACTTGTCTATTTATTCAATTGATTGCTGTGATAAAGGTAATAGTACCTTTTGTCATTTTTACTGGCCTACTTTTAACATCTAGATGTCTATGTCTAGGTCGTTATCTTAAAAGAATAAAAATTTATCTGGATCTATACCTGTAGCCATTTCATAGTAAAATATCTGTTTTTCTTCAATTTATACATAAAATTTTTAGATATGACTCCACTGTGAAAGGAAGATAACCTAAAAATGAATTTCTCCACAGACAGAAAAAGCAAAGATGAGAGGCAAACAAGTATTCCTCTATCCTCTGGCTATAGTACAGTGTCATCAGATTCAACTCCCAGAACCTCAACTGGTAGTTACTGTGGTTTGAAAGAGAATTCAGAGGTAAGAAAAACTGGCAACTGTTTAGATGATTTCCTTTCTAAGGTCAGGAGAACAAGCAAGCATTAGATTTAGTTGGAGATGCCATTGGCAAGAAAAATAGCAAAACTATAAATCTTAATCTCTCGTAAAAATTCTTTATGGTAAGTAAATAGTGCTTAATGCAGTGTTTTAGAGTGTGTTTTACATGTTCAAGGTCCATCTTTGATGATGGTTTACTTTGAGAAATCACCTAAATTTGTTGCTTTTTAAATTAAAGGAAACAACAATCCAGAAAATGGAAAGGATGAAAAAAATGTAAGTAACAGAAAGGGGCAACAGAAATTCATTTCTCTATAGGGAATTGTATTGGATTACAGTATATATAGAAAGTGCATATGTGTTTTAAACCTTAAAGGTCTCTCAATCAGGTGTGGAATTTCCTTCAGGACTCTAGTGGATAATAAATCCACCTACAGTTAAGTGTTTGTGAGATGAGTCACTGTTTTGGTTTCCAACAAGTGATGTAAAACATTGTTAATGGAATTAATTGTGGGATTAAACAGTGCAGAGATATTTTTGGTTGAAAGTTAATCAAGAGTATTATCTACTTTTGATTACTGATTTAGCAAAATAATATATGTCGGTGGATGGTTTGGAGACATTTTAAGTATTATTAAAATATTGCCAGTCTTTCAGACAGTTATTGGTAAAGCACTACTAAAAATGATACTTGTATCTTGTACAAATGTGAAACGACAAATGATTAAAGAGCAATGAAAAGGAAATATGAAATGAACTTGCGTAAGTAATATGCAGGCTACTACTTTAATGAACTATATTGTTTTGAAATTTCATAGTTATTAAAATAACTTACACGCTAAGAATTAAAGACTCATAATTGACTTTGGTTGCTATTTCTCCCCTCTGGCCATAGTATCTACTTAAGTTATTATTTATACCTATAGATAAGAAAAATACTGAAATTTATTTTAGGTTCAAAAACATAATTTCAGCCATTTAAATCCTATGCCTCATTATGAACTTTTTTTTTTTACTTAATATTATTTGTTGTATTGCAGGTTTGAAGAAACCGCAGAGTTACTGAAATGTCCAAATCACCAGTTATAGAATTTTCTGCGTGAACTTCTCTAGTAGGCCTTTGGCTACTGTACATGTTGTATATTTTAAGAATTCTCTATAAATTTTAATATCCTGCAATATTTTTATGAAGAATTTGAATTCCATTTGGTATATGAGTTTTTTCAATATTGAATAAATACTTATTTTTATGCTATGATTACACTTCTTTACTCTGTTTTACTTTTTTAAGGAAAACTTATGTGCCAGTACATTTCTTTTACAGAGTGAAGTCATTACAGCACTGTATTTTTGTGTTGACATTTGTTGGCAGTGTGCTAAGTAATATGTTTTTTAAAGTACAGACTTGTGGACCATGGTTTACATCCTGTTGGAAACATTCCAACTGGGACTTGTGTATTGTACCCAGGAGGCTCTCATGCACACCATCTTGCCATCTGTACTGACTAATATGTTGTAATGAAAAGGCAGAAATGCTCATTGAAAATTAAATAAAAATACAATTTTATGTTTAATAAGAAAGGAGTAATACATTTTTAGTTAACACTGAAAAGAGTGAGGGTATGATTTTCTTTTTGTATTTAGCAACAGGTCAGGAAGTTCACCATGAAAAATGTGTTGAGTATTTTAGTGCTCTATTCCATAACACATTTTAAGACCAGCAGCACAGACACAGATGGTGGCCATCCAATATTACAAGATACACAGTATGGTTTTTGTTTTCTTTTAAGTGATGGGAAGTTACATATTTTAGAAGAGAGAGAAAGGTCTTAGATGAAGTTAAATCAAGAGAAAAATGAAATTCACTTTCAATTACTAGATATGTTACTAGACAAATGATCTTTTTTTAACTTTATACATGAAAAATATAATAATAACCCTGGGTAATCTTTAAGAAAATTGATTCCATTATTTGGAAGGAAAAAAGGTTTTTTTTCTTTTTTATTATTATTTAGATCATCTGATTGTATTTTATTATCTGTTTATATTCTATGTGTAATTTGATATTGTCACATGAAACTAACATTAAAAGTTGATGTTAAATTCTGTGTAGAAATAAGGCATTTTTAGTATTGTAACACGTTTACTCATTAGACTTTAAAATTTATGAATTTTTAAAGTTAGCATACAAGCTTAAATTTAGTAGAATTTCAGTAAATATTTCTAGAATTAATGAACCCACTTAGGTTTTTTTTCATTATAAAAAATATAAAAATCAAGATATTAACAGTTATAAAAGAAAAATCTGTTAACTTCTAGAATATCTGTACCAGCATGGAATTATAGCACCACCTTGTGGTTCATATACCAGTATTTTACCTTTTATTAAAACAAGTGATTTCCCATAAAACTTACTTTATATTTTCAATTTAAGAAAAGAAACATTTTTCAGGTTTTCTTGTACAACACAGAAGAAAAAGTAAGTCTGCTTTTTCTCTTTGTGTCTTTCTTCCCTCCCTCTCTGTGTTTTATATAGCATACGTATGCAGTTGACCCTTGTACAACACAGGTGTGAATGGCCCAGAACTGTGCAGGTCCACTTGTACATGGATTTTTTTACAGCACAGTACTGCAAATGCATTTTATCTTCCTTATGATTCTTTTTTTTTTTTTTTTTTTTTTTTTAAAGATTTGAGAGAGAGAGAGAGCACTGAGAGAGTGAGAGGGAGAAGCAAACTCCCTGCTAAGCAGGAAGCCAATGTAAGACTTGATCTCAGGACCCTGGGACCATGACCTGAGCCGAAGGCAGACACTTAAATGAGTGAGCCACCCAGCTTCCCTCTTCCTTATGATTTTATTAATAACATTTTCTTTTCTCTAGCTTACTTTGTTGTAAGAATACTATGTATGCGGCGCCTGGGTGGCTCAGTCAGTTAAGCATCTGCTTCAACTCAGGTCATAATCCTGGGGTCCTGGGATCGAGGCCCACATGGAGGCCCACATGGGGCTCCCTGCTCAGTGGGGGCTCTGCTTCTTCTCCCTCTGCCTCCTACCCCCTGCTCATGCTCTTTCTCTCTCTCAAATAAATAAAATCTTAAAAAAAATAATACAGTATGTGGTACATACAATTAAAAAATGTGTTACATCAACTTTATGTCATCGGAAAGGATTCTGGTCAACAGTAGGCTATTAGTAGTTAAGTTTTTGGGGAGTCCAAAGTTATATGCAGATTTGACTGCATAGACAGTAGGCTCCTCAACACCTGTGTTGTTCAAGGGTCAACTATACATACAATTAGATGATTTGAAACTTCTTCAATCCTAATTTACATATAGCATGCAAAATATAAGTAGCTATTGAAAATATAGTAAAAGTTATATTAAGTGGAAATTTGGAATTTTTAAAATATGTTTATGTAACAACTTAAAACAAGAATAAATCAACTCATAATATTATACATTTACACTTACAAAGAATATACTACCCTGACAACATAATCTTTGCAGAAAACAAAGCTATTTTGATTTTATTAAAGAAAGAGCCAAATTATTTCTTAACTCTTAGAAATAGTAGAAAAGTTTTCTCTCAGATAATTTGGTAAGTAGCTTGTACCTTAAAACCCCTTTTGATTAACTTGAGGGTCTTGAGAAAGTGAGAGAGGGGAATCCTGGAGAGATTATTTGAAGCTAAATAATTTGTTTTTAAACCCTTAATTAATTGGAATTTGCACTAACTCCATCATCCCCTTAATTCTCCCATAACCTGGATAAAAGTTCTTTATTATACTACCAACAAAGGCATCTGCAGCTTGTGCTGCCCTATCTGTACTATACTTTGTGAATAGGTCTGGATAAAGATTATATAGGAACGCTATAAAGAACGTATAAGGTAAAATATTAGAACAGATTAAAGAAAAGTAACATCAACAATGCGAAAATCCTAGATAAAGATAAGGATTAATAAGTTGGAAAAAGTAGCTCTCTATTTTTTTTATTCTAGCATTTTTAACATAATGTACATGGAATAAATATATTCACTAAAAAATAAAACTTAAAGACTTTGGAACAGCATTTTATACCATTCGTTATGCACAGCTTTATATAATTGACAGGCACTTGGGGAAGCATTAAAAATTAAAGGACCTTGTCAATTTTACAAACAACAACACTTTTGGAGCTCAAGTAACAACATTATACATTTAATTTTTACTTTTTAACAATCCCGAGGTTCATCTCTTTCTTTCAAACTGAAAGTTGTAGAGGGATGAAGAGGTGGAGTAGTGTGAAACTTTAAAGTTAAACTACAAAATTAAAACTTTAATTGTTGTGTCACTTGAGTTTTAATGTTTCTAGTGAAAATGGCAGGTTTCTTATACTATTCACAGAGAGAAGGAAGCTGGAAAACCAGTACTGACAACAGTAGCAACACTGAGAACATTTTTTTGGGGGTGGTGGTCGTGAAAATTTATATCAATTTCATAATTTGTATTATAGTTAATAGTTGTAGGAATGGGTGCTATATATTATGTATGCCTTATTTTTCTCTCTGAAGCCAACTAAATCACTCAGAATATTGTAATTTGATTTTTTTAAAAAAGTGTTTTAAATGCAAAATGTTCAACTCAACATTTTAAAATATAGAACAGAGGACTTAAGTATCCCAAATGTATAAATTATTTGAATTTTATATTATGGATAGGTGGTAAGAAAAAGCAGAAAATCAGTATTAATTACCCAAGAAGGTTGAACAGTGGGACTTAGATGGGAAAGCTAAATATTGTGAAATAAGTCCTAATTTGTAGATCCAATCATTCAGTTAACTGAAGTTGGTGTGTACTACTTGGATAGGAATCAATTTATGGAATCATTGGGTATAGCTCTTCAATTTCTTTGGTATTGAAATCCTGAAAGACACTAATGGATATGCACTAGAACTATTCTATACCTGTTTTTTTTAAATGTCTTTTGATCGTCCCTATGGATGGAACCATAGGTCTCTCATCTACTACCGCTTTTCGCTTTTGTGATATATCAGTAAAATTTACCCCGACTAGGTTCCTTCTTTCTGGGTCCTCAATAGGTCGTGTTTCTACTTATTTAGTTATTTTGCTGCCTCTGAAACTAACTTCTGAGATTCTCTAAGAATGTATCCCTGTTAGGATATTTATGAAAAAGTTTTAAAATAAAATATGGACTGGTTAATGATTGTTATAAATGTAAAGCTACTCATTCAAATTAAAATGGTGCCAGGATTGATCAATCATTTTTAGGCACATTACTACTGACTCACTTTCCATTTCTCTCATCCCCCGCTTGGGTGAAGAAATATGTATTAGCTTCTCTAAAACCTAATTCAGGTGGTTGGTTTTGTGTTTGTTTTACAAAGTGCCAGTTGCTATCAGGAACACAATACAGAATCTCACTCAGCCAGAGATTACTACTCCTCCCTCTGCAAGTCCTACCCTTTATTCTATTTTACCCGTTAATCTCTTTTCCCACTGCCACTGCATTCCCACTTCTCTTTTTTATTTGCACTGTTCACTGATCTCTCTGCTATAGTCTTGCCTCCTTTAACGTAGCCACACTGCTAGGAAAGTGTGTTTTTTGAAGTGTTCCTTTGATTATGCTATGCTGCTGCTTAATATTAAAAGTTTTTCTTATTCCTACTGAGCAAAGCCCAAACTTCTTACCCTGGACAGTGAAGATCTTTTTCTTTAAAGTCTCATCTACATTTCCAGAGTCCTCATCTACAATTCTACAGTCTGTATACAAAGTATTCTCTTCCGTACTGCTTTTGCACACTATTTCTTTCGCTGAGAATGATTTTCCCTCCATTTGGCTTATCTTCTAAGACACTGTACCTTCCTTAAAAAGGCCTTTCTCAACTACAGAAGCCAAATTATATGCTCCTCTTTGTTGCTTTAATGCCATGTTTATACTTTTGATTTTTACACCAATTTCATAGTTACTATTTGTTTATGACTTTAATCTCCATTGGCTCTGTCTTGGTTTTCAGTCTTTCTTCCAATGTTTATTTCCCCCTAGTGCCTAGCATTTGATTATTTGCTTGTTTAGTCATTACAAACTAAGTGGTACTTAGTCATTATTTGTTGAATGAATGAATACCAAATCATAATGAAATTATAATCAAGGTTTCCAGATAAGTAAGATTTTATCAAGTTCAAAGTTGCAGTCTGGTCAGTCATGCTATATCCTTTCAATGGAAGGAATGTATTGAGGGAAGAAAGATCTAATCAGCATGTGTCATGAGCACTGGGTGTTGCATGCAACTAATGAATCATTGAACACTACATCAAAAACTAATGACGTACTCAGTGGCTAACTGAACATAATAAAAAAAATAAAATGACATCTTCAAAATAAAAATAATCAACATGTGTTCTAGAAAAGAGTCATCATACTTTGTTGGTAAGTTAATGAATGATTTAGACTCAAAGTTGATAGACGTGTTTACTGGGTCTCCATCGGTGTGCCTAGGCACTGGCCATAGGCAGAGAACAAGATAAAGATGGTTCTTGTTCTCACTGAGCTAAAAGCTGAGCAGGAAAAGACAAATAAGTAATAACATCTAGTAAGTACTTAAAAAGGAAGTATGATGAGTCTGACCAATCTGGGGGGGAGAGAAGTCTTCTTAAGAAGTGCTGTTAATCTGTGCTGTTAATGTAAGTCCTAACAGATGAATGAGGGATAGCCAGGGAAGGTTTAAGCAAAAGGGCTGGCATAAACCAGGTCTTGAGAGGAAGGTCATTTGAAGGAAATTCATTAGGACTAGCATGCATTGTGTGTAGGTGGGAGGAGGGTGGTGAGAGGTCATACAGGCTCCAGGGGCAGTTTGTATTTAGTGGAAAAGGTAAGCAGCAGAATATCTAACCAGATTTGAGTTTTTGAAGCATTTATTTTAGTGCTCTATTCTGGAGAATGAGTAAGAGGTGGCAAGGCTAGAGGCAGAGAAACCGGTTTAGGCGGCCGTTACAGTAATCTACCAAAGAGATAGTAAGGATGCCTCGGTTTATGAGGACATTGGAGCTGGAGGGAAATAATGGGATTGAGAAAATGTAGTTCTCATTTAAGACTTAAATTGGATTTAAATTGATCTTGTTTAAGAACTATCTGCAATTTAGTATCTGCATGGGGGGTGATACTACATTAATAAATTGGTCTACAATTTTGCCTAATTGGTCCTGAACTGGAATCTTAAACATACAAAATCTTCAGCCATTCACACCATCTGTGAATCAGATTTGCACTGCACCAAGAACCCAAAGTAATTTATAGGGACCTTAAATTTGCGGAGCACTAGTTTCCACTTACATACCTCTTGCTTTATTATCATAATCAACATTTGAATCTAAGCTTTCAAATTCTGATTCTTTTGAATTGCTTTCATCTAAATGCAACTTTTTATAACCCATGTTCAATATCTTGGGTTCTTTCCCCTTTCAAATGGATAGTTTAGGGTCTTGAATGCATTTAATTCTTTTTTTCTTTACTCAGTTGAATTATGTGTAAGAGTTAAAACATTCTTTTTCCAAAATTAGGTGTAAAGTTTGTACAAATTAATGTTTGGTGTCTCATCAGAAATGATTCTTCACTAAACATGCATAGGTCATACCAATATGTTCTGTCTTTGAAATATCTGTGTGTATGCTGAGAAATTTCCCAGTTTTTTTACCTTAATTGTATTGCCCAAAGTGTAAGGAGCAATCCTCCTCTGCATACATACTAACTTTTCAGTATTATGTCCCAGAGTCAACTTCTTGAATATATGGAAAATGATTTTGGGAGTCCGTATTTTACATTTAAATTAAAAATCAGTGATAAATGGTCTTACTAACTTTTCAAAAAAACCATTTGTTATGTACAATCCAATTTGAGAAGTGTTAAAATGAGAGAGGAAAAAAATGCATCTTATATTTAAGAAAATATATTTAGGAAGCAGTATCAATAGATGGATTGGGTTTGAGTAGAGAGGAAAAGAAGCCAAGAACCATGAAGCATTCATCAACTTACCCAATCAGTATGTCATCTTCTTAGTAAGTGATTCTTACTAGTTTAGAATCACTTGTGTTTTCAAATTCTGATTATTGTTAGTCTGTTGACATTCAAACTAGAAAACTAAAAATGCCACCACAGTTGAAGACTTGAATGAACGTTAAGAAAAAAAAATCAAAGTGTTAAAATTTAAAAGCATTTCAGTATTCCATTTATCTTTTTCTAAATTTTGCAACATTTTTTGAATCATTTTCCCTCACCCTTTGGGTTAGGATTAGTTTTTTACCCTTTATATATTGTGCTTTTTCAGTTTTTGAATGTGCTGGACTTTCCATGACCTTATACTGTTCCATTTACCTGAAATGCTCCTTATTCCCCAGTCTTTGTTTCTTTTTCTTTCTTCTCTTTAAGATTTTATTAGAGAGAGAGAGAGAAGGAGAGCACAAGCAGGAGGAAGGGGATGATGAGGGGGAGAGGCAGAGGGACAGGCAGACTCCCTGCTGAGAATGGAGCCTGCCATGGGGCTCAGATCCCAGGACCCTGGGATCATGACCTGAGCTGAAGTCAGACGCTTAACTGACGGAGCCACAAGGGCGCCCCCAACCCAAGTCTTTGTTTCTTATCCTCTCTGCCACTTCTAGGGAACTTCTACTTACCCCATGGTTTCAGATTAAACATAACTTCCTCCAGGTAACATTCCCTAAGTACCTAGCATGCTTTAGGCTTCCCATTACATACTATTAAAGCACCCTGTGATTTTTCTTCATTTCAATTTGTACGTTATTAAAGCCGTTATTCACAATTGTTGCATAAGGTCTGTCCTCCCTACTATACTGTAAGCTCTGTGTGAGAAACATGCTGAGTTTTGTTTACTGATGTACCCTCCACACTTAGTATGTGCCTGCTATGTAGGACATTCTCAGTTCATTTTGTGGTTTGATAAATGAACATTTAGACCCCCTCTAACCCCCATGTTACTATATGATTAAAATTATATAGACAACTTTTACTGATTTCTAAATTCAACATCTTAAACTAATTTCTATTTAAAATGACCTGTTTATTTAGCTATTATATTTCTGTATCCGGTAATGTATTTAAATGTGAGATATAGTATGTAGCATTAATTGCCAAGTTGGTAACTTCTAAAATCATTCTCCATATTTTAAGCATTGATATTTTTTTAGCCCAAGTAGAAGTTTCTCCCATTAAAAAAGGTGAGGAAATTTTGCACAAAATACATAGGTCTCATTTAAAGCACTAAAAGCCAGTGAATTTTGAGAGAAAAAGATTTCTGCTTGTAGCAATATGGTAGACAAGATATTTAAAAAAATTTTAAAAACTCCTGCAACAAGTCATCAAATACTCAATAGAAAACACAATAAATACCACAGGAAATGAGAAGAAATTCCTACAGGACAAATCTCCAACTTGCCTAAAACAGCACCTGCCCTGAGGTAATTTGCTGATAGTAGAATCCTAAGGCCTTGAAGATTTGTTCCCCTCATGTGTTTTCATCAGTCTTATTATGGAATAATTTAAATACAATCACATTCACCAACCTAGGCTCTGACAAATGTATACATTCTTGTAACCATCACCCTAATCAACATACAGCAGAACATGCATCTTTGAAATTATTCCTCTCCCTCCATCCTTGGTCCCTAGCAACCACTAAATTTGTATTTTGTCATTTTAATTTTGCCATTTCTAGAATTTCATGTAAATGTAACCCTATAGTATTTGGCTTTTGAGAATCATCCATATTGTGTGTATTAGTAGTTCATTCCCTTAATATTGCTGAGTAGTTATTTTATTATGTGGAAATACCACAATTTCTGTATTGTGCCATTAGTTGATGGTTATTTCCAGTTTGAGGATATTATGAATAAGGCTGTTCGAACATTTGAATACAAGTCTTTGTTTGAATACACATTTTCATTTCTCTTGGATAAATAGCTAAGAATGATAGCTGAGTCACATGACAAAGTTATGTTTAACTTTCTGGGAAATTGCTAAACTGTTTTCCAAAATGGCTGTTCCATTTTACTTTCCCCACCAGCAATTTATGAATTCCATTTCTCTGCATCCTCACCAACACTTGGTTTTATCAACATTTTAGTGGGTGTGTGCAATGAAAGACTGAATGTAAGGCTGAAATTATGTGCTGTCTTGACATCTGGTAAAATAGGGAGGGCCTCACATGGCCTAACCATAAATGGCCCTCCCCACTCTGCTGCCACGGATAGGATTCTCCAGCCAAACCACCCTCCTTACCC
>NC_138370.1:45630877-45745675 GCF_054177405.1 Leptonychotes weddellii | reverse complement strand
TTTTTTTTTTTAAAAGATTTTATTCATTTATTTGACAGAGAGAGAGAGAGAACAAGTAGGCAGAAAGGCAGGCAGAGGGAGAGGGAGAAGCAGGCTTCCCACTGAGCAGGGAGCCCGATGCGGGGCTCGATCCCAGGACCCCGGGATCATGACCTGAGCCGAAGGCAGCGGCTTAACCGACTGAGCCACCCAGGCGCTCCGAAATTGACAGATTTTTGACAAAATTCAGTGTTCGCCCTGAACTATTGTAGCAGTTTATTTTCCAACAAAAACTCGACACAGTGCTTAATGTAGATATTCAGTTCCTGTGCTAAATCTCGTAAACCCCTAACTGTTCAATCTACTTCATATGGGGAAAACTCAGGGTCAACCTGGAGCAGTTTCTTACAGAAAAGAAACAGAACTGCTACAACACTCTGAACTCCAGGTAAGTGAAAGACATAAAATTGATGGGTTTCTGATGTTCCATTTCAAGATAATAACAGTGAATCTATTCTTAAAGAAATACATAAAACTAAAGCTTTTTGAGTCAGAGCGTCTATGAGGAAGCTACATTTGGAGACCAGTTGCTTGAGGTGTGATATGCTGCCCATATGTCTCAATCTGCCATAATGGGGCACTCGAGGCCACATCATATGATGCTTTTTTTCCTGCAGGCTCTGAAGGATCATCTTCATTCCTGTGTCAAAGGCACAAGAACCCCATCCTACAACACATTTCTTCACTTGAACTCCTTGGCTGCTCCCAAGGGCCAGAAGTCGTTAACCAGTTACTACAGATTTGCCTTCACTGAGCATATCCAAATGTTTGTCCCAAATTTTGCCTATCATGTTGGTGTATCTCTTATGATTGTTCAGGGACAGGAGACTGATCAGCCTTTCCGTACTTTAAAAAAATTAGAGGTAGAGACTGGGCTGATTGTAAAATTGTCTGTGTAGAAGGAAAAAGTGTAGTAGTTTGTCTTCTACCAGAGAAGTCCTAGGAAGGAGAATTTCGCCTTATAGCATGTTGGCTTTTCCAGCATTGGAAAGAGGCAAACTCAATGACATACAAATTCAACATCAGAATCTTGTTCTGATTTTCTCCTTTCCAGTTGTCCTCTCAGAGGGGTTCCCTGAACACCGAGGGGAGCGCTGGCTGAGCCTCCCGGGGAGGAAGTGATGTTTGCAGGGTGAGCTCTCCTTGTGTGCTGTGAGAAGCTGTGTGTGAAAGTTCTAACCAACAGCCTTTCTGTTTTCATCACCTCTCTGCAACCCTTTCGATGTAGCTCAGAAAACTAGGCAGATAAGAAAGCCGCTTGGGATCTTGTTTGCAGGGAATGTCACAGTGCATCTGAATGGCCAAGGTGTTGGCCAGGTGCCCTGTGGAATGATAGGGAAAGTACCCAGCATTCTCTGAAGGGACTTAATAACCACACTCACCCTCATGGGACCAACTACTTTGACTATTAGGATAAATTACAGAGGGAAACTGAGGAACTTCTTTCAATTTGATAATTATTCATTCATTATTTCACAAATATTTTTGAAAAAAATATTAATTGTGCTAAAGATTATCTGGCAGAGGAAGATGTCTAAACCTCTTAAGTGCACTAGGAAGTATAAATTCTGAAATAGAAGGTTTTAAGCCTACTTGGGGGAAAGGGGGCATAAAAGACATAATAAAAGCCAAAGAATGTCCTAGTTAACTGGTGATATACTATTTCTAACGTTCTCTTATAAAATACTCCCTCTTTTTCCCTTCCCTTTTCCCAGCTAAAGAGAGCAAGAGATGAATAAAAGAAATAGCCTCAGATACACCATGAGTGGTTAAATATTTATAGCTTTTATCTTAAACCCATTTTCTTTCTCTTTCTTTCTCTCCCTCTCTCTCTCCTTCCTTCTTTCTTTCTTTCTTTCTTTCTTTCTTTCTTTCTTTCTTTCTTTCTTTCTTTCTTTCTTTCTTTCTTTCTTTCTTTTCTTTTTCTTTCAATCCTGTTCAACTGAATGGTTTTTTTTTACTAACACCTCAGAAGGATAGGTATAGGGAGGGGCCATAAGATGCCTCTAGGCTCCTGATAGAAGGATCACAGTAGGTAGCCTTGGGGAATGGAGCTCCCCAGAATGTCCCAAAAATCAGTAAGGGGAAAATGGAATTTTCTGGCTTATGTATGTAAAACTGCATTTCACAGCATTTTGCTAAAGGTTAATCCTGAGTGATGATGCTTCCAAATAATTTGCTCAAATGTTTATTCATCTTGTTTTAATCCTGTTCCTGGCAGTTTAAAGATACCAATAAAGACACCTTTATTCTAAATCTGTATAAGATGGTTTTATCCTATTATTCACAGAAGGGTAAAATTAGCATAAGGAAATTTAAAAGTTCTTATTAAATATGGTGACTGGTTCTTAATCTTGGGGATAGGAGAAGAGAAGTTCACTACTTAGTGCTGGTCTTGGAAGAACTTATTGTCTTGTCAGGGAGAAAAGGCTCACAAGAAATACTACAAAAGTGTATATAGCCAAGTCTCAAAATAGTTGTATTATAGATGTTCAGAGAATTGTATTGATTGTTGGTTGCCATAAAAAAGCATCGTGAAACATGTGAGTAGGAGCCATCAGAACTGAATATTTTTATAGGCCTCCCCACTTCCTCCAGAGTCATGTTGGGGAGGTTTCCTGGCATTGCCTTAGAGCCCTCATCTGTAAAGTGGGGAGAAAGAGGCCTTACTTGTTTGTGAAAGAGATCAGGATATCCTTGCTACCCCACAATATGCCACTGTGGCATAAAGGTGATTTTGAGCTGAAGGCAATTGAGAAACAAGGAATGAAGAAGAGCCCTCTGCCCCTCCTCGAAAGCAGGGCATAAATTTTCCCCTCTCCTGTGCCATGATGATGAGAGCAAACCTTAGCTAGCCAGAGACAGAGAGCTGCACCAAGATCAGACTACAGACACAAACCTTATTAAAATATCCTTTATGTTCCACTAGGTCCCCGTGTATATTTTCCAGTCAATTCCACATGGTTTATCTGCCCTAGAAGCCCAAACCCCCTTTCCTTTATCTGACCACTTTTTCACAATTTATTGGCCCTTGTTAAAATGATATATAAGAAGTCTAAGTGCTTCTTTGGGTTTCTCACTTCTTTTCTGTGAAGCCCCCATGCATGTAAAAAATATAGACATCAATAAAGATCATATGCTTTTTTTTCTTGTTAATCTGTCTTTTGTTAATGTAACTCAAAAGTCCCCAGCCATTGAGCCTAAGAGGGTAGAGTAAAAGTTTTTCCTCCTCTGCATTTGCTGAAGATTCAATGAGGTAAACTTTTGAGAAGTCCTTGGTTCCATCTTAATGATTTTCTTTTTTTTTTTTCTAAAGATTTTATTTATTTATTTGAGAGAGAGAGATTGAGAGAACAAGTGGGAGGAGGGGCGGAGGGAGAAGCAGACTCCCCACAGAGCAGGGAGCCCAACACAGGAGTTGATCCCAGGACCCTGGGATGCTTAACTGACTGAGCCACCCAGGTGCCCCATCCTAATGATTTTCAACATGATCAGATCAAATTTGTCTTATTCAAATACAAACATAATGTAATACAGTTAGAGAATATTGTCCTAACATTTAGTCCAGAATTCTTCTTTGTGAACTATTTCTGTTCAGAAAACATGTTCATAAATGCTGGGAGGGCATCAGCTAGTCACTTCAGAAGAAGGGGGAAGCTGCTATGCATGAAATAAGGGGAGGAATGTGTTGTTTTGCTACTGAGAGGGATGGGAGGTGGGATTGGGGCGGAGGAAAAGGGTAGAGTAAAAGAGGTGGGGACAAGAGAAGAGACAAGCCGGCAAAACAGAAAAGTGGAGGAAAAAAGCCAGGAGAGAAACTTCTGGTAGCTGGTAAAAATGGACCTACGGGAGAGGACAGTATCATCACTGATATGTTCTTGTCCCCCACCTCTCCAGTCATCCCTAAAATCACACATGCTTACAAGCTTTGGTTCAACACAATCAAGGAGCCGTTTTACACCCAGGTTGAGATGAAGCAGCACTTCGCCAGCATGTGTGGAACAAGAACCCAAGAAGCAGAGGAAGTCATGAGGTAGTAAGCTGTTCAGAAAGTAGCCAACAATCATGGCATGGCTTTGAACTTCTGTAGCAAATGGAAATATGGGGTTCAAGTTTTATCTAAACTACCAAGGGTCAGATGAACTCCCGTAATCACATGACTTACTCCAATTTGTAAAGACACAGGAAAGAGTTCACATTGTTTCAAAGTTCATTCTATTAGTGGGCTGTTATTTTTAACCTGTAATAAAATTCTTCAGTTCAATCCTTCCGTTTAAACTAATAATATCCCAGATCTTCTTTGTTTATCTGTACTCAGTCTTGACTTTTCCTACATCAAATATATCCCTGTGCCTCTATACTCAATTACTCTCACCTACCAGAGATCATGATGACATAAGTTTCTTTCTTTAAATGGAGGTGCCTTATAAAACTATTTTTGAACCATTCTTCTCACAAAGGTATTTTTATTTTTTTATTTTTATTATTTATTTAAAAGATTTTATTTATTTATTTGACAGAGAGAGAGAGAGACAGGAGAGAGGGAACACAAGCAGGGGGAGTGGGAGAGGGAGAAGCGGGCTCCCCCCTGAGCAGGGAGCCCGATGTGGGGCTTGATCCCAGGACCCTGGGACCATGACCAGAGCTGAAGACAGAGGCTTAACGACTGAGCCACCCAGGCGCCCCGTCACACAGGTATTTTTAAAGTAGTTGTGTTCTTTGCACCTTTGACTACAAAGTCAAGTGTCATTTCTAAAAATTTTATTCGGAGAAAAAGTTTCTTCCTGCATCCAGTGACATTATGTCCTTCATTTTGGCCACTTCCTCCCTTCTTCTCTGAGATCCCCCAACTACATTATGCTCCAGGTTCCCGATTCCTTCTTCGGTAGGCTCTGTAACTGGAACTGGAGGTGTGGGAGAAGCTCACATTCAGAGCAAATCCGGACCAAGCCAGCTGCAATAACGTCAGCCTTATTGACAGAAGCAACTTTTACCCGTGCGTCGTCATGCGTGGACATCGCAGTAAAATGTTCTACACCCTCAGTGTCATGTGAAGGCTCCATGCCACTCTCAGAGGATGCTATGATGGAGACACACAACATATCCTGGCTGATTCATGCTCATATTAGATGGGTTTCGGGCAGGGAGGAGTCTCTATAGAGCAAATATTTGAGCAGCTGCTCTTAAACACTCTAAGATCGCAGCCTGTACAATGGATCCTGATGTGCGGGTAAAATTATACAACTGATTTCCTGTCAGCACCAGTTCTGTCCCAGGTTCTAGTTTAATTTTTGTTGTGTCTCATATCAGATCAGTAAAGTTTTGAATGTGGTGTGAAGGAAAAGTCCAGGTTTTTCCATTCTGTGACACGAATGCAACATTCACAAATAAAGGTATAGATGGGAAAATGGTTTCGTGCTCACGTTCCTCAGGAATCTCTCCTACTCTGTCCTTATATAAACTGTCAATCAGTTTGGCAATTAGATCGAATAAGATGTGAGAGTGTTACTGGGAGTATATTTGTTCTTTGTTTAAAAATAAGTCTACTTTACATTGTACATGCAACTCCCAAGATATATTAAAAAAAAAAGTCAAACCTCCAAGAGTCCCTCAATATCATTAATTTCTTCTTTTACAATGAGTCAGTCAAATAAAAGGCAGTTTATTTCAGCATATTTCCATGGACCAGGCACTAGGGTGGTATTCTTAGATAGAGCAGACTTTATTTATTTATTTTTATTTTTAAGATTTTATTTATTTGAGAGAGAGAGCGAGAGAGCACATGAGAACGGGGTGAGGGGCAGAGGGAGAAGCAGGCTCTTTGCTGAGCAGGGAGCCCGATGTGGGGCTCAATCTCGGGACTCTGGGATCAAGACCTGAGCCAAAGGCAACCGCTTAACCGACTGAGCCACCCAGGCGCTCTTGAGCAGACTTTATTCCAAAGCCATCATAATGATCAAGCTTTTAAATTTTTAAATCTGCAAGAATTATTTAAAATATACATTATTTTTTATCAGAGAATCTATTTTGTAAGTAAATCTTTAAGGAAATTAATTGTTTTATCTCATGATTTAGGTATCTCACAAACCACAAATAAATGTGAACTGATTACTGGAGACAGAATTTCCTTTCCTTTTATTATAGGCACATTTCTCTGTAACTGATTTGCTCACTCCAATTTTATAGAAACTTAATTTAGCCCTTCAATTAATTCCATGTATTAATTTTAACAATTTCTGCTGTATGATAAATATACTAATTTTCTGTGGCTAGAAATTCATAGTTCCATGAACACTGTGTGGGTAACATGAGTTTACTAGCTCTTTTCTATTTCCATTCTATCCTCTCACTGTGGTGAGAATAATCCATTGCTATTGAACTCTGTTCTTTAGCACAATTAGAGCTCAAATTGCCTACACAATTGAGTGTTTAAAGGGAGATATATAAGATGTATGGTTTAAGCTTAAATGGGGAAAGAAATGCACTTACATGGTTTTTACCCTTACATCTTGAAGAATCCAGCGTGGTACAACGTCTTTATCGCGAAAGAGATGAGCAACATTGATTTTAACAGAGACCTGCGCCTCTTTGTGATAAGGAAAGTCGGAAAAACGCTCCTGTTGATATACGGAGCAAAGAATAACAAGCTATTCTTTCAGATAATGATAAATCAAATGTTTGATGAGGAAATCTCAGAAGACATTTTAGTATTCAGAAGTGCTTATAGCAAAATAAGTGTAAGATAGTAGAGGTACTTCATTATTACCAGCCACACTCTTTTTTCTTTTTCACTAAGTAAAAATAAATGCATCTCTAGATAGCATGAGGTGGTGGTGTATACTGGAAACAGTCTAGGGCTTAATTGACAAGATGGTAATTTTGTTCAGATCGCTGTGACATACCAGCTTGGCCTTGGATAAGCTGCTTGCATTCCCAAGGCTTCACTTTCTGATTAGTAAAAGAGGCCCATGTACACTGAATGTGAATGATGAGAGCCAAGGTCTGAGTAAGGAAATGTAAGGCCATCTAGAAATTTCAGTGGATTTCTTCTTTCAATATATTTACAATAAAACTTTTACTATGATTTTTTTTTTTTTAATTTCTAGGAAGCATTTCTTTGAGTAATTCAGAAAAAGGACCAGCCTCGACAGAGGGAGGGCAGACAGCAGAGTTTTCCAGGAATTTTGGGTTCTGTCTGGAATTTGCTCATAGGCCAGGCTAAATACCCTGGTGATAAAAAGAAAACCTATTTCTTTCCTCCTTGATCTTTCTTCAGGCTTCTCTGGTAGAGGGTAATTGTACACAGGGCATATTCAGTGTAATATACTTATCAAATACTTGGTATTTGGGCAGTTTGTTTAATGTCCACCTCACAGGGTGGTTTAAGAAGATCAAATGAAGCTCTGGACACATGGTTAGTGCTCAGTGCTAGTCATGATCAGCGATCAGCATCCTGCTTTCTTACTCCCACTCCCTCTGCTGAAGGTCAGACTTTGACCTCTAGGGGAGACTTGTTGCTGTAGCCTCCTAACTAGTCCTCTTGCCTCTAGCTTCGCCCTTCTTGGATTCAGACTGCATGCCAGTATCAGGTTAATTTTCCCCAACAGTACCTTTAATTATGTCAATTTCCTATTAAAAGCCATCAATCACTTCCCCATTTTCAAAAGGATAAATAAAATTGTAAGTCCTTAACCTTTGCCCAGGACCCCGTGGTTCCATCTGGCTTGTCTAGCCTCAACTAACTTTCTGTCTGTTTGTCCTTAATGTGGTCATTCCACACCATGCAAACTGGTTTCCTAGCAGGGTCCCAGACATGCTTTCCCTTTTACTTAAAACATCTTGCTTGTTCCTCCGTTTGACTATCCAAATTTTACCCATTTCTCAATACAGAGTTTAAGTACTACATTCTCCTGAACCTTCATTTTTAATTAATTGTTTAATTAATTATCTTAAATTCCACTATAATTGGGATGCCTGGGTGGCCCAGTCCGTTAAGTGTCTGCCTTCAGCTCAGGTCATGATCCCTAGGTCCTGGGATTGAGCCCCACATAGGTCTTCCTGCTCGGCGGGGAGCCTGCTTCTCCCTCTCCCACTCCCTCTGCTTGTGTTCCCTCTCTCTCTGACAAATAAATAAATAAATAAAATCTTAAAAAAATAAATTCCACTATTATTAACATGTAGTATTAGTTTTAGGTGTACAATATAGTGATTCAACAATTCCCTATGTTACTCAGTGCACACCAAGATAAGTGTACTTGTAATCCCCTTGGCCCGCCTATTTCACCCATCCTCCCACCCACCTCTCCTGAACCTTCTTGACATTGGCGGATGCTCCTTGTTCTTTTTCTTTTTTTAAGACTTCTCATACTCTATTTCTCACTAACTGGACTGGACTCCACTTTTCACTTTATCACAGAGATATGCGGTATTGCTCTTTACCTAGAGGAAAGGGTTAATAAGAGCTAAATTCTTCAGGCAATATAACCTTTCCTTTTCCTTCAGGAAAGTAGAACTATTTAATTTAACAGATCAAGAATATAGGTTTATATATCGTTTGCCTAACATTTTAGTGATGGCTATGAGTCATAAAATTTGCCAGTCAAGTTTACTTTGTTCTGCTGGTTGCTATTTGCATATAAATGATCTGTTTGGTTAACTCTGCTCTGATATAATTTTCCACTTTTTTAAAAATTTCTTTGCATGAATACAATCATTTCTTGTGTTATCTGAGAGAATGACAATTCTGTTTCAAAGATTATTCAGAGAGCTTCCTAGAAAGCAAAATGGAACCCAAATTCCCACTACATATTTAATTTTACTGATTCAGTTACATCTTTGCTATTTACATCTATGTTGTGAAAGTTAAATAATTTACGTGAGAATACTTTGATCCCTATAAAGCTTCACACAGTTACTCTTGTTTTATGAGTTATTTTCAAAATGCCAAAAATGAACAAGACCCCTTCATTTCCACAGAGTAATAGCAATCTTGGACTCAATCCCTATGTCTGCTCTCCCTCCAAACTGGTTATGATTACACTTCCTCGGGTTTGTGAACCCTATTTACATGGGAGGAAAAAGAGAGACAGGTTGTCGCTGGTTAAAAGAAACATGCATGCATGTTTGGGATCACTCTCAGAAAATTCCAGAGGGGTTCTGAGTTTGCACTGTACCAGTGAGCAAGTTCTCTTTCCCGCTCCCATGCCAGAGATGGCTCACCTTCAGCTAACCATTCAGATCTTGGCTATGTTGTTAAGATTCTTTCTTTTGAAAAGACGTGGACATAATCCTGAAAAGAAATACGTATATATTTTCCAATTCTAAGATTTACTGTCTTCAAAATATTAAATATACAACAAAGTAATACACAGGAAAAAGAGTACAATGTTACTATTTTTCAAAAATTGTTAAGAGTGGGATGGAAAAAGTGATGAAGTCAAGAAAAGACTTTGAGTTTCTTTTTTTATTTCATTTTTTAAATTTAAATGAATTATTTAATTAAATAAATTAATTAAAAATTAAAATTAAATTAATTAACATATAATGTGTTACTGGTTTCAGAGGCAGAGGTCAGTGATTCATCAGTCTCATATAACACCCAGTGCTCATCACATCACGTGCCCTCCTTCATGCCCCTCACCCAGTTACCCCATCCCCCCACCCCACACCCCCTCCAGCAACCCTCAGTTTGTTTCCTGTGCTTAAGAAAGACTTTGAGTTTCAAGCATGAATACGAACAACTTTTTTTTTAAATCTTAAACTTGCTATAGTTTGTTTGTTTTGTTTTGTTTTTTCTTTCCCAGCAACTACTTCCCTGTGCAGCCTTTGGCTCTGCTTGAACAGGTTCGGTTGGCCTCGGAGTCATCTTGCTTCTCTGCTTCTACCTGACAAGTGAGGTATTTGCTGTCAGTGAAGTGGGCTGAATCAACGAGGCGTCACTGTCTATATGCCAAACTGGTGAGTCGACAAGAAGTAACAGTGGCGTGGGGCCAGCAGCTCCCTGGCTGCCCTCACTTTAGCTCACCCTAGGATGTTAATAGGAGACTCCAGGAGCTCAGTAGACAAGTAGCCTACTCCACTTTGGTCTCAAAATAATGATCCATTTTAAAAAATAACACAGGGGTGCCTGGATGGCTCAGTCATTGAGCGTCTGCTTTAGGCTCAGGTCAGGATCCCAGGGTCCTGGGATCGAGCCCTGCATCGGGCTCCCTGCTCCGTGGGGAGCCTGCTTCTCCCTCTCCCACTCCTCCTGCTTGTGTTCCCTCTCTCGCTGTGCCTCTCTCTGTCAAATAAATAAAACCTTTAAAAAAATAAAATAAAAAATAATACTACCAATATTTACCAATAAATATCAATAATTATCAATAAATTATGAATTAGATCATTATCTTCATAAGAGATAAGTAACCGCAGTGCTTTAATGCACCGTATGGAATTTTCTTTTTTGGTAATCAATTCTTTTTTTGTTGTTGTTATGTTATGTTAGTCACCATACAGTACATCATTAGTTTTTGATGTAGTGTTCAGTGATTCATTATTTGCGTATAATACCCAGTGCTCATTACAACACGTGCCTTCCTTAATACCCATCACTGGGCTAACCCCATCCCTTCACCTCCCTCCCCTCTGAAACCCTCAGATTGTTTCCCAGAGTCCATAGTCTCTCATGGTTCATCTGATTCCACCTCTTCAGTTTTCCCTTCCTTCCCCTAATGTTCTCTGTGCTGTGGTAATCAATTCTTATGCATGCTAATTAAGTTGATCAAACTGCTGTTCTTCTGCAGCAGATTTTCTTAATCTGTGTTTATTTCTCTTAGGATATCAGAGAAACTTAATTTTCATGAGTTTGCTACATTGTTGGCCCTGTCTTTAAAAACCGGGTCAGTAGACGGGGCGCCTGGGTGGCTCAGTCAGTTAAGCATCTGCCTTGAGGCTCAGGTCATGATCCCAGGGTCCCAGGATCCCGCCCCGCATCACATCAGGGCTCCCTGCTCAGCGGGGAGTCTGCTTCTCCCTCTGCCCTTCCCCCTGGCTCATGCTCTTACTCTCTTTCTCTAATAAATAAATAAAATCTTTTAAAATAATAAAATAAAAACTGGGTCAATGGAGTTGTTGGTGTTGGAATTCTCCAGCACTCAAATGACATTTGGGCATTATGGATATTGAACCTGGTTAGTCTCATAAGCCCCAGGGAGCAATTGCTTCGCTCCCTTTTCTATTTTAGTTTGCCTGTGGACTAGAAGATGCAATCTAGAATAAGGACCACCTTTATTGCTTTTTAACCCAAGTAGCTAACATAATATTTTATATATACATGAGGGCTTCAGAAACATTTGATCTTACTGATAATGGTAAAATATGACAAATAGTATTTTACATTTAGAGAGGTGGTATTTGCTAAAGGACTATATACTTTATAACTGAGCACTGTGGTACATTCTCCTAAAGCTTGAGCTCACTTGTCCCTCATAATAATCTCATTTTACAGTGTGGAAATGGACTTGGGAACTTGCTTAAGATTTAGGATGAATATATTTCATGCTAAAAGATAGGTTTGATTCAAGCTGTCTCTGGAATTTTCAGACATATTTTATCAGATTTGATTAATGATAGCTGGCATTTACAGCATTCTTAATATGTGAAACGGTGTCCCAAGTAAGTGTTTTACATCTATTAACTTATCCTAACAGCAACACAAAGAAATAGGTGGATTATTATTTATGTTTTGGAAAGCCAAAATGCACACATTAAAAGTTTTAGTAGCTAGGGCCCCAAGGTCCTGTAGCTGATAAAAGACCTAACTGGAATTTAAGCCATGGAAGTCATTTCAAAGACCTTGCTCTCTGTTGATTTGTTATACAGCTTTTCATTTAAAATTAGGCTGCAACCTAGTAGATGATTATTATATAAGACTCCATTCCTTACTTTGAATAATTTTCTGTGTTTTCCTACCTAAGTCATTTAATTTTATTGGGCTTTCCTTTTCATTTTTATAAAATTATCTCTTACTGATGTTTCTATATTAACTTCATCAAAAGATTGTTGTTGGGATTCATCATGCAATGTGTTCAATATAAAGCAAGATAAAAATCGTATGTTATACACAAACACACCCAACTAACTTTTGACAAAGGTACAGAACTAATTCAACGGAACAATTTTCAACAGATAGTGCTACAGCAATGGACATCCTGAAAAATGCATTTCAACCTAAACCTCACAGTTTTTCAAAAATTAAAATAGAGTTTAGATTTAAATGCAAAATGTAAGACTATAAAGCAATTAGGAAAAAAGCAAAGGAGAATGTCTTCAGGACTTAGGACTTGGCCATGATATCAAAAACATGATCCATCAAAAATGTTTTTGATAAATTGAATGTCATCAAAATAATAAACTTTTGCTCTGTGAAAGGACCCTGTTAAGAGAATAAAAAACACAAGTTACACACTAGGGGACAATATTTTCAAACCCTGTATCTGACAAAGGAGTTATATCTAAAGTGTATAAAGAATTAGCAAAAGTCAACAATAAAAAAAGTTAGAAAATGGGCAGAAGACATAAATAAATATTTCCCAAGGAGAAGATGCTTAAGGCAAATAAGCACGTGAAAGGATATTTGGCCTCATTCATTAATGTGTATTAAGAAAATGCACATCAAAACCACAGTGAGATGTCCCTCTACACCTATAAGAATAGCTAAAGTTAAAAATGCTGGCAACTCCATGGGTGCTTGGGTGGCTCAATGGGTTAAGCATCTGACTCTTGATTTCAGCTCAGGTCATGCTTTCCAGGTCCTGGGTCCCCGCTCAGCGGGGAGTCTGCTTGTCTCCCTCTCCCTCTGCTCCTCCCCCTGTGCTCTTTCTCTCTCTCTAAAATAAACAAGTAAATCTTAAAAAAAAAAAAATACTGGCAACTCCAAATGCTGGTGAGAATGCCAACAAACTGAATCTCTTACTCATTGCTGGTGGGTATCTAGAATGGTACAATTACCCTGAAAAAAGTTTAGCAGTCACTTCATGGGAATCTATGTACTATTTTTGTGTATGAGTTTTGAATTATATCATAATAAAAAGTTAAAGAAATCACTTGTGAAACATAGTAAGATGGAAATGGGCTATTAGTGTATTTATCGTTCAGTTGCAATGGTAAAAATAACATTATTGATAATAATGTACATATAATAGACATGTACGTCTTATTTTTAAAAGTGTTTGCTTTTAGCTCCTTCCTATTAAGATACCTAAAACATTCTATCAAGTTAAGGGGACAAATTCCTTTTAAAATGCTAATCATGGCTTGCGGCTGTAAGGAAATTTGAAAAAATTCAGACAGACCACTGGATGGCAGTAGAGGTTTGGGGTTTTGTTCATTTGGCGTTTGTTTAGAGAAAGCTGAGAAAATTAAGGGCCAAATTTGGTTTGCCTTCAGCAAACAAAAATCTGTAATGATAGACATTATTGATGATTAGCAAGGTTTAAGATCCAAATCCACTAATTAAAAAAAATTAACGTTGGTGTAAGTTAAAACATCTAATAAATAACACTGCAAGAGACTACACGCGGAATAAAACTGTAAAATAAATCTTGGGCTAACCATCTGGGATGAAAATGAATAATTTTCAAGAAAAAAAAGTTTGGCATTGAGTTCTGGATGGCATTTACAATATTCTGCTTCAAAATCTTAACAACTTTCAGAAATTTTAAGCAACTCCTTTATTTCTGCCTCTTCCTACTAATAATTGCATAAAATTCAGCTGTACTTTATTTCTTATTTGGGAAAAAGTCTTCTTTTAGATTTATAGATTAAAGCAATCGAGTTTATGAGGCAGAGGAAAAAAATTCTGCTGTTTTTATGATATCATATTTCAAAATACTCCATATCTTTTATTTTGATAAAGTTGAGGGGAAAAAAAATCCCTGTATCACTTGTTGGGTTGTCTGTAAAATTTACTTGCTAGTGGCAAATTGAAACACTGACTTAATATCAAGTTTCAAGGGATCCTATGTTTTTCTTAATTAATGAGGTTAACTTATTCATACATCTCATTCTAAATATATATTGTCATCAAGGACATTTTTGAGGTATTTTTGAGGTATTTATTTGCATATGTTACTGGGTTTTTTTGTGTCATTTTAATGTCCATGGAATAAAATGATGGATATCAGATCTGGGACTGTGTATGTTGGAGAGACACATTCAGAATTTCACTTGAACATTCATAGTAGCGTTAAAGCAAATTTCCACATGAGTCAGGCATTGTAATGATTTTTTTTTAAACTATTTGTTTTTGTTTTGTTTTGTTTTTAGGATTTTATTTATTTATTTGACAGAAAGAGACACGGCGAGAGAGGGAACACAAGCCGGGGGAGTGGGAGAGGGAGAAGCGAGCTTCCTGCCAAGCAGGGAGCCCGATGCGGGGCTCGATCCCAGGACCCTGGGATCATGACCTGAGCCAAAGGCAGTGGCTCAACCAACTGAGCCACCCAGGCACCCCTGTAATGATTTTTTTTTTAAAGATTTTATTTATTTATTTGTCAGAGAGAGAGAGAGAGAGCACAAGCAGAGGGAGAAGCAGATTCCCCGCTGAACAAGGAGCCCTACATGGGACTCCATCCCAGGACCCTGAGATCATGACCTGAGTTGAAGGCAGACGCTTAACCTACCGAGCCACCCAGGCTTCCACATGGTATTGTATTGACTTCTACAACCAAATGGTTCAATTTTGAGTCTGCCTTCTACAATGCCATCCAAACATTATGGATGCTAGACAATGAGAAAGAAGTGGGATGTCTTATAATGAGACGTCCACAGCGAGGCTGAGATGGTAATACAGTGTATCGTTGTGGGGTTTGAGTGTGATAGTGTTTCGGATGAGTTTAGTATTGTGCCTGTTCCGGGGCAGATGCCCAGTGAATCCCATTTGCTGTGAGTACCTGGTTGGGATCAGTAATGGATAAGTCAGAGCATCCTCCTCTAAGCAAGCCCACAGAAGTGACCTGATTGTGATCAGAAGATCCAAAAGCATAATATATGATACTAAGGCATAACAGACTTCTAGCATGGTAGAGTGTTTTAAAATAAAGAGCTAATATTAATGCTTTAAGAGAGGGGAGAACCTAATATTTTCTCCAACCAAGGGCATCCACCTTCTCAGGAGACACTTGCCCCAAATTTTGCCCTTAAAAACCCTCACTTGCAGAGAGTTTGGGACTTTTGAGCATTAGCTCCTGACACCAATAAATTGTCTTCACTGCAAAATCTCCGTGTCAGTTTTTATTGACTTGCTGCACATTGGGCAGATGAACTTTGCTCTGGTTCGGTTACATATTTCACTAGAAGAATAAAATTGTTTATTTTCTCTGTAGTTCTGTAAGTTAATAATAAAATAGTTAACTCATGAATAATATGAGTAAGTTTGCTACAATCGTTTGGTAATGAGATAAAGCAACTAAAATGTCCTCACCTGTTCAATGTTTATCACTATCTACTTTTTCCTTCGCTTTGATAATAAATATGATCTTGGATTTTGAAATTTAAAAGTTTTCTAAAGAAAATTCTCTGGGGTCACCAAGGCTATTGAAGAGAGGTAGTTGACGGATCAATAGTGTTTCTTAAGAATCCACCTGGGCATATACTTTTTATCATGTTTCTTTTTCTTAAAAACTTGGCATGTGTTTAGGCGACCCATAATTTTGTCTAAAATGTATCTTTCACTCCTCTTTGTTCTACTGTCTCCAATCCCTACCCTTTCAAACCCCACATTTTTCTATTTTTCTCTTTGCTTGTGACTTTTCCACTTGAACATCTATCCTGGATTCAAGCTAATTTTTCGGAGGGTATATGTATTACAGATAGCTACAGACAGTCAGAGAATATGGGCCTGGGGCTCAGAATCTAGGTGTTACTTTCCATGAAGATGAATATATACTAAACCTTAGAAGGGAACATATCATCATAATTTAACAAAGCCTTGACCTTGCCCAGATGATAGGAAGTTGCATTTTGTTTCTTGCAGTTTGGTCTCTAGAATTTCCTAGCAACAATGTTTAAGTGACTTCTTTTTAATACTTTTGGGAAAAACACAGGGGAATAGATTAATGTTTTACTCTAAGAGTTAATTTGATTCATGTGCTCAGCATCTGTACTCCAAAGCAGCACATTCCTGAGAAATTGCCTGAATCTTTTCATAAAATAAATCGTTTGTGCATTACAAAGAAGAGGCCCTTTGGAACTAATCTCACTGCAAATTTCAATACTTCACGCTTTAAAATAGTAATGGAGAAGTCAGAGCATTCTCCTCCAAGCATGCCCACAGAAGTGACCTGATTACCATGACTTATTGTTTATATGGAACCTATTTTTTGAATGCTCAGATTGAGTCTTAAACAGCATCCAATTCATCATCATCATCTCGGTTCTCTCAGCAAAGTAGCAAGAGGTAATTACGCCATTTTTATTAATGCCAACATTAAAACAGAGAGTTAGAATATGCTGGAGTAGATTGTTTCCAAACCCTTTTAGAAGAGCGTGGCTATACATACCAATTGAGTGCATTGCCTTTTGTGAGCCAACATGCTGTGCTACCAATTTCACAACTGAGTAGAATCAGGCAAGGGAGCGGGAGCTGGGGCGGGGGGGAGAAAAGACGCAAAATTGTTTTAGTAACTACTATGTGACTGACATTGTGCTAGGTACTATAAAATGGTTTTATCATCAGATCTTCAGAATCCTATGATGAAATTTCCTTTTACACTCAAGGAAACAGGAATGCAGCAAGGTGAGGTGATCTTGATCACACAGTTTGGAGCAGGTCAAACATATCTTTAAGCCCTGATTTGCCTGCCTCAAGACCTAGTCCTTTTTGGAACGCTTGTGCACTGTTGGTGGGAATGTAAATTGGTACAGCTATGTGGGGAACCGGTATAAAGGATCCAGGAAGCCCTCTTCTGGATATATATGCAAAGGAAATTAAATCAGTATCTTTGAAGAGATGCCTGCCCTCCAATGTTCATTACAGCATTATTCACAATGGCCAAGATATGGAAATTATATGTAAATAGTATACATATATATATGGAGAATATCATTATATTATATATTATTTATGTTATTGTTATATATTACTATATATTATTATAATATGTAATATGTACATAATATATACATTAAGAAAAATTGAAATATAAATATAAATTGAAATGGCTCTAGGTAGGAACATCAGCATTTTCTCCTTAAATGTGTTTTCAAGAGTTGATTTAGAGTGTGCTATAAGGATCATAACTTTTCCCCTCTAGGCTGAACTTCTCCAATCAGAGTATCAGTTATTCAAGGGGCAGAGCCATATCTTACTCATTCATGTCCTCAGAACATAACATAACATGTTTATTATAATTTGGTTGAATTAATGAGCAATTAAGATATTCTTTCTCAGTAACTTTCCTGGAATCCCAGCTTGGTTAAACACCCCCTCTTCCAGACATCCGGGTTAAAGCGGATCCCTGACTTCAGCAAATCAACCACAAGCTGACTGTGGTGGGAGAATCTTGATGTAACTAGGAGTGCCTGGAAGAGGCAGATGTTGATAGCACAGAGACTTCCAGAAAACTTACCACCAACTTCAGCATCCTCCAGTTAAGTACTTCCGCAGTAAGTTTTGAAAATGAGATAATGGCTTCAGTATCCTTCCTTCTAGATCATGAGATCTAAACACATGATCAAAATGTCTCAAGCAAAAAAAATTTTTTAAAAAGATGATTTGTGGTGATGCCTGGAATTTCAAACCCTTTTGTCTGATGAGCATAACAATTTTTTTTAAAAAGAGATTTCTAGGGAAATTCAATACCTTAAAAATTTATTTAGCAAATGCTTATTGAACAATCAGGAAAATAAAATAATCTCTTGTCCATATTCAAACCATTTTCTGGAAGTTGGAGATATGTATGTTTTAAAATATTACCATAGTTTTTTAAATATTTGTTGAAATCTAGGGTTCTTATGGAGACACCGTCCTTAGAATATGAGTATTTAATGAGTTTTAGTTATCATCATCATTATTACTGGTATTAACATCTTTCATAACCCCCATTCCTCACCTCCTCCAATTCCCATTGTCATCCACTTCTTTCTTGATCTAACCCAATCTTCTCCAGCTTGACCCAAGCCTGGCTTATGGACTCATGCTGTTTCTACTCCCCTAAGTCCAGCAAGAGTCATAGGATTGGAGTTTCTCGCCGGAAACCAAGCCTTAAATCTCTCGCATCTCTTTCTTGACTTGCTAGAAACCCAACAGCTAAAATGAACATCAAAACTGTCCACACAGCCACTTCTGCACACATTTTACCTCCAGTGAAGTTAATGGCAGCTATTTCTGCAGCATTGGAAGAGATTACTTAAATGCATAAGAGAGAATGGGGGGAAGACGAAAGGAGTATGAGAAGAAAGGAGTATGCACAGGCATACCTCGGGGATACAGTGGGTTTGGTTGCAGACCACCTCAAGAAAGTGAATAGCACAATAAAGTGAGTCACATGAAATTTTTGGTTTCCCAGTGCATATAAAATTTATGTTTACACTATACTGTAGTCTATTGAGTGTGCATTATGTCTAAAAAAACAATGTACATACCTTAATTAAAAAAGTAGTTTATTATTAAAAATTTCTAACCATCATCTGAGCTTTCAGTGAGTCATAATCTTTTGCTGGTGGAGGGTCTTATCTTAACACTGATGGCTGCTGACTGATCAGGGTGTTGGTTGCTGAAGGTTGGGATAGCTGTGGCAAGTTTTTAAAATAATACAACAATGAAGTTGGCCTCATCGATTGACTCTACCTTTCAAAAATGATTTCTCCATAGTGTGTGATGCTGTTTGATAGCATTTTGCCCAGAGAGCTTCTTTCACAGTTGGAGTCAATTTTCTCAAACCTGCCACTGCTTTATCAACTATATTTATGTAACATTCTAAATTGTTTGTTGTCATTTCAACAATCTTCATATCATCTTCACCAGGAGTAGATTTGATCTCAAGAAACCACTTTCTTTGGGTGCCTGGGTGGCTCAGTCATTAAGCGTCTGCCTTCAGCTCAGGTCATCATCCCAGGGTGCTGGGATCGAGCCCCGTCTCTGGCTCCCTGCTCAGTGGGGAGCCTGCTTCTCCCTCTCCCGCTCCCCTTGCTTGTGTCTCTCTCTCTGTGTCTCTCTCTGCCAAATAAATAAATAAAATCTTAAAAAAAAAAAAGAAACTACTTTCTTTGCTAATCTATTAGATTAGCAAAGTTTTATCATGAGTTTGCAGCAATCCAGTCCCATCTTCAGGCTCTACTTCTAATTCTAGTTCTCTTGCTATTTCCACCACATCTCCAGTTACTGCCTCCATGGAAGTCTTGAACTGCTCAGTGTCATCCATGAGGGCTGGAATCTTCTTCCAAATTCCTATTCATGTGGATATTTTGACCTCTTCCCATGAATCACAAATGTTCTTCATGGCATCTAGAGTGGTAAATTCTTCCCAGAAGGTTTTCCATTTACTCTGTCCAGATCCATTAGAGGAATCACTATGTGTGGCAGCTAGAGCCTTACGAAATGTATTTCTTAAATAATAAGGACCTGAAAGTCAAAATTATTCCTTGATCCATGGGCTGCAGAATGAATGTTGTGTTCTCAAGCATGGAAACAACATGAATCTCAATGGACATCTCCATCAGAGCTCTTGACTGACCAGGTGTGCTGTTAATGGACAGTCATATTTTGAAAGGAATCTTTTTTTTTTTTTTTTTCCTGAGCAGTGGGTCTCACAGTGGGCTTAAAATATTCAGTAAATCATGTTATAAACAGAAGTATAAACAGGCTTTGTTGTTCCATTTATAGAGCATGGGTAGAGTATATTTAGCAGAGTTCTTAAGAACCCTAGGTTTTTGGAGTGGTCAATGAACATTGATTTCAACTAAAAGTCACCAGCTGCATTAGCCCCTAACAAGAGAGTCAGCCTGTCCTTTGAAGCTTTGAAGCCAGGGATTAATTTCTCTCTAGCTACGAAATTCCTAGATGGCATCTTCTTCCAATAGAAGGTTGTTTTGTCTACATTGAAAATCTGTTGCTTAGTGTAGCCACCTTCATGAATTATCTGAGCTAGATCTTCTGGAAATCTCACTGCAGCTTCTCCATCAGGATTTGCGGCTTCCCCTTGCACTCTTCTGTTATGGAGACAGCTTCTTTCCTTAAACCTCATGAACCAACCTCTGCAACTTCACACTTTCCTTCTGCAGCTTCCTCACCTCTCTCAGCCTTCAGAGAACAGAAGAGATTAGGAGCCTTGCTCTGGATCAAGCTTGGACTTATGGGAATGTGGTGGCTGGTTTGATCTTCTATCCAGACCACACAAACCTTCTCCACATCAGGAATAAGGCTGTTTCACCTTCTTAATGTTTGTGTGTTCAGTGGAGTAGCACTTTTAATTTCCTTCAAGAATCTTTCCTTTGCATTCACAAGTTGGCCAACTATTTGATACAAGAAGCATATTTGATAACTATTTGGCCTATCTTGGCTTTTGACATGCTTTCCTCACTAAATTTAAATCATTTCTAGCTTTCGATTTAAAGTGTGAGATGTAGGAGTCTTCCTTTCACTTAAGCACTTAGGGTTTGTTATGTACAATAACGTTGTAGGGTTGTTAATTGGCCTAATTTCAATATTGTGTGTCTCAAAGAACAGGGAAGTCCAAGGAGAGGGAGAGAGACAGGGGTACGGCTGGTGAATGAAGCAGTCAGAACACAGACGATATTTATCAATTAAGTTCACTGAAACTCTTAAAAAATTTTAATGTTTCAGTTCATCTTTTAGCAGTACCATCAAGGCACTATTCTTCTCTTTTTAAACCTAGCCCCCATTTTCTGTGACACCAAAGAAAGTGATTCAAGAGGGGCAAATGTGCATTCACACACACACACATACACACACACACACAGTTGCTGGCATTTCTCTTCTTTTTTTTTTTTTTAAAGATTTATTTATTTATTTGAGAGAGGGAGAATGAGAGAGAGTACATGAGACGGGGGAGGGTCAGAGGGAGAAGCAGGCTCCTCGCTGAGCAGGGAGCCCGATGTGGAACTCGATCCTGGGACTCGAGGATCATGACCTAAGCCCAAGGCAGTTGCTTAACCAACTGAGCCACCCAGGCGCCCGGCATTTCTCTTAAGTGTCATATCTTTAAAGAGTGTGATAAGGATTGCATTAGTGATAGTGATCCTCATATTTCTCAACCTCGATCTAATTACGCAGAACCTTGTGACTAGCTTTTGTCAATGGCTGTGGGTAGAAATGCTGTGTAATGTTTGTTACCTTAGCATAACAGCCTCTCCCAACTAATACAGATTTTGCACAAGATGCATTACAACACACTTTACTTTTTCAGATATCAGCAGTTTTATTTTCCTATTGTGAGAAAAATCTAGAAAGGTATATTGTGACAGTTAAGGGGTCTCAGTCCTGCATCAAATTTCTAGCTTGGGAAGAAGAGGAGGATCCCATTTTTCTAGCTGGGGTAGTCTGTAATTTTTCAGATGACAGATAAATCAAAGTGACTGTCCCATCTTAAGAGGACTAGGTGAGTACTTAGGTAGAGTTTTCGAGTGCTAATGGATGCTTTTCGCTTAGGGGACAAACAGGGCTATGCAGAACGTTAATCATCTTTGCATAATTTAAACATATTTTTAACTTCCAATTCAAATGTTTAAATGTTTAGTGTTAAATGTTTAAACATTTGAATCCTTTTAATCACACATTTTAAGTAGCAGAGTAAACACTGACAGTCATTACATTATCTAGAAAAAAAAAAGCATCTTAAAAATCAATTAAGCTCATCCATTTGAATATTCAACAAATGATAATACAAAATTTAAATATTCTCCAGAAAACTAATTTTTTTAAAAAGATTTTTATTTATTTATTATTGAGAGAGAGAGAGAATGACAGAGAGAGAGCATGAGAGGGAGGAAGGCCAGAGGGAGAAGCAGACTCCCTGCTGAGCAGGGAGCCCGATGCGGGACTCGATCCCGGGACTCCAGGATCATGACCTGAGCCGAAGGCAGTCGCTTAACCGACTGAGCCACCCAGGCGCCCCTCCAGAAAACTAATTTTTGACAATAATCAGAGAACTAAAATTATCTTTCAAGAAAGCAATCACCTGGAGAAGCAGTGTAAAAGAGAAACTGTCCATATCTCATATGGCCCCAGTACAACCAATACTCTGCTTTCCGCCTGATATTCTGAGATGGTAGCCTCTATAACACACAATGAGTAGGGATAGAGTTCGTCCAATTCTCCAACTTTATTACTGCCAAAAGTACATTTTACAGTCTCCATCAGGTTTCTCCTCTACGGTCTGAGGTCCAATTAGAATCAAAGCAGCAAGTGAAGATCTAGTACTTGTAAGTTTCCCATTGATGTTACAATATAACTTTTGACTCCCCTCAAAACTTAATTACTAATTGCCTCCCGTTGACCAGAAACCTTACCGATAACATAGTTGATTAACATGTATTTTATAGGTTATATGCATTCTTACAATAAACTAGAGAAAAGAAAATGTTATTAAGAAAATCATAAAGAAGAGAAAATACATTTATTCATTGGAAAAAATCCACATAAAAGTGGACCTGGGCAGTTCAAACTCGTGTTTTTCAAGGTTTAATTGTATTATAAAGTTAAAGATTAGGGATAGCTGTGTCGGAACCAGAAATCGAATTCTGTGTATCTCTTGGGAACCATAGCTAAAGAAAAGGCAACTCTTTTGTGTTTTTCTTAACAAGATTTGTACATCAATCAAGATTTGTATATTTGAGCTGTCAAATATGAAACTGTCTGCCATTTTGGATATACTTTATAATATATATAATGCTTCTGGGTTGAAACATTTCTGAAGATATAGAGAGACTTTCTCCTTTCCCTTGGTGATTCCCCCCCTCCCCCTCCCCTTCCCTCTTTCCACAAGTGTCAAATCTTTTTTATGTGTCAAATACTATGCGAGGTACTGGAGACGACAGTGAACAAAACCAAACATGACTCATGTCAGCAAGGTACTTGTGATAGTGATGGAGGCAGGGATTAAACACACAATTACCTAAATAATATTTAATATAATCTCCTAAAGTATATTTGTGATAAGGACGGTAATTGGTCATATATAGAATCATATCATCATGTAGCCAAGGGGTGTGATCTAGTTTGAAGATTAGGCAGATTTTCCTTGAGGAAGTGATAATAGAGCTGGAATCTGAATAACAATATGAAATGGGAGAGGAAGAGTATTCCAGGCAGAGTTAACAGAATGTGTTGAGGGTTTGTGTTCAGAAGATACTCAGACATCGTGTTTTTCATCTCTAGAGGATTGAGTCTTTTTTAAAATATCTTCCATGTCTCTACATGCTCAATGCTTCATGAACATGTGGCATATAATTATACTAGCTATTTGATGTTCTTGTCTACTAAAATCCGTATAATTTCTGGGTCTGTTTCTATTGATTTTTCTTCTCGTCATGGGGATATTTTTCTGCTTTTTGGATGTCTAGTCTTTTTTTATTTTTAAATTTTTGAAGATTTTTTTATTTATTTGACAGAGAGAGAGAGCACAAGCAGAGGGAGCTGCAGGCAGAGGGAAAGGGAGCCCCACTGAGCAGAGAGCCCCATGTGGGTCTCAATCCCAGGACCCTGGGATCATGACCTGAGCTGAAGGCAGATGCTTAACTGACTGAGCCACCCAGGTGCCCCTGGATGTCTGGTAAGTCTTGATTGTATGCAGAGAATGTAAATTTTTATCTTGTTGGGTGCTAGGTATTTTTGTATTTCTATATATTCTTGAATTTCATTCTAGGAGGTTTACTTGTAAAGAGTGTATAGCTTTACTTTCATTTTAACTTTGTTAGGTGGAATCAGAACAGTCTTTAGGGATAATTAGTAAGGTAGTAATCTTTTGAAAATTCGATCCAATTGTCCTTGTATGATGAGATTTTCTGTTATCCCTGGTGGGCACTCGAGCTATTCCCAGCTTTGGGTGAACCCCAGGGCTTGTGTTCTCTGTGTCTTCTCAGTGTTTCTCTCTCTAGTTACTGGTAGTTTCATCACATGCAAGTGCTGATCAGTACTCAGCCGAGGACTCAAGGATGAACCCCTGTAGATCTCTGGAGCTCCTTCTCTGTGTCAGTCATTCCTCTCCAGTACTCTCTCCTGTGAGCTACAGCTGCCTTGGCCGCTGGGAGCCCTCAGCTCCATCTCTTCCATTCCAGGACATCAATAAATTTCTGGGCTCTTTCTCCTGTGCTGCATCCTGGGAAGTCTCCAGGCAGTAAGCTAGGACAAATATAGGGTTCACCTTGCTTGTTTCCCCTCCTTCAGGGATGAGAAGTCCTGTGTTGCTGGTTGCCCAATGTCTGTAAACCATTGTTTCATATCTTGTCCATTTTTGTGGTTGTTTCAGGTGGGAAGGTAAATCTGGTCCGAGTTATTGTTATTTTTTTAAAAAGATTTTATTTATTTATTTGTCAGAGACAGAGCACAAGCAGGGGAAGAGGCAGAGGGAGAAACAGGCTCCCCGCTGAGCAAGGAGCCCAATGCCGGGGCTCGACCCCAGGACCCCGGGATCATAATCTGAGCTGAAGGCAGACGCTTAACCAACTGAGCCACCCAGGCATCCCTGGTCCATGTTATTCTTTATTCCATTTTGGCAGGCAGTGGAAGTTTGAAAGTCCATGACAAAATGTCTGTGTGGCCAGAATTATATGCTGCCAGATGACAGCAGAGGAGTAGACTGGGAACAGGTAATATATTGATCTAAAATATTAATAAACCTTTCTCTTTTTGCCCTTTCATGTGCACATATGTACATATTAGCTTTGGGCACTGATCTACCTGGGGGTGGGATGTGACATGCTAGGGACAAAGAAGCATCCATATGCTATGTTAAGAGTACAAGACAGTGCTAAGTGAGCTGGGAGGCCTGAAGAATCTAGCATGGAGTAAAGAGGATACAGTGTATGGGGACCGAGTATGTTTGAGCCTAGCAAAAAACCTGTCCAGGAGGTTGATGAGATCAGTAGCACTTCATTTCCAATGCTGGGCACTGGGGGGAAGGGGGGCAGGGGGGAGGATCCCAGAATAGCCACTTCATGGCCCAGACCAGCCAGGATCCAAAGAATGTCCTGAGAAATCTCCAAAGAAACTCCTGAGGAGTTTCAAATAACCTTTGCCTCCCACTACCTTTGACCCCCCAGTATATCATGGATCACCTCTACTTCCCCATAAACTTGATTGTTGCCTAGGAGGAAGGTGAAGAGAGGAGATAGAACTTAGGTTGTTTTTTTTTAAAACTTCTTTTTTTTTTTTTTAAGATTCTATTTATTTATTTAACAGAGAGAGAGAGAGAGAGCACAAGCAGGGGGAGCAGGAGAAGGAGAAGCAGGCTCCCCGCTGAGCAGGGAGCCCAATGCAGGGCTCCATCCCAGGACCCCGGGATCATGACCTGAGCTGAAGGCAGACACTTAACCAACTGAGCCACCCAGGCGCCCTAAGTTTAGCATTTAGTCAACTCATCTAAACAATCTGAAACTGTGTAAGTGGGCATGAACCAAAATTTCCCCTCATCTGACTTTTCAGATTCCTTTCCTTTAGCTACCCTTCAGGATGAGAGCTTTTGAGTAATGCAGATCAGTTAATAGGAAACAAAGTGGCTTTTTCTTTTCTTATTTAAAAATATATCTACATGTAGTGTGAGTAAATCTGCAACCTCACTACAAGGTTAAGAATCTCTGGCTTGGAGAGCCTGGTCTCAGTTGGTTAAACGTCTGCCTTCGGCTCAGGTCATGATCCCAGTGTCTTGGGATCGAGCCCTGAGTCAGGCTCCTGACTCAGCGGGAAGCCTGCTTCTCCTTCTGCTGTTCCTCCTGCTTGTTTTTGCTCTCTCTCTCAAATAAATAAATAAAATCTTAAAAAAAAAAAAAGGAAACTCTGGCTTAACAATGGGAAGCCAATTAAATCTTTTAAAAGCACACTTGGTGGGAGGGACAGTGTTTTGTGTTTCAAAAGTTTACTTCCATGAAGGTGAGTGACTGGAAGCTTAGAGGCCTTTCAGAGACTTTTATAGAATTAACTGCAAAAATTAATTGAAAAAAATTAGATTTAAAAAAATAAAGATTTTAAGAATAATTCTAGTAGTATATTGATATCTAAAGATTTTACCACTATTCCAAGGTGCCTAGATGACCATACTAATAAAAAAAATGCTAGAAGAAAGGCAAACCTAATTTTTCATAAATGTCTAGCCATTTTGACACCAAACCACTATTGAAAAAAAGTCTTCATCTTTTCTCAGTGAAAGAAAAATCTATTCCAAGAAATTGTAAAAGATTATCATAATAAAATTTTTTTCTTTTTCAAGTGTTTATTTAAATTCCATTTAGTTAACATACAGTGTAATATTAGTTTCAGTTGTAGAATTTAGTGATATTATGTTAATAATAAATATTTTTAACACTTGTAAAAGAGAACATTGTCCAAGGCCATGTGTTCTTACGGAAGTAAAAATGGATCTATGCCAAGGGGCACCTGGGTGGCTCAGTTGGTTAAGCGTCCAACTCTTGGTTTCCGCTCAGGTCGTGATCTCAGGGTCGTGAGATAGAACCCAGCATTGGGCTTCATGCTCAGCACAGAGTCTGCTTGAGACTCTCTCCCTCTCCCTCTGCCCCTCCGCCCTGCACTCTCTACAGCAAATAGATGAGTCTTTAAAATAATTAGCTACATAAAAAAAAAAAAATCACTCATTTAAAAAAAAGAATAATTCCATACCAAGGGATATATCACCATTCTTTCTCAGGCCTGTGGCTCCAACCTTATCTCATGTGTCCAATCCCTTTGGTAACAGCTGAAACAATTTGTGAAATTCTTTTGATTCACCTTTTTGGGATGGTTGATAACTTGCATTGATAAGGAGGTTTGGTCCTTGAATTAATTAGTAGCTCTTTGATATGATTAATTTCTCCTAGTCCTTCCTTAGCTGGCTCTATCTTGTATTACTTGTGCAAAAGGCTGACATAAAATGTTCTTGTAATTTTGCTTTTGGTTACCAATAATAATTTTTTCATGTATTCAATGCAGACAGAAAATTGAGGTTTCACATTTTTGAAGTGTTTTTCTGTCTTTAAAAACCATAACTTGGTTTCTGCTTAAATCTGTCATTTCACATTTTAATTTAAGTGGATTTAAATCCAGTGTATTTCTTTCCTTTTCTTTCTTTGTTTTATTACATAGATAATATATAATTGTTGTGAGAAGATTGAAAGATGCAGATTAGGAAAAGTTCAAAGAAAAGTCATTTGTAATTACAACAGCATAAAGGTAATCACTGTTACCATCATCCGTAACATATCTTTTGACCTCATATTCTTGCTCTTTTTAAATATAAAAAGAGATTATAATACATTGATGTGTGTGTGTGTGTGTGTGTATAGCTTTGATATCGACTTCTTTCACTTAATAGTATGTTGTGAATAGATGTCCAAGCTAGTACATATTATTTTCAAACATAATCGTAAATGGATGCCTAATATTCCATTATATGGATGTGCCATACTCTTTTTCAAAGGTTGCAAACACAGCCACACGGTTGTGCAAACAGGGTCACTATCACAGCTAAATATTTGCACGTATTGTGAACTCTTTCCTTCAGATTAATTGGGAAATTTGTAATAGATTCAGAAGGCTTAACAGAATTGGCTCATTGCCATGTTCCTGATCATGAAAAAGAGTAAACTACACAAGTTACTTCCCCACCTCCAGCATAGAAACGCTATGAAGTAATAACGCTACCTCAAGACAACAGCGAGAGCCCGAATGCAGCTGCAAACTCCCAGCTGTACTAATTAGGTTTGTGTGGCCTCTTGCACCACGCAGTTCAATTCAGAAAATATGACTGCTAGTGAACGAATGACTCATGGAAACATAGTATGTTTGAATCCGTTAGGGGGGAAAAAAAAGAAACCCCCACTTCTATAACTTTATTGGAAGCAGAGATTATCATTTATAGGACATCTCGTAGGAAAAATAACAGCTTGAATTCCCCTGTATGTTTCAGTGCTTCGTGATGAATTTTCCTGGCTAGGTCCTGACTAGAACAACCAGCGAGAATCCAGTAATCAGCTTGCTCCTAGAGACCTCACAGTAAAATATAAGGCAGATGAGCTAATGACTGACATTGCTGAGAGGGACCGCGTGGAGACTGGGGTTATGTGGTTCCTGTTAAGGGAGATAAGACAAAGATTGGACGGAAGGATTGGCTCCGAGCTGGAAGTGTTCACGCAGAGAATTCTTGGTTATTTCATTTTTTAGAAGCGTGCTTCTTGACTCCTCAGTCGGAGCAAACAATTTAGAAAGCGAGCCACTAAGTAATGAGCTTTAGGCAATGCATTCTGAACCCTTCAGAGAGTATAACTGGTTTGGGAGTAATTGTAAGTGCACAGTGGAAAACTAAGACTCACGTGTCCAGATTTGTCTCTGATTGTAAGTTTGAAAGAGAAAATGAGCAGTATCATTTAAAGGCAGGAGTTTTTTTATTTCCATATTCCATTGCTAGAAAGCTTCTCTGGTTTCAAAATGTAGTAATGATACTTAAAATAAACCAGAATGGGCGCCTGGGTGGCTCAGTTGGTTAAGCGACTGCCTTCGGCTCAGGTCATGATCCTGGAGTCCCGGGATCGAGTCCCGGGATCGAGTCCCGCATCGAGTCCCGGATAGAGTCCCGCATCGAGTCCCGCATCGGGCTCCCCGCTCAGCGGGGGGTCTGCTTCTCCCTCAGACCCTCCCCCCTCTCATGTGCTCTCTTTCTCATTCTCTCTCTCTCTCAAATAAATAATAAAATCTTTTAAAAAATAAATAAATAAATAAAATAAACCAGAATGTTGACATTTTAAATTTTCACCTATTTAAAAGATAAATTATGAAAATAACATGTAAATATGTATCTATATTTTAAATATATCAATATATATAATATAGAGAAAATTAATAATATGAAATAAAACATACCAAATGGTATAGAACATGATACAATGAATACTCATGTCCAGCTCATCCAGCTTGGGAAACAGGTGGTTTGTGTTTCCTCCGCAGTTGCATTGTGACATGTGTAAGTATTGCTAAAAAGATGTAACAATTTTGGACATCTTTAAATTTTATTTGCATGAAATTGTACTGTATTTTCTCTGTAACGTGATACTGCGTTTGTAAGAATCATCCATATTGATACCTGAAGGACTAGGTCATTTGCTTTATTCTTGAATAGAGTCACATACACCAAAATAAAATCTATTAGTCCATTCCATTGTCAGACATTTAGCTTGTTTCCAATTCCTTGCTATTATATCTGCTGCTGATGTAAGCTTTCCTCTCTATGGTTCCTGTGCACAGTTTTGAGCGGGCCTGTGGGAGATATTTCTAGGGTGGAATCCCTGAGTTATACAGGGTGCATGCATTTCCAACCCAACTAGATTTTGACAAATTGGACTTAAAATGTTTTTTCCCAGGGCGCCTGGGTGGCTCAGTCGGTTAAGCGTCTGCCTTTGGCTCAGGTCATGATCCCGGGGTCCTGGGATCGAGCCCCGCATCGGGCTCCTTGCTCTGCGGGAAGCCTGCTTCTCCCTCTCCCTCTGCTGTTCCCCCTGCTTGTGTTCCCTCTCTATCTCTCTGTCAAATAAATAAATAAAAACTTAAAAAAAATAAAATAAAATAAAATGTTTTTTCCCAGGTATACTTCAACCAGCAGCAGATAAGAGCTCTATAATTCCACATTTTTGATAACACTTGGCATTGTCAGGATTTTCAACAATTGCCATTCTGATCAGTGTGAAATGATACAGTGGTTGTAACCTGTACCTTTATTTCTAGGTTGTGTGTATACAGATATATATTTTTAGGATTGTTTTTTAGAGGGGTGCCTGGGTGACTCGGACAGTTGAGTGACTGACTAGTGATTTCAGCTCAGCTTGTGATGTTATAGGTCAGGAGATCCAGCCCAGTATGGGGCTCTGAGCTCAGCAGGGAGTCTTCTTGAGATTCTCTCCCTCTGCTTTGCCCCGTATGTGCGTGTGTGTGTGTTCTCTCTCTTTCTCTAAAATAAATAAATAAATCTTTAAAAAAAGGACTATTTTTTAAAGCAGTTTTAGCTTCCCCAAAATTTATGCAGATATCTCATATGTCCCCTACCCACATACATATGTAGGCTCCCCCATTGTCAATATCATCTCCCATAGGGGTACATTCGTTATGACTGCTGACACGTCATAATCACCCAAAGTCCACAGTTACATTAGAATTTACTCCTGATGCCATACATTCTATGGGTTTGGACAAATGTCTAATGACATGCAACCATCATTATAGTATCATACAGAGTATTTCCACTGCCCTAAAAAATCTTTTGCTTATTCAGGACCCAAACCCTAGAAACCACTGATCGTTTTACTATCTCTCCACTGATTTACCTTTTCTAGATTGTCATATAGTTGGAATCATATAGTGGGTAGCCTTTTCAGATTAGCTTTTTTCCCTTAGTAATATGCCTTTAAGGTTCTTTCAAGTCAGTTCATGGTTTGATAGCTCAAGTCTTGGAGTGCTCAGTAACATTCCATTATCTGTGTGTACCACACTTTATTTATTCATTCACTTACTGAAGGGCATCTTGGTTGCTTCCAAATTTTAGCAACTATGAATAAATCTAAGCATCTGTGCAGGTTTCTGCGTGGACACAAATTTACAGCTCCTCTGGATAAATACCAAAAAGCATGATTGCTAAATAGCACACTAACAGTATGTTTAGTTGAATAATTTTTTTCATATGTTTATTGGTCAGTTGGGCTTCAGGTTTCTAGTTTGTGAATTGCATACAAAAATCTTTTGCATATTTTTCCATTAGATTATTTCTTTTCGCTTATTAATTTCTTCATATATCAGCATACTAAACTTTTACTGTTCACAAATATCTTCCCCCAGGCTTTGGCTTTTCTTTTAATTTTGTAATGGATAATTCTGGAAATGAATCTTTTTAATGTATCATTTTTTAACTGACTGCTTTCTTTGTTTAAGGAATTCTTCTTGATGTGGAGGTTTCAAAGACAATCAATATTTTCTTCAAAAAGTCTCTAAGATTTGCTTCTTATGGAATATCATGTATCTTTACATGGCATTTTACCCTCCCAAAGCATTTTATCTTAGTATCTGTTTTGTTTGACATTAATATGACTATTTTAGCTTTTTTTAGTTAGTACATTTTTTTCTATGTGTGTCATGCATACCTTTTTCTATGCCTTTGCTTTAGCTGTGTATCTTTTTCTATGCTTTACTTTTAATTTCTCTGATTCTTTTTGTTTACATGTATCTTTTAGAAACAGCATGTAGTTGGCTTTTTTAAAAAGTTCCAGCCTGAAAATCTTTGTCCTTTAACTGGCAGATTTAGTCCATTGATTTTTATTATGATGACGCATATATATTGAATTTTCTTCTTTAAATGTGTACTTTAAAAATATGCCTTTTTTTCTTCTTTCCTTACTGCTCATGGAATAGTGAGCTTTTTAAGTTCAATTTCCCTGGTTAGAAGATATATACTTTATTTTAGCTCTTCAGTGGTTACCTTTAAAATTTCAACACAGAGGGGCGCCTGGGTGGCTCAGTCGTTAAGCATCTGCCTTCGGCTCAGGTCATGATCCCAGGGTCCTGGGATCGAGCCCTGCATCGGGCTTCCTGCTCAGCCAGGAGACTGCTTCTCCCTCTCCCGCTCCTGCTCCCACTGCTTGTGTTCCCTCTCTAGCTGTCTCTCTCTGTGTCAAATAAATAAATAAAATCTTAAAAAAAAAAAAAGAAAGAAAAAAAAGAAAAAGTATTTCAACACAGATAGCTGACGGAACCCAAAGCTAATCCTTAAACAATACTACAAATTTAGAACACTAAGGACCACCAGCCCAATTCATTTATAATTCTAGTTTCCTTTTTCCTCCTGGTTTTGGTTCCTGGTGATTTCTCTTGCTTTCTTCATAGTTTAGGTCTGTATTTTAAAGAATGTTTATTAATATTTTTTTCTGCATTTCTAGGTATTTTTAGCATTCATCTCCCCACCCCCCCACCATGGGTTAAGTACAATATGTCAGAGACAAAGTCAAGTTTGACTTTCAGGTCCCCGTCGCCCAGCAATGGCCATCCTTTTCATAAGGGCTGACAGTTCTTTGCAGGGTGGGAGAAGAGCATGAAGCAGTAAGCTTCAGAGGAATAGGGTTGCCCAAAGGGACGAGAGAAGCCCAGAGCAGTGCCTGGGACAATGCTGACGGTATTTCTACTTCACAATTCTACTTAACCTGACCTTGCCCACAGTTTTAATCAAGTGATATCTATTTTTCCTAAGGATTTGCTGTGCCTGTGTCAGAAGCAAACCCACTACTGACTTAGAAAATAATGGGTTATTTTTTCCTTTGGAGTTCAGAGTTTTCCCCAGGGAGAGTGAGGGAGGAAAAGTTTATCTTCTGTGACTGCTGGAAAACTCTCTGTTCCTTCACAGCAAGGAAAAGTTTTATGATACTTCAAAAGTAAAGTCCTTGGGCCGCTGCTGGGGACCAGCACAGTAGTTGCTATGAGAGCAAAATTACAATAGATGCCTTGCTCAGAAAATCTAGCAAGTTGAGTCTCCTGGAGCTAAGTCTTTACCATTTCTGTGTTTCAGCTCAGGGAATGATTGCAGGGGGAGTCTTATTAGAACTGTCATAAAGGTTTGCCTACCTTGAAATGAGTTAAATCTGCCAAAGCCACCCCCTACTTGCATAAAGATGCAATTTCAGGTAATAGTCACTGGCTAGTGATATTCCTTTATTTGATGTCTTACCACCTGCTCTGTGTTCTTTCCTCTTAGAGTGTTATTTTGGTGCTTAGGATAGATATGGGAAGTGTGTGCTAAGTAATTAGTTTAGAATTGGTCCTGAATCCCCTGGGGTCTTTCCTAGCTGAGTCTTCCTTCTTAGGATGTGGGCTTTGGGAATTCATGAGAGATTCATAAGGAGTAGGAGACACTGAGGAAAAAAAATTCATAGAGCACTGGAGGAATCCTGAGGATCTAGGGGTTGGGACTCTTGGGACCAGAGAAGGAGAGGAGAAATAGAGATACTTGGAGCAGTCAGCCACCTCAATTGATATTGGCATGACTGAAGGAAGGTGTAGCCTGCCTTATACATAGATTTTGAGCAACTTAAAGAGTGGAATGATGCCTTATTCACCTCTGTATCTGCAGTAAGTATAGATGTCTGACCAAATAGGTGTTCAATCAGATCTGAATTGGAAGAAACATGTATAGCTCACACTGAGAAGGTCAAAGAAATCAGAAAGTAGACAGATTTTACTTTCATTTTTTCCACTTGTGACAACCACTGGTAAAAAAAATAAATAAATAAAATAGCAGTCTGTACTCTAACAGTCTCAGAATTTTTTGACATTGCTATTTTGCATTCTAGGTAAAAGTCTTTTACGTTAAAAATGTATTTACAAATGATTAACCCATTTGAGAACTTGTAAGTACTAATATGTTAAATTTAGCATTGCTATATCTCTACTTACATTTTTCTCTCACCTCCCACACACTGCATACGATTAGGATTTACTAAAGCAGTGACTTTTTTGGGGAAGAGGGGTTGGTTAGAGCCAGAAAATGCACACCCAGGATGACTCTTTAGAACGCTCCCTCTGAAAGAACCAGCTACATGTGTTTAATTGTCCCAGCACATCATCAAACTCCAATGTTAGAGTGGGATTTATCCACCAAATCTCTGACGTTCAGGCCTAGGGAGTGACTTCTTGACTTTACTATCTGTCAACCCAGAAAGTAAGTATCAGGGCCTCATCCGAGTGGTGATGCATACTTCAAACACAGAGGGGCTTAGAATGATTTGGAATTGCTGAAGCACGAATTAGAGATAGGTGGGTTATAGCACAGAGAATAATTACCAAATATTTTTCAAAACGTCCCTGTTTTTGAAAGCCCTAGGAGCTAGGAATTGTTTTTATATTTTAAAATGGTTAAAAAATCAAATGAAGAATATTGCATGACATGAAAATTATTTAAAAGTCAAGTTTCAGGTTCGTAAATAAAGTTTTATTGGAACACTACCACACTCATTCATTCACTTAGTATCAATGATTGCTTTCACACTACATCGGCAGAGTTCAGTCATTTTGATAGAGATGATATGGCCTGCAAAGCCTAGAATATTTACTTTCTGGCTCTTTACAGAAAAAAAAAAAAGGATGCTCCCAGATTTACACCATTGTCAGAGAGAATCCTGTGCCAGGGATCACCATGGGTCAGAGACAGGTGGGCTAACTTTTGTTCTTTTTTTTGTATGTCAATGCATATAAGATGGTCTTCCCTCTAGTCTCTATATAGTCAGGCGCATAGCTTGAGTAACCATCTATAATATTTTCTGATTTTTTTAAAAGATTTTAAAGAGAGAATGAGCAGTGGAGGGGGGAGAGGGAGAGAGAGAGAAGCAGACTTTCCCCTGAGCAGGAAGCCTGATGCGGGGCTCGATCCCAGGACCCTGGGATCATGACCTGCACCGAAGGCAGATGCTTAACCGACTGAGCCACCCAGGTGCTCCTTTTCTGATACTTTAGATGAGAAGTCACAGGAAGATCCCCAAAGCAGTCCAGTTTGTATGTATATGAACCCGTGTACATAGACGGAGTGAAGAATGAAGAAGCCCGTTTCCTGCAGGGTCCAACAGAGTCATCATAAAATTCTAACTTGACTGTTGCCCTGTAAAGGATACTAGCTCTGTGGCTTTCTAGTTGGTCTCTCTCTCTCTCTCTCTTTCTTTCTTTCTTTTTTTTTTTTTTTTTTAGTTCTTATGTTCTTTAAATAGCCAGGCCATATTTTGGAATGTTCAAAAGCCATGCAGGTAATAGTTTTGTTTTGTTTGTTTCCACAATTGAGGATGGAATTTGCATGCCTTTAAGATCACTTAAAGGGGCTTCGCTGGGTTACTGGGACATTCAAAGTTAAAATATAGTGCTGGCACCGTGCCATACACTGTTCCTCTGGAGTTACATGCTGGGCCACTGAAATTCTACCTTCCTATTCCCAGGGCTCTGTGAAACCGAGAACGCTCACTTCTGCAGCACAGCACCAGAGACGATGATTAATATTCTGTGATTAACATGCCGCTGGTCTGAGAGGAAGGGGGACAAAGTTCAGTCCCATTTCTGCCTGCAACTAATTTTGCAGCTTGAAACTCCTCATTTAAATTTTATTGGCTTCAGTTTTTAAAAATTACCAACCAATGTAGTTTGACTAGATGACCTTGACAACTCCAAAGCATGATGCTCTTGTTTTAACTTATTTTTTAAAGATTTATTTATTTGTCAGAGAGAGAGAGAGAGTGGCAGGCAGAAGGAGAAGCAGACTCTGGGCTGAGCAGGGAGCCTAATGCGGGGCTCCATCCCAGAACCCTGGGATCATGACCTGAGCTGAAGGCAGACGCTCAACGACTGAGCGACCCAGGCGCCCCTGAAAGGTAACATGTTTTAAACCAAATCACGCAGAGGATGATTCATTATATCCAACCAAACTATATATATAGGTATATCTTTTTACTCCTTCTTTATATAAATACTTACTCTAGGCAAGTGGCACTTAGCCATTTCACATTTATAACATTGCCTCTCCACCCAAACCCCCAAATAATTTGCTCCTTTTTGATGAAATGGTTGTGCTTTTATTAATATTCATTAGGTCACTTTGATAATTCGCTGTGAAGATATGAAATATTGTTAGTGTGCCCTCACTTGCCAATCGAGACAAGTGTGAATGAATAGAATCAACATTTTGTTTTGGAAAGAAGACTGACTGAAGATCTAATGCAGGACTCACCAGCAATGAATAGAATAAGTCACCAATCCGTGCCTTCGTACCCTCGTCTAAAATGAGAGCAGTGGACACAATTTAGCTTTTCCATCTCTAAAATTTTATGATTACACTAAACCCAGAGAGAAATGAAATAATGCTTGTGATGAATTATTGCAAGGAAATTCTCCTGTCCAGAATCTCAAGTACCACGAGGATGGAGCTATCCATGACTATCAGCTGACTGATAGCACATTATTGCCATGTGTGGTAAGCAAAAGACTACCAACTTAATTCACTTCTTGGAACTAGCATTTACAGTAGTTGTCAAGGATGAAGAATCAAAGAAATCATGGTCCCTGTTCCTAAGGAAGTGTAGAGATGTTTGCAGATGAATATGTAGACTGAATTCAACTACTATGTAGGAGTAAATAAAAAGTAGGTATTCAAACAAAAGGATTCAGAGATTTAAACTATTTGATGATTGTATTAGTTTCTTATTGCTGTTGTAACAAATTGCCACAAACACAGTGGTTTAAAACATCACCGATTTATTATCTTATTGTTCCAAAGATTGGAGTTAAAATGGGTCTGTAAAATCAAAGGGTTGGTAGGGCTGTGTTCCTTTTCTGGAGATTTTACGAGAGACTTCATTTTCTTGCGCTTTCCACCTGCATTCCTTGGCTCATGGTCCTCTTCCACCTTCAAAGCCAGCAATAGCCAGTGGAGTTTGTCTTGTATTGTATCACTCCAACATTCAAATTCTGACTCCCTCATCCACTCATAAGGACCATTATGATCATCTTGGGCCTGCCCAGATAATGTGGAATAGTCTCCCATCTCAAAGTCAACCTATTAGCAATCTTAATTCCATCTTCAAGTTTAATTACCCCTTGCCATGTAAATAATATATCACAGGATCCGGGGATTAGTATATAGACATCTTTGGATTAGTATATGGACATTATTCTGCCTATCACACTGATAGAATGGTAAGTATTGGCTTTCTATTTAGCTCTAATGAGCAATTCTAGTTAATCTTACTCATGCTACACTTAAGAACATGCATTCTGTTCCGTAACTTTGAAGTTCTTCACAAGTCTTATATGAGTCTTTGAGTTCATTCAAGACACAGAGGAGGACTGGGTTAGAACATCTCTGGCTTTGTTCCTATGGGAGCTGTGAACACATATCCCTTTGCCGATGCTTAATCTTGGTTCATTCTGATCATGTGTTGTTTCAGTTTGTGTATCTCCAAGGAAATGATGTTTTATTAGTACCATCTGTTTCTTATAGCCCATGAATCATCAATTGGCTCCCAGGACCCTAAGGACTTAGATACTTTAATATTAATTCATAGGTCTTTCATGGTATCATTACAAAGAACACTGAAATGTCTTTTTTTTTTTTTTTAAACCAAGACAGAGCTGCATTTAAAACTCATTAATGCCCTTCTGGGGCGCCTGGGTGGCTCAGTTGGTTAAGTGACTGCCTTCGGCTCAGGTCATGATCCTGGAGTCCCGGGATCGAGTCCCACATCAGGCTCCCTGCTCGGCAGGGGGTCTGCTTCTCCCTCTGCCCTCTTCCCTCTCATGCTCTCTGTCTCATTCTCTCTCTCTCTCAAATAAATAAATAAAATCTTAAAAAAAAAAAAACTCATTAATGCCCTTCAGTATTAAATATTATTCTTGCTTCCAAATATGATGATGTGGAGAAATGATGACAAGTAATTATTCTATATTGCTATAGGAAGGTGACTCGACTCCTTATCAGAAAATTTCTAAATTATTCTTCCAGATTCTTACTTTCAAAATCAAACCCAATATTTTAGAACTAATAGAAACTGAGGTTAAAGAATACAGGCATAGTAGGTGGTGCAGGCCTCACCACATCATCCTAAAGAAAGAAAATAAAATTGAATTGTTAGGGTGCTGGATATGAGATGACTCAGTTTTTTTCAAATAAGAAAAGAACATGGTCTCTAGATGTTTCCTTTAGCCATGACAATGCTGCAACCAGAATCCAAGAATGCTGATTCCTTGATTCTTTTATAGCTTTTTTTAAGGTAGGTCTGCAGAGTAGCTTCCACCCTAAAGCCTTATGATTGAAGACACATAGTAGAAACCCATCTAAATGTTTCTTTTGAAAATAACATTTCATACCTTTTAAATTGTAAACATATCAAAACAATTATAGAATTTAAAGAATTAAAATCATCCACAACTTCCTTGCCAGTTTATGGTTACAGTTTTTGTTATATTTCTCTCTATTTGGTAATGATCTCTTCTTGGATGATATGAAAGGAATCAGCATTTCTTAGCAACCTGTTTTTTTGTTTCCATCCTTCATAATTCAACCAGCCCTATTTTACCAATTTACTTACAAATCTTTTATGTAGTTCTGCAGAGTCTAAAAGAAAAATAAACAAAAAAACCCAATAATAAAGTAAAAAAATAATAACATAATAAATCAGATTTGCCCTTATGGAAGTTCAGAAACAGAATTTATGCAGGCATCATCTCTCCACTATTCCTACCTCTAGGGTTACTAAATGGCCTTGTTATGAAAGAAGGAAGAAAGAAAGAAAGAAGAAAGAAAGAGAAAGAAAGAAAGAAAGAAGGAAGAAAGAAAGAAAGAAAGAAAGAAAGAAAGAAAGAAAGGAAAAGGAAGGAAGAAAGAAAGGAAGAAAGGAAGGAAGAAAGGAAGGAAGAAGGAAAAGAAGAACGTATGAATACTTCGTGCAAACATTCTGTCAACTCTGGGAAACAAAGAGATATAGAACATGGGCACAAGTTCTTCAAAAAGCTTATAGTATAATTGCATAGCAACTCATATACTTCCAGAAATGATTTTGATACAAGGAAGCAAATAATTAAGGACCAAATGAGGGCTACATACAAAACTGCCAAAGGAATTTAGGAGAGCTCCTTTTGGTCTACAGTAAAGAGGCACTTGGGGGCGCCTGGGTGGCTCAGATGGTTAAGCATCTGCCTTCAGCTCAGGTCATGATCTCAGGGTCCTGGGATCGAGTCCCGCATCGGGCTCCCTGCTCCTTGGGAGCCTGTTTCTCCCTCTGCCTTTCTCTCTCGCTCTGTCTCTCATGAATTTAAAAAAAAAAAAAAGAGGCACTTGGGAATGTTTTCGTGAAGGAGATTAAGATTTGAATTGTTCCTTCAGAGAAAATGAGGGCTTTGGTCATTCACCTTCCCTCCTTCATTTAATAAATATTTATTGGTTACTTACTGGAAATATTGCAGAGTGTGTATTTTGGTCTATGTTTGAAGACTGGTGAGAATGACTAATTAGACCCACTTGAGATTGGCTTTACTTCAAGTTGCTACCCTATCAGCAGACAAGAAGGATAAATGCTAGCATGAGACCACACATAAAAGTGAGAAGTAACTGGGCCCAACAGAAGGTGCTTCAATTAAACTTGAAGATGGAATTAAGATTGCTAATAGGTTGACTTTGAGATGGGAGACTATTCCACATTATCTGGGCAGGCCCAAGATGATCATAATGGTCCTTATGAGTGGATGAGAGAGTCAGAATTTGAGTGTTGGAGTGATAAAATACAAGACAAACTCCACTGGCTATTGGTTCCCTTTCTTATATCTTCTTAGTTCTTCCAGAGAGATACCTCTCATTTTCAGCATTCAGGGAAGAAGAAATCCAAGGCAGATGAGCACTTTTTTGCAATGTTATGGGTCATATGGAGCCACCTGAGCTTTCCAGGGTCTATCCCATCACAGCATGATGTTGTTGTATTCTAGGTGAAAGATGGTAAAGGCAGGGAGTAAGAGGGTGACTCTCAGGGGGCAAATGAAGGTGCATTTGGACAACCTTTGGGGAAGCCGGGATGGCCTAGGGCTCAGGGGGAGTCAGCCAGCCAGTGTTAGAGAGTTGGCTCCTTGCCTGCTTTCTTGCCTTAGGGCCTGGCTGGGCGAGCCAGTGTAGGTGCCTCATGCAGTTCCGTATCTTCTCATGCTTGGACAGCAAGAAGAGAGTCCAGGTGAGAGGCTGGTGGTGGGCAAGAGGGGGCATCGGGCAAGGTATGTCAAGAGTACCTCTCAGGTGACCTGGGGAGTGGGAGTAACTGGGCTCAACAGAAGGTGCTCTACGGATTGGCCTCTGCTGGGAAGGAAATATGGCTCAATGAGTCTCTTTCTAGGGAAGATCAGAGCCTCCTTTATGATTACAAAAACATGCTGGTACCAGGTGCTCATCCTGAAGGGACATCAGAATACTGAGGGCCAGTGAATCTGGAGAAGAGCAAAACCGGGTCTGGAGGTGTGAGTTCCAGAGAGAGTGATGGTACCACTGACCAGGACCAGATAATCCTAAGGAGAAATTGACATTTCCCAGAAAAGGAAAATGAATCATTTGGCTGTACACAGTTGGCTGTGATCCTGAGGGGAGGGCTTGCAGTGGGTATCAGAGAATCATGAATCAATGAAAAGCTAATGTTTGATGGGACTTTAGAGGCCACGGTGTTACCATTTCTTGTTTGAGAGAGAGTGGAAGATACGATTCAGAGAAGTTTAATGATTTTACAAGTGCTACAATGTGTTAGTTACAGAAGTGGGCCAGAAAATAATTCCTTTCATTCAGACTATTACGTTTGACCAGTCACATGGGAGGCACTAGGAATACTAAGTTCTCATCCCTGATTTTCTGGTGACAGTGGGTTTTGCCTTCTCACCTCTCAGATGGGAATGCCTGTCAAGGTAACCCCCAACATCCCTTCCAGCTCTGATATTCTAGTATTCTCTGATGCACGCAGGAGAGTAATGTGGGAAAAGCCACAGGTCTATAAGCTTTGATGACATTCAAGATCCCTAAGTTTAACACCTCCTCTCTAAGTTTATAAGAACATGCAGGTACCAGGTATTTATCCTAAAGGGACATCAGATGGCAAACCAGACGGGTTTGGAAGAGTCAGTTCCTGACAGAGCAACAGTGCCATCGACCAAGACAGGAAAATCCCAAGGAAAACCTTATACAGAAGGCAAACTGACAGAGAACAGGAGGTCAGTGATTAAGCTTCATGGTATATCTTGATCTATGGTGTGGGAGGAAGAGGAGAAACCATGAAGGAAATTCACAGAGAAGAAGTGGGTAGTGAAGTAGCAGAGTAGGAAAGTCCCCAGGGCTGAAGAAAGAGGAAGGGCTGAAAAGGACTGATTAGAAATGGCAAATGCCACAAATATTAAGATGGGGATTGAGAAACGACCACGAGATGTGGCAATAGAATCTTTATATTGAAAGACTAAAAGTACCATGGGCCGAATCTTAGGGAGTTAATTATCTATAAGAAAATGGATACAAGAGGGGAGAAAATATTGAGTGTAGGCAGTTCAAAGACATATTTGAGTAAGAAATAAGATCTGTAGGATCGGGGCAGTGGAAGTTTGTTTGTAGGTAGAGGAGAAGAGGAAGAACTCGAAGATTTGGAAAAGAGAATTTATCTGAAGGAATGAGGTTCCTGAAGAGGTGGGAGAGGAGAAATGCCCCAGTGCAGATGGAGACACTGGTTTTGGCAAGAAGGAAGGCACCTCTTCCTCTGGAAAAGGAGTGGAGGAAGAGTAGGAACCTGAAAATACGGAGAAATTTAGAGGTGGAGGTTGATAGACATAGAGATGGCTTGAGGTGGAGGAAAAAGTAGAAGAGGGATGTGACAAAGTATTTATCTTCCCAGTCAGTGTGGAGGCAAGACCCAGATTGGGTGTGTGGACTGAGAGGATGAGGACTGAGGGAAATGATCTCAGCAGGTGTTGGAAAGAGAGTCAATTAAAGAATTGTGAGGGGTGTGGGGTGGCTTCATCATTTAAGCGTCCGACTCTTGATTTGGGCTCAGGTCATGATCTCAGGGTCATGAGATGGAGCCCTGCCTCCAGCTTCGTGCTCAGCACAGAGTCTGATGGGAATCTCTCCCTCCCTCTTCCTCTGCCCCTCCTCCCGCTTGCACTCTCTCTCTCTCAAAATAAATAAATGACATCCTAAAAAAAAAAAAAGAATTGAGAGCTGCTGTGAGGTACAAGTAAATAAAATGCACATGTTTCGGTGGTTCTCACACACATGATTTTATGCCTTTTATTTTAATGTTGGGGGACTAGGAGTAGAATTGTACAAAATAGATTTCCCAGGGCTGGGGATGGGCAGAACTGAAAATTAAGGGATAGAAAGTGCCTGGGACTCTAATTAAGGCAGCTTAAAGTTGCTGATCGGTATTTCAGGCTGAATGGTTAGGCAATGAAGTCATAAAGGTACCCAGTGAACTAGATACAGCAGAGGGATTAAGGGACTGGCCAACTTGCTGGGGGGAAGAACAAGATCAGCAATACGAGAAAGTGGGAAATGCTAGCTCAGAAAGTCATGGTTAGAGAGGGAAATACTCAAGTGAAAAGCAGAAGCAGAGAGGAGTGTATGTGAATAAGAGATCCCTGTCCTTGGAGAGCTCACGTACTGTGGCGGAGGCCATCAATAAATCATAACCATAGTAAATTAGTAAATTCCTTGGTATCTTGACAAAAGAAGGGAAGAGAGCAGGGTAGGGGAGATGGGGACTGCGAGGGGAGGATAGGATGGGAGATAAGTTTTTACAGTGGGGTGAGGGTAGTTCTCATTGAGAAGGTTCGATTTGCGTGAAGATTGATGGAGGTGAAAGAGTGAGCCATGGAGAGATCCAGGGGGAGAATGTTCTGGGAAGAGGAGACTGCTAAAGCAAGGGTGGGAGGGTGCAGTGCATGGAGAATAGCAGGGAGGCTGTCTGCCGCTTTTTGCTATATTGTGCTGCTGGACCTCTGTCTCTTCTGAGCAGTGGAGCTGTGCAGCTCAGTTTTTGTGTCATGGCCAAGACAGCGATGGCATACGCTCTGCTTTGAATTCCTTCCTTCTATGTAGTAGCAGTACCCACTTTGTTATTTTGCTGCCTTACTTTTAAAATACAGGAATCTGTTTTATAGGCATTAACTGTACACATTTATGGCTGTGGAAAAATTAATTCTGACCCAATCTGACCCAGAGCTAGAGGAATGAGGTCAGAAATGGAGCAAATGAAACTTCACTTCTGGGTGTCTTGGTTAAGTGTCTGTCTTCGGCTCAGGTCGTGATCTCAGGGTCCCGGGATCAAGCCCCGCATTGGGCTCCCTGCTCTGCGGGGAGCTGGCTTCTCCCTCTGTCCCTCCCCCTGCTTGTGCTCTCTCTCTCCCTCTGACAAATAAATAAAAAAAAATCTTTAAAAAAAATAAAAGGAAATTCACTTCATCACTTTGGGATTTAGATATTCAGGAAGATGAATTCCTATCTATATAAAATGTTTCACTAGAATTTTAAGTCTTCGTTGGCTAGTCAAAGTAGCACATAGGGACCTATGATTAATAGGGTCATTCAAAAGAACTCAGTAACACAATGTGTTCTTAGGAGCTGATGTGAGAATTCTTCTAAGGCAGAAATCCAGATTTCTTGCTAACATGGCTGGCTGGATAAGGCCTTGAGAATTCATAGGTTTTAACTAGGACTTTTGGCTGTGAGGCTATGACTTTGAGGGTTTGAGTCAATATTGTTTATTTCTTCAGGAGTCAGGGTGACCCTAGCTTGGATCTTGGTTATACAAGAGTATGGGCGGAATTAAAGGCATAAAGGATATTGTGAACACTGGCTTCTTACTAGTTACAAGATCACACACATTCTATTAAGCATTGTGACATATTCAAACCTGGAATGGAGTTATTCCTAAAGCACAAGAACTCCTTGGTGTTTCCTGGGTATCTATAATCATAGAACAAAAAAAGATCAACAGAGATCACAGCAAGCTTTTTAATCAACAATTAATCCTAGGAACAAGTTGTAGAGTCGCATTCCTTACAGGAAAGCTCCATTTATTTTATCATTTGAACAAATCAATAATTTGAAATTGTTTGAGGAAATTTATAATAAGAGATAAGGGACAAAGCTCAGATACCAGGGTTCGAGTGACAATGTCATTTGATAAAGCTCCCTGGTATTTCGGTGGTTGTTTACATCTTTGTTTCTTAGAGCTCAAATGAGAATATTGAATTTATCAAAACAAGGTTATCTTTGCAAGATGTTCTTTAAACAACATAAAGACCACACTGTCTTCGATGAGCTCCTGCTCAAACATAATTAGGAAGCGACACTTGAATTTTCCAAGTGATAGTGCTGGTGAAGTTAGAGTCTGATTATTCCTACTAACTGGTCACTCTGTCAGGAGGTTATAGAGAATGGTCAGCATGATGAGGTAATAAAAGTGCTCTCAACTCCTGCAGGAGAGTCTGTAGTTCTCACTCATCAGCTATCAGTTCGAATGACAGCTTGAAAGACTGATGTGTTTGTTGCCTCCCTATGAATTAGAAGAGAAGTGGAAGAAGAGGGGCCCTGTGTGGCTCAGTCAGTTAAGCACCCAGCTCCTGGTTTCGGCTCAGGTCATGATCTCGGGGTCCTGAGATTGAGCCCCCGTGGGGCTCTGTGCTCAAGACAATGTCTACTTGAGATTCTTTCTCTCCCTTCCCCTCTGCCCCTCTCTCCTGCTCATGCACACATGTGCTTGCTCTCTCTCTCTCAAATAAATAAATAAATAAATAAATAAAATCTGTAAAGGAAGATAAAGAAGAGAAATAGAAGAGGAGAGAAAAGGGGAAAAACAACCTCATTAGAGGGAGAAAACAAAAACCAAACCAACTGCCACCTTGGATGCTGTATACTCAAGGAAGAAAGCTTCCCAACAGACACAAAATAAATGGAAAAGAGACATCACCAACCATTAAATTAGAGTAGAAGGAATCCATTCATAACTTCACCTCTGTCTAGGAATTAGATTGTGGTGATGGTGCTGCTGAGCAGAGGGACAGTAGAGAGGCCAGGGGGAGCATTCGTCCATTCCTTTATCTAGAGGATTTCAGGGGACAAATTGGAAAGATTCTATGTAAGCGAACTTAAACTTCCAAGGAGGCCCAAGGAGTATGTCTAGAGTGCTTTAGTTAGAAATGGGCTCTGATGTTGGGAATGAATTTCCTAGTGAAATACCATCTTTAAATGATCTGGTCAGTTAGTCATCTGTAGCTACACCCAAGCAGCAACTTTGGGCCACCACACTTGTTAGAAGGGTTGTGTAATCCTAGGTTTGCCTTAAGTGAATATTGAAGACAAACACAGTTAATCTTCCAAATTTTCAAGTGCTTTCACCCATACTATAATTCTGGGTTATGGGAGTGTCTTTAGTCATACCACATAGCCAGGAAGAAAATGTGCATCAGGAAAATACTTTTTGAGGGGATTCAATGACCTCAACATTGTGTAAGTTAATTAGAAATTGGCCATTTGTTTTTGTTTTTGTTTTTAAGAATTTATTTATTTATTTATTTGAGAGGGAGAGAGAGAGAGAAACAGCATGAGAGGGGAGAGGGTCAGAGGGAGAAACAGGCCCCCCGCTGAGCCGGGAGCCCGATGTGGGACTCGATCCCAGGATTCCGGGATCATGACCTGAGCCGAAGGCAGTCGCCTAACCAACTGAGCCACCCAGGCACCCAGAAATTGGCCATTTGTATATTACATAACTAAAATGGCTAGGATGGTGGGTCGTGTAATAACAGGGAAGATTTTCTTTAGTACAGCTTTTTCTATGCACAGGAATAGCTTTTGCTTTCTTCTATTATATAAAGATATTGAAAAATGTGGTTGTAGCTGCCTAATATTGTAATGTCTGATGTGAAAGCTGCAGGTGCATATCCTCCCAGGCATCTCATATGTCAGGACCTTTCTGTCATTCATCCTTTTGATGGCAAACAGACACAGTGCATAGTACAAATAAAAACGATTTGTTTTCTCTTTTTTCTGCTTCTTGTTTCTCTTCCCCCTCCCCCAGCCCCAAGGAGTAACTTTGACAATCACAGACCTTCTCAGGTCTCTTTACTTTTCAGTTCTTAAATGAATATTTGTGACAAGGATATCCCAAAATGACAATTGTTTGTCTATTGCAAGACATTTTTTTCTGGGCGTCATCAGACATCATGTTCAGCCCCTGGGCTGCTGTGTTTTCGAGGTCTAGCTGGTCAGCTGGAGGGGGCTAGTCCCCCCCATGAGGCTTTACAGAAGAACTACAGCATCAACATTTGACCCTATCTGAGAGAAAATGGAAAATAAGGAAAAATAAATTGTACCTTTGTGCTTAGATTTAAAAAAATAATTTTGGATTCCAGGAACACGGAAACTTGGAATGGAGCTAACTACTCTAAAATTGACCTTGTCAGGTATTCAAAGATTTCCCAAAAGTTATACATTCCTTTTTATTTGAAGCTATATATCAAGATCCTTATCTTGTTTTAACCTGAGCTTTTTCTATTCCAAATAATAAAAGATGAACTATTAGGTAAATATCTTTCTATTTCCATTGCTCCCAACTGGAGTAGTGCCACAGTCTTTTATTTGGTGATTTTATTTCTGCTGTTGCTTTCCTTTATTTTTTATGTAGCAGAAAGAACTAGTTTTAAAAGTTTTAAAAGGTATCATGTATGCCACACCCCTGAGTAAACCCTTCAGTGGTTCTAGGTGTCTGTTTTAAAATACTCAATTTTGCCTGACAAAGCTTTTCTCAATCAAGTGTTATTATTTATTTGATCTACTTGTTTATTTGCTTACTGTCTGTTTCTTCTATTAAACTATTAGCTTTATGAGGACCCTATCAGTTTATCCATCCATTTTTTTTAATTCATACAGCATGAACAAGATAAAAATGTTTTCTGACCACATGGGGCTTACAGTTTAATAGGCAGAAAAATCAAACAGGTTATAAATTAAAGTGTGATAATCAATTTTAGAGAAAATAACACCAGGGGAGTATATTGCAGGAATATTTAGACAGGCTGAGGGATGGGATTGGGTCAGAAAAATACGTCTGGTGTGAAGTGATATATAAGCTGAAACCCAAAAGATAAACAGAAGCTAACCAGGCAATGAAAATAGCTAAGAATGTTTCTGGAAGAGGAGGGAGAAGCTAAAATAATTATACTGTGAATGTTTGTAATATGGTTCAATGTGGATGGTTCTTGGCGTGTGAGCTGAGTGGCAAAAGAGGATGCTAGATAGATAAGGATTGTATAAACCATCCCTGAACTCAAAAGCATCAGAAAGCCACAGAGGTGATATACACAAGGATTCAGAGGACCGTGGTAACATTTTGTGCTTCACTGTAGAGAATGACCTAGGGGAAGGGATGGAGGTAAGCAAGTTAGAGGACAGTTTCAATAACCCAGGTGAGTAACTAGGGTGACTTAGAATGGGACCATCATGAAGCTATTGGGAAAAGAGAAAAGTCTGAGGAAATAGTAGGCAGTAGGTTAAACAAGATTTGATTTTGGACCAAATGTGGAAACGAAGGAGAGGAATGATTCAGGGAAAACTGTGATTCTGGGTTGGGCAGTGGGAAACACTTAGGAAGAAGCTAGTTGGAGGAGAGGTGAGGATGATGCATTCAGTTTGGGCTATACTGAGCTGAAGATGCCCAGAAGCTATGCAAGTAGCAGTGTCCAAAGACAAGTGTCCACACAAGTCTGAAGCTTCACAGAGAAATCTGGCACAAAGATTTCGGATTTAGAACCATGGAAGTTGATAAAAACCACCAGTGGTGCGTGTGTAGAGCAAGAAGGGAAGGTGGCCTGGGACTAAACCTTGAGGATCTAGGTCATATTGAAAGGGCAAACAGCAGAGGGGGACCTTTACAAAATATCTGAGAGGCAAAAAGTTTAGAATTATAGAAGTCAATGGAAGAAAATGTTTCAAGGGAGGAGTGGTCAACAAGTAGTGAAAAGTCCCCAGTAGATCAATAAAGAAAAATTTATCAGTCACCTTAACAGTAGTGGTTTTGGTAGCATGGTAGGGGAGAAAACTGGATTGCAGTGGGATAGAGGGAGTGAGAATTAAAGTAGGTAACATTTACAGATGCCTGAAGAGGAAGAGACGTAGAGGGATACCTGAAAATGTCTGTGCAGTTAGCGAATTTATTTTTAATATGGCAGATGCTCAAACATGCTACATACTTTTGTAAAACCAGCAGTAGAAAGTGAGTGATGGAAGCCACCAAAGTAATTGGAGAAAATGTTCCAATCTTTGTATTCCAGAACTATATGTGATTTTCTAAGGTGTAGGTAAAATCAAATATGGAAAATTATATTCATTATTATACTACTAATAATGGCAACAGGATTCTATTTTCATGCAATTTCCATTGGTCTGTCAAATATTATAAAAATGTGTTAGCATGGAGTTGATTTTGACTCATAATTTCCTTAATATAAACTTAGTTTGGATTTTATTATTTACAAGATGTTTTAAGTTGAACTTTTGGGAGCATATCCAGCCATTTGTTACACAGTTCATGCTAAAAGTCCGCAAACTTTCTGAGTAACAGTACTGAGCATTATGTTAAACAGCCACAGAGTGCAAAGCAATGCAAATGTCTTGTTGAGTGTAAAGTAACAAAGTGTGTTGTATACTAGTCAGATATGTTACACTAATGAGAATAAAATTAGTTTTGACACATTTCTGGCAAGTCTGGAAAAATATGAGACGTGTTCTCTACCACCCATGAAGAATTACATCAGAGCAACAAAAGATATCATTGTTAAGCCTAGAAAAGGCCAGGAATATGCTGTGCTTGGACAGACCCTGCCTCCCTCCCAGGGGGACCAGAGTAGAAACCTCAATGACTCTCCAGGTTGAACCAATTCAGAGGTTTTGAAACTATCTAGAAGTTCAGACTGGAAAGTTAGGGGCCACCATTGAAGAACTTGAGAGGTGACAAATTCCACAAGGATGTGCATTTGGTGAAGACTTCCCACGTGAGTAAACACTAATCAGCTCCTATACAAAGTGAATGGAAACTGCAGAGAACTCATGCGGATTATTAGAAAGAAGAAAGAGTTGGATGTTACCTTCATTTGATCCACACTTTCTTTTTTCTTTCTATGGATAGAGTTGTGGGAATCATTCCAGAAGATAACATGGAAAATGCACATGTTGGTTATTAGTCCAATAACATAAACTGTTGGGATTTAAGTTTTTGGAAGATTTGAAATGGAAAGAGCATTCAATGCCGATAGGGTAAACTACAGCCCATGGGCCAAATCAAGCCACCATCTGTTTTTTTGTTAGTAAAGTTTTATTAGAACACAGCTTCACTCATTTGTTTATGTCTCGTCTGTGGCTGAGGCAGAGTTTAGTCATTGTGACAGACACCTTATGGACTGCGAAGCTGCAAATATTTACTATTTGGTCCTTTGGAGAAAAAGTTTGCCAGTCTCTTGGTCCAGTGAATAAGTTTAATTTAAAAATGTTTTCTTTCCCTAGGCTTCTTGTTTTCATCCCACCTAAAAAATGTGCTGACGCAAATAGCAAATGCAAATGATTTAATTTGTAAATTTGCAAATTGTGACTAAAGGCTTAATTACTTCTCAGTCTTCTCTGATTTGAGTGGAAACTAATGGGAGGGAATAGAAGAAAGGTCAGTGTGTAGAGATAAACAGTGACAGTAAAACAGCTAAGGAAACCTCAATTCGTAAAGTCAAATTCACTTCCAAAGAAAATATTTCCAGTTTTAATATCACTTCAATATCTTGTCAGATAACACACAGACTCAATTTTCCAAAGGCTAAAAAATAAAATAATATGGATTTCATTCTTCTTTGTTCTTTTGTCCTTATCTAGTGTTAATTTCTTTATAAGGAAGGAAACAAAAGAGAAAGAAAATGTGGTATCTATTGAAATGCCTTTTCTCTACTTGGTAGTAGTGAAATTAAGTCAAATGTCTCCAAATAAAAACTAAAATGCTATTCTTATAATTTGCTCTGTCAAACTGGGGCTTCACTTCCACACTTCTCAAAAACTTTTTCTGTGGTAGGTTATCATAGAATTTGATAAGTGAGGGACGCCTGGATGGCTCAGTAAGTTAAGTGTCTGCCTTCAGCTCAGGTCATGATCCCAGCGTCCTGGGATCGAGTTCCGCAACAGGCTCCTTGCTCAGTTGGGAGTCTGCTTCTCCCTCCCTGCTGCTCCCCCTGCTTGTACTCTCTCTCACTCTCTCTGACAAATAAATAAATAAAATCTTAAAAAAGGAATTTGATAAGTGAAGTTTGAATAATTTTTCTTACCTGTTCTTGGGCAAAAATAGATATCAAATGCTTAAAAAATATATACCCTTTGACCAAGAAATTTCTTTACTTCAAAATGATCTAAATACATTAAGGATATAGCCAAATATTTAGTTATAGAATGTATAACACAAAATTCTTTATAATAGATAAATATGAAAAGCTTCCAAATGACCAGTAATACAGGATTTGGTTGAACAAATTATGGTTTATACATTGAATGGTCTACTTAAAATCATTGAATGATACTGGAGTAAAATTTCTTAATGAAAAATGTTCGTAATCTCATCTACATGAAGGAAACAAAATACAACATGGTACGTGCATATTGGTCCAATTTTTATTTAAAGCTGTATCTTTATACTTATATCCCAGCTCTTAATCTTAAAGTTTATCAGGTTTATGTGGCTTAATTTAGAAATATAAACATCAAGTTTTTAATTGTGAGTATTTTAACAATGGAATCACAGATATTTTAAATGTTAAAAACTATATATTCTCATTTTTTCTAAACAAATAAGTTTTCTTATATAACAAAATTGTTTTATATTTTATTAAAGGCTCTTATCTAATAATTAAATGTAGAAATAAAATTACAGTATAGTTTTTGCTATTAGTTAAATTTTCACTTAAAATATTTATGGAGTTACTTTGAAAAGTTTCTGAAATGAAAGTGATACTGTATTTGAATTAGATTTACTTGAGTAAAAAGCCGAGAAATAGACTTCTCTTGATCTTAACAGTCCTGACTGAGAAATGACCAAGGCCATTGAACTAGATGAACTTTGAAGTATATTTCTAGTCTAATAATTTATTAAAAGTGCCCAAAGATGTGGACCTCAGGTCCTAATTTACTTCACATCAGAGACTCTGCTTTTAGAAGTCAGCAGATTGTGGTATGAGTGAAATATAGTGGTTAAAAAAATTCAATCTTACAAATCAAGAATCAAGTTCAGAGGTGATCATTTGTCAAAAAATAGGTTAGATTAGCTTTTTCTGTTTTTAAAAAGTTTATTTATTTATTAGAGAAAGAGAGAGAGAGAATGAGCAGGAGGAGCAGAGGGAGAGGGGAAGAGAAACTCAAGTAGACTCAATGCCCAGCAGAGTCCAACATGGGGCTCCAACCCAGGACACTGAGATCCAGACCTGAGTCAAAACAAAGAGTTGGGCGCTTAACTGACTGTGCCACCCAGGCACCCCTAGATTAGCTTAATAAAGGCTGCCCTCTGTTTTTTTAGTTCACAGTGTTACAGTAAAGTAGATGAGATTGCATATCATGCCATAGTCATGGTCATGTTGATGAATCTAGGCCTTCCCTTTGAAAGGATCAGATCCATGTTTATGTCACCATGAGTTTTCTATTATATCTGATCATTATTTGTTAGGATAAATAGCCAAGATTTAAATTTTAATGTGCTTGTAATGAACAACTTGTAAAGCAACTTGAATTTGTTTTCTAATCAGACAGTCTTATTAGGTAGTCCTGATCGACTGGACATTGGATGAGAAGGATGGGGGTTTCACTATTTTTGGTGCACATTAGGGATATAGTACTTGAAAAATATGGAGGGGAACAGATCTCAATCTTATCCTTTCCACAGAAACCTAAACTTAAAATTGTTTTATTTCCCTTAGAATCACATACAGAAATTTACTTTGGGAATTTTTGTAATGAAATATTTTAGTTATTCTGGGAATATAATTACTTGCAATGAGTATTTGCATTTTTTAAGAAATTAGTATTTGCCAAAGGATAGTGGGTATCCCGAGCCACCATCTGAGTCCTGTGTCCTTTGGAACATGTTTTCATGCTACTAGTTCTGATAGAGCTGATCTGACTCGGAATACATTGTCAATAAAAAGAACATTGGTTTAAAAGGGGTTTAATTTTACATATTCTTATATATGGAATGCACTTTACTTTTTTAACAAAAAGCAAGTCAAATGTCTGATCTGCTAGTTACATTTGAAGAACTTGGGAAGAGGAAATAAAAAAGTAAAATTGTAATGTAGAAGAAAGCATGAAGTGAAAACTGATAGAACTGAAATAAAATTAAACAAATCCACAGTTATAGTTGGAGACTTCAGTATTCTTGTCTCAGTAACTGATAGAGTAGGTAGATAGAAAATCAGAAAGGATATAGAAATCTTGAAAAATACAATCAACCAACATGACCTATTTGACACTTATAGACAGTTTGCCCACACACAGCAGAATACATCGTCTTCTCCATTGTACACGAAATGATCACCAACATCCACCATATTCTGGGCCATAATATAAACCCTAACGAATTAAAAAAAATTGAAATCATGCAATTATGTTCTCTGATCATAATGAAATAAAAAACAGAAAGCTATCTGGAGTCAACCCCAAACTTGAACAATTTGAAAATATTCCATGGTTCAAACAGAAAGTCTCAAGGAATGGAGTGAAATGCAAGCAGAGTAGGTGGAATGCAGCTATAGCAACACCTAAAGGGAATTTTTAGGATTAAAGAGTATCTTAGAAAAGAGAAAATCAGTGATCTTTATTTTACCCTAAGAAAGCAGGAAAAGAACTAATTAAATTTAATTTATGCCTAAAACTAATATAACATTGCATGTTAATCATACTGGAATTAAATTTTAAAAATTTAAATTAAAAAACCATAAAATAAATACTCTAAAAAAACGAAAGAACTAATTAAACTCAGAGCAAGCAGAAGAAAGGAAATAATAAAGATGAAAATAGAAGAAATGAATGACATTAAAAGTAGAAAAACAACAGAAAATAAGTGAACCACAAAACTGGTTCTTTGCAAAGATCAATGCAATTGAGAAAAGAGAGAAGCCAACATTACCAATATCAGCAATGACACAGAAGACATCGTTACAGACACTATGTGTGTTTTAAAAATGATAAAACCGTGCTCAGTCAAAAAGGAATAGATAACATAAGTTGTCCTTTTTCTATTAAAGAAATAAAATTTGAGGTTAAAACCTTTCAACAAAGAAAATTCAAGGCTTAGCTGGTAAATTCACTGGTAAATTCTGCTCAATATTTAAGAAAGAAGTAATTCTAATTCAATCCAAGCTTTTATAGTAAATAGAAAAAGAAGACTCTATATAACTCATTTGATCAGGTTAGTATTATCTTGATACCCAAACCAGACAAAATCATTACAAGAAAAGAAAACTGCATATCAAAATCTTATATGAACATAGACACTACTATCCTCCAACAAGTATCAGCAGATTGAATCCATTAATACATGAAAAAGATAAGGCATTTTGACTAAATGCAGTTTATTCTTGGAATACAAGTTTGGTTTAAAATTTGAAAATGAATTGATGTAACCCATCATATTAAATACTGAAAAAAATCATACGATTATCTCAATAGATGCAACAAAAGCATTTGACAAAATTACATATCCATTCACAATATGAACTCTCGGGGCGCCTGGGTGGCTCAGTCGTTGGACGTCTGCCTTCAGTTCAGGTCATGATCCCAGGGTCCTGGGATAGAGCCCTGCGTCGGGCTCCCTGCTCTGCGGGAAGCCTGCTTCTCCCTCTCCCACTCCCCCTGCTTGTGTTCCCTCTCTCGCTGTCTCTCTTTCTCTGTCAAATAAATAAATAAAATTAAAAAAATAAATAAATTGTATAAACAACAACAACAAAAAAAACCAATATGAACTCTCAATTAACTAAGAATAGGCAAGAACTTCCTCACCCTGATTAAGGGCATCTTTGAACAACATTCAGTTACCATCACACTTAATGGTGAAAGACTCTTCCCCTAAGATTAGAACCAAGGCGAAGATGTCTGCTATCTCCTCTCCTATTCATCATTGTTCTAGTCAGTGCAATAAGGAAGGAAAATGAAATAAAAAGCACCCAGACCTGAAATAAACTGTCTTCATAGATTATATGATTGCCTATGTAGAAAATTCCAAAACAACCTTTTAAAAACAGTGACTAAAATGAAGTAAGGTTAGCTGGTTTACAGAATATAAGGTTAATGTACAAAAATCAACTGTATTTTTATATATCAGCAATGAACAGTTAGAAATTGAAATAAAATATGTGAGTAATCTGTATGTAAAAATCAAAATATAGAAGAAACGTATAAAAGTAGACCTAAATAAATGGAGAGATATGTTGTGTTCTTATATTAGAATATTCAATATTAAGATGTCAGTTCTCCCAAAACTGATTTACAGATTCTATGTGATCCCAATAAAAATTCCAGATGTTTTTGGTAGAAATTACAAACTGAATTTAAAATTTACATGGAAAGGCAAAAGAGCTAAATTGCCAAAATAATTTTGGAAAAAAGTAAAACAAACTTAGAGAACTCACACTACCTGATTTTAGGACTTTAATAATCAAGTCAAAGTCATTTTGACAAAATGATAAACACATAGATCAATGACATAGAATAGATTCCAGAAATATACCCACACCTATATGGTCAATTAATTTCTTATGATCAATTAATTTTTGATAAAGATACAAACCTAATTGAAGAAATGAAGACTATCTTTTTATTAAATAATACTGGAAAAATTGGACAACCTTACGAAAAAAGAACATTGATTCATACCTCACACCATACAGAAAAATTAACTAAAATGTTGCACTAACCTCAATGTAAAGTTAAAAACCATACGATTTGTAGAAGGAAACAGAAAAAAATCTTTGAGACCTTGGGTTAAACAAAGATTTCTTGGCTACAGCAGCAAAACTATGGTGCCTAAGAAAAAACAAGACGAATTGGACTTTACCAAAATGGCAAACTTTTACTCAAGTTCAGTAAAATTAAAAGACAAATATTTTCAAAACATATATATCATAAAAGATTTTTATTCAGAATAGAATAAGTACTCCTAAAACTGAAAAACAAGAAAGCAATCCATTAATTAAATATCCAAATGGATATTTCCCTAAAGAAAATATATGGGTGGCAAATAAACACATGGAGAGAGAACTCAACATTAGCTGTCATTAGGGAAATTTAAATTAAAGCTACAATGACGTATCATTATGTACCTATTAGAATGACTACATTATAAAAAATGAAACAAACAAGAACCTGGGCATACCAGGTACTGGTGGGGATGTAGGGCAACTGAAACTCTCATTTATTGCTGGTGAAATGCAGAATGGGAGAGAGGCTTTCGAAAATAGTTTGGCAGTTTCTTAAAGAATTAAACATGTGCTTACCATATGCCCCAGTAATCCCACTCCTATGGATTTACCCAATTGAAATGAAAACCTATGCTCACAGAAACATCTTTATGAGTTGGTTACAGGGCTTGTACTTTATAATAAGTAAAAACTGGAAACAACTCCAACTGGTGAATAGAGAAGCTGAGGTAAATCCATGCTATGAAATATTAGCAACAAAAAGGAACAGACCCCTGATACAAGCTACAGAATGGGTGAATTCCAAATTAATTAGGCTTCGTGAAAGAGGCCAGTCTCAAAAGGCCACATATTATATGACTCCATTTATATGACATTCTGAAGAGGCAAAACTATAAGGACAAAAAATAGATCATGGGTTGCTGGGTTTGGTGGGGTCAAGAGTGGTTGATTACCAGTGGCATGAAGGACGATTTTTGGGGTCATGGAACTCTTCTGTCTGTCCCTTGATTGTAGGGGTGGTTTATACAACTTTATGTGTTTGTCAAAACTCTTAGAACTTTGCACCAAAAAATGTGAATTTATCGTATGTAAGCTTTGTTGCAATTTAAAAATATAGAAAAATCAATAGAAGTGAGAAAATGTTTGAAGGAATAAAAGAATAGTTTCTTCAGAATAAAAGAAAGATATAAGTCCTGAGATCAAAAGAGTTCATAGATTGTAGCACAAACTAAGTAAGAAGAAAAAAATGAAGAACAAAAAGCCCTACACACTGACACATAATAGTGAAATTTAAAAATATCAAAGAAAAGGAGAAAATTCTAAAATCTTAGGGGAGGAAGAGATGACAATTTACAATGGAATAAGAATGGAATTGCTATCACCAGCAAATCCAGACTAAAAAAGAGAAAAACAAAGACAGTGATATTTTCCATGTTTGAGGTAAAAGAACTTCAAATCCAATTCCCTATGGCCAAATAAACTAGCAGTTACATGTGAGATTGATACAAAGATATTCCCCAGGATAATAGTGGGTTCAAAAAAAATCTTTTTCATGTTTTTCAAAATATTACTAAAGCAAGAAGAGAAACACAATCTATTAGTAAACCAACACATACACATACATATAAGGGTGAATGAATAACTTAGTAGAGTTCACTGGTTTTACAAAAGAAAACCAAAACAATCTGCGATAACCAGAACTAAAATACTAGATACATCAATAGGGCAAATGGGGCAAGGGTGAGATGTATGTAATGGCAGAAATGGAAGGAGGTAAGAGCTTGGTTATTTTTCTTTTTTGGGGGGGTGCATATAAATAGTGAGAAATGTCAAACATTTGTGTGGAAAAATAAACAAAAAATGTGGGTCTTAATAAATTAAAAGTAATAACTGGAGAAAAGAAATAGAACGCTTTCCTTTCAAACTAGCAGAAAAAGAGCTTTGGTTTATTTAATGAAAAACATAGGTAGAAAGGGCAAAAAGAATTTTTTAAATGATAGTATGGTAAGTAGAAAATAAAAAATCAGAGAGTATACACAAATCCTAAATGAATATACAAATGGGTTAAACCACTAAGTAAAAACAGACAAGGTAAAATTTGAGATCAAGCACATGTTGGGAGCAAAGGGGGATGCTACCTACTAGTAATAAGAATAAATCAAGAAAGTGAAATAATCACAAATGTTATGAACGCTCTTGCAAACATTCCAAAAAATATATAAAACAGTGGCAGACAAAATTACTGGAGAATGCATTTTTTAGTAATTATATTTGAATATCCTACATAACATAATAAATAGCAGATATTCTTAATGAAGGTTTTCTTTTCAGATCAGGAAAAAAGACAAGGCTGCCTGTTATCGCTACTCCTATTGACATATTACCAAGTATCTTGCCCAGTGCAAAAAGACCAGAAAAAGAAATAAGTTCTTGTAAGTAGAAGAAAAGAAGAGACAATGGCAATACCATGATGATTACATAGTAAATCTGAAAAATCAGCTACAGGAAATGAAAGCTACAGTGAAGTTATGTATTCTGGAATGGGTTGCTGACAGAAGATACACTGACCATGTACTGAAAGTTAGATGAGTGCAGATGTGATCTTAAATTTTATTATTGAAAAGAGCTCTTTACATAAAAATAAGAACAAAAAGACGTGAACATACGAAGTGAAGAAATTTTGCAAAAATTTCGAAAAACAAAAATTAAGAAAATATTTGACAAGAAACTGTTAGGTTGTTATTAATTCATTCTTTTCCAAGATATTGTTATTTTTAAATTACTGCACTCTGATGATTAAGATTTCGTTAACTTTTATCTGTCATTTTCATGCCAATTTCAAAGGCATGAAAACAATCCACAAGCTTTTGACACTAGTGTTATTTTTCTTCTATTTAGGAGTTGTGATGAGCACTGGGTGCTATTTGTAAGTGTTGAATCACTAATTCGACACCCAAAACCTATTTTACCATCTATGTTAACCAACTAGAATTTAAATAAAAAATTGAAAAAAAAAAGTATTGCTAACTAATAACAAAATAAAATTTGATTTGCATATTTTCTGTATAAGCCATATTTGAGTAAATGTACTAAAGCATGATAAAATATCATAAAAGAAAGTAGCAAGATTGAGAAAAAGCCAAATTATATCATAAATCACAAACTGTAAACTCTATAAACTATTATGTAGGATTACCTGATCTGAAAAAACAAGAAGCTACAGATTTTGGGTAAGAGAATTTACCATATTCTCATTGCCTTGATGGGGATCACAGACTCATTTAAAAACATGTAAAAGGCTCTGATATTCATTGTTTTATCAGTCATGATCTTCCTGCCAAAAATCTGTGAATGAACTGAATTCATCAAAATATTGTTTTTGGTCAGAGAAGACAAAATGGCCAAATTCTGACATGTCGTGTTTAAACAGGGCCTATCTTTCTTTTTGAGTCAGTTTCCTTCTTTTTTTTTTTTTTTAAAGATTTTATTTATTTATTTAAGAGAGAGAATGAGAGAGAGCACATGAGAGGGGGGAGGGTCAGAGGGAGAAGCAGACTCCCTGCTGAGCAGGGAGCCCGATGCGGGACTCGATCCAGGGACTCCAGGATCATGACCTGAGCCGAAGACAGTCGCTTAACCAACTGAGCCACCCAGGCGCCCCAGTTTCCTTCTTTAAGGGAGAAAAGCCATATTAATAATTGTAGACTATATTCTTACAACCATATAATATATTCAGTAAGTTAACTTTGCAAACAAGGTCTGCCTAACTTTATGACTTTAGATTTATTGGGGAACCAAGATATCTTAATGATTACCCAAATTTTAAATACATGATTCAGCCACCTGGGTGGCTCAGTCGGTTGAGCGTCTGTCTCTTGATTTTGGGTCAGGTCATGATCTCAGGATGGCGAGATCAAGTCCTGCATGGGGCTCTGTGCTGAGTGTGGAGACTGCTTAAGATTTTCTCTCTGCTCACTCCCACCCCCGCCTGAGGCTCTCATGCTCTCTCTCTCTAAATTAAATAAATAAATCTTTAAATAAATGAATAAATAAATGATTCTGCTTTCCCTTTTATTTTTTTATTTTTATTTTATTTTTAAGATTTTATTTTTTAAAATAATCTCTACACCCAATGTGGGGGGGATTCGAACTTAACAACCCCAAGATCAAGAGTCGCGTGCTCCACCAACTGAGCCAGCCAGGCTCCCCTCAGCTCTCCCTTTTAAATTCCAAATCCACATTTCCCTATTTCTACTTAATTTTGTAATTATTATGTCTTAGTGGCAAAGCTATTTATTATCTTTCTTTCTGTATATTGGCTCTTTATACTCTTTTTCTCAATCTGGTTAATGGAATCATCACCAATGTTAAGGTAATCAAAGAGAGCATTTTAGTTATCTAAACAAATATTATTTCACACTTCACAAAGTGGACAGTCTCTACTCTCAAGAGTCCAGAAAACTACAAAGTGAGAGAAAAGGGCTACAAGCTGTTACAGAAGAAAATGCAAGCAGGAAACAAGGAAGACATATTCCGCTTAAGTTGACTGGCTCGGATTGTATATCTGATCTTATTTAGAATGATCAAGGAACAAGAAAGTAAGCGTAGAGCCAGAGTTGTCTCGGCTTTTGGAGATTGCCTGGATAGAGCATGTTTCTGGTCAAGTGAAGCATTTATAGGAGGAAGAATTATCTAGGTTTCGGATTGCTGGCTGAGTACCCTGATCAGGAACAGTTCCATCTTGGACCTAGAAATGTATTCAAAACCAAGATGCTCAAATTAGAAAAGCACACATCATTTCAGAAACTGGTGTAATACAGCATGGTGTGGGGAAAAGTGTAGCACACTTGGGTGTGAGACAGGCATGGGTAGAATCCTTACCATGCAACTTGCCAAATGTGTGTTTTAACCTATTTTACAAATCTGAGAATCACAGGCCTAAAACCTATTTTATGAATTTGTTGTGAGATTTATATGAGCTAATGTGTGTAGAATATCTTATAAACAGCAGTAATTCTCAAAATTATTTTTCAGCTCTCCTTTGGCAACACCATATTCTTGGTTTGGTTACAATATTTATACTTTCCTTCTCTCAAATCTTTTTCTTTGTCTCTTCTTCCTGATAATCATCTAGATCACATCACTCATCACCCTGTCTCCCAGACTAAAGCCATGCCACACCTTTGTACCTGGATCCATCCTCTACACTGAGCCAGCGAAGAGTGATTGTAATAAAGTGCCATCCTGATTTTATTGCCTGGCTTTTTTTTTTTTTTAAGATATTTATTTATTTATTTATTTATTTATTTATTTATTTATTTGAGAGAGAGAGAGAGCATGAGCAGGGGGGAGAGGGAGAAGCAGACTCCTTGTTCAGCCAGGAGACCCAACTGGGGCTCGATCCCAGGACCCTGAGACCATGACCTGAGCTGAAGGCAGACGCTTAACCAACTGAGCCACCCAGGCACCCCTGCCTAGCTCTTTAAAATCCCCCCAACTATTTCCAAAGATAAAAGAACACCCCGTGTTAGTAGACATGCCAGCAAATAGCATCTCATAGTTACTAATGGGAATGAAAATTGGTATCTTTCCAGAAAGCAATTTGCCTTATGTACCAAACACCTTTCAATAGTCCGTTCTGGTCCAGCAGCGCCACTTACATATGCTTATTCTGAACTAAAACAAGAACACAGGATTTCTAGCAAAACTTCTTTTATGACCAAACTTCTACAACCCTTCCCAACAACTGATCAATGTGTTTGAAGAAAAACAAGAATAGGAAATATTAATAATGAAAAAGAAAACTATTAGTGCCCAGAGTAGAGCTATATATCACAAAACCAAAGAAATGTGTGCCAAGTCCAGGGAGAATTTAGTCGGCTCAAAGGAATCAAGACTGACGGAAGAATCGGGTTGTAGAAAATAAGTGGAGAAAATTCTAGCGAGAAGTGGGATATATGGTTGATTTCAGAATTTGCAGACAGTATTTAAGGCCCATTGCCTCGGTCCATAGCATTGCAAATCTATTAGAAGCAGATGTGTGGCATAAAACTTGAGGTTAAGCCACATGATTATTTGCTGATAGGATTTAAAGTAGGTTTAATTTTCTTCTTTATGTTTTCCCCATTTAAAAATTTCCATTGATGAAGGACGCCTGGGTGGCTCAGTCATTAAGCGTCTGCCTTGGGCTCACGTCATGATCCCGGGGTCCTGGGATCGAGCCCCGCATCGGGCTCCCTGCTCAGCTAGAAGCCTGCTTCTCCTTCTCCCTCTGCCTGCCACTTTGCCTGCTTGCTTGTTTTCTCTCTCTATTAAATAAACAAAACCTTTAAAAAATAAAGTGAGAAATAGTTCCCAAAAAGCCATATAAAAAAGTATAAATAAATGCCCTAGGGCTGGAACCTGCCCTAGGCAGGTTCTGTGTCTGTCTAGGTCTGCGGCATATGCCCCCCGGCACAGCGTTAATTCCAACCGGTCCTGCCCCTAGCCCTAACGTCCGGCATCTGAGGCTGTGCAGGCAGAGACTAGCACATACGACAGAAGCTAGAGAAGGTTCTGAAGCAGTCAAACCCAATCTAGGCTGTTTCACTGTCTGCCTGGCAGACACTTCTTTGCTTGATTTTACTTTTTTAAAAGATTATTTATTTGAGAAAGAGAGAGAGAGCGTGTGCAAGCTGGGGGGAGGGGAAGAGGCAGAGAGAAAGAAGCAGATTCCCTGCGGAGCAGGGAGCCGAACGCGGGACTCGATCCCAGGACCCTGGGATCCTGACCTGAGCCCAAGGCAGACGCTTCACCGACTGAGCCACCCAGGCATCCCATGATGAATAGGAATTAATTTAATTAACAGCAACAACAAAAATCAATAGAAATCTTTCAGTGGTTCCTGAATACTTTTACTATAGTGAGCAAATCATTGTCTTTCCCCTGTTTTCTACTGTAGCTCTGCTGCAATATTTAGTTTTCCAAAATACGATATGCTCTTTTTCTCTTCAACATCTTTGCAACTGCTTCTCTCTGCTATTGTCTGGGGAGTTCCTTGTAATCGTTCATTACTCAGGTTAAATTTACCTCCTTCATGGAATATTCGGTGACATCTCTAGGCATCATATCTATTTCCACTTTTGGGACCCCATTGTGCTCTGTCAACACCTCAGTTGTGGCACTTACACACTGGTGTATTGTCGTGTACATTTCTCTGTACCATGAGAGCACGAGGACGGCAGGCATTGTGTCACTCTAAACCTTAGGTGAAACTGAATACATGTTTGTTAACACAGGAAGTGGGGCATTAATATTTCACGTTTTGCAGTCTCTTCATTGAGCTGAGTGGGCAGATTTCTCCCAACATTGCCTGGAGAACATTTTTGAGGAAAGAAATATTTTTCTCCATATTGTTTTTTTAAAAAATTTATCATTCTGTATTCATTTCCAAATAGTATTTCCCTGTGCTTTCATTCATTCTATGTTTATTTATATTCCATTTATTCTTCCAGAATAGAGAGATCAGGTTTCTTGTGTTTGACTTGCTTCATATACACGATAAGTTGTATGCACAGGGATTCACTTAAATTATTTCACAATACGATGACCCTATTTTCATTCCATCACAAAGAAATGTTATTACAATTACTAAGTGTATTTAGTGTAAGTGTATTACTTACGCTTCTTACTTAGTATTACTAAGTGTAAATACTAAGTGTATTTCTCAGATGTGAATGTTAAGGGCTTTGCAATGCACGGGGCAGAGGTGGCCTACTCACAAAAGCTTAAGAAAACAAACTGACTGCTTTCAGTTTTCTCTGTGCTCACCTGCCAAGAAACATTCTGAACTGAATTTTAGAACTTTGGTAGTTCAGATTTATGGAAATTAGAAATATGTTCCTATGCAGAATGTTTTGTTAAAAGATTTTGTGCTCATATTTAGTGAATTTTAAGCTTATTTAAAGTAAACCACTAAGTTCTTTCCAGAACCTCAACTAAACCCAATCTTTGGAGAAAGAAGTAAGCAAAACAAGGTTTAATTTTCAGGAAGAGATTAATTTCAAAAATAAATGATTAAGAATTTTGACTTTATTATGAAGGTTATTTTTTTTTAACAAAACCATTAAATTGGTCCTTTGCATAATTTAGACAAATGCGTTTCATGGTCCTCCATCTTTTTGACAAATTAGAAGGGTCTAGATTTTTATAAAGTCATGAGCCCTGTCAAAACACTTCAAGGTTTGCATATTTTTCCAGATAAGAGTAACAATACCCATAAGTCATACTTAAATTCAGATTCTTATCTGAAATTGCCTTGAAATAAGTAGAAATATGGCAAAAGTTTTTCTTAAGGTATGCAACATTTTACTCCCAAAGCTTGGCTGAAATCTGAAAACAGTATGAGCCTTGACAGAAATGAAAGAGGAGAACGGAGAGGAGGGGAGACAAGAAGAGGGGAAAGGAGGAGGATGAGGAAGAAAATGTATGTTAAGTGGAGGCCAAAAGCACTTTGCTAAAATGTGATTTTGCATTTTATTAAATCATATTTTATGAAAACCCGCTTTCACAGTCTTCACTGTGATTCCTGGTGTTATCTGTGAATCACTGGAATAACCACATGAACACATAATAAGGATTACGATACAAATAATACAAATTGTGTTTCCAGCTTTTGGAATGAGTAGGTTGGCAGTTTGCCAGCTTTTTTCAGGCTAGGAGTGAGAGGAAAGAAAATTTCTACAGAAGTATTGTTTCTTTCTTGATCCAGGGGCGCCTGGGTGGCTCAGTTGGTTAAGTGTCTGCCTCTGGCTCAGGTCGTGATCCCAGGGTCTTGGGATCAAGTTACATGTCAGGCTCCCTGCTTCTCCTTCTCCTCCCCACTCACTCATGCTCTCTTTAGCTATTTCTGTCTCTCTCTCTCGAATAAATTAAAAAAAAAAAAAAGAATTTCAACATAAGAATTCAAAAACATGATCCACACTTGCAGAGAACCATTGGATTTGCCGTTCACACTACTTAAGAAAATGCAGCTTAATTATATAAAATTGTGCATTGGTGCTAAAGTGATTGGTGTGTAGAGAGTGTATTTTTCCTTATGTGCGTCCTGAAGTAATAGGTTAAATACTATGCTATGCTGTGGGCATGTCGCAAGCTGACTCAATGACTCATATGTTGGCAGTGGCCAAGTAAATAGAGCTACTGTGTCTGAAGGTATGGGTAGCTAGCTACTTTCTGACACGTTGACATGAAAATTAACTTAAAGAGTTTCAAAACAAAGAATATTTGCCAAGATTTGATTTCTGGATCTTTGAATTTTGTTATAAGATTTTTCATTAAAATAGAATAAAAACCTAAATTTCAAAGTCCCAATATGCAGTATAGGGGGTTTTTATTCGTCTTCCCCAGTCCATCCTTTTCATTGTTCCAAGTTAATTAGACTTTGATCTATTTCTGGACTTCTTATATTGTGGATTCCTCTAGGCTACTGAAAGTATATTTAAAATTATTTTTCGGGGCGCCTGAGTGACTCAGTCAGTTTAAGGTTCTGACTCTTGATTTTGGCTCAGGTCACGATCTTAGGGTTGTGAGATCAAGCCCCTCGTCAGGCTCTGCGCTGAGTGTGGATTCTGCTTGAGATTCTCTCTCTCCCTCTCCCTCTGCCCCTCCCCCATCCCTCTCAAATGAATGAATGAATGAATATTATTTTTTCAAGAGAGGGCCATCTTATTGCCAGAATATATTCCAACATAGGATAATGGGGCTGCATATTAAGCAGATTATCTTCGCTATTCCAAGAATTTGGTCTAGGAAAATTTATTTAACAATTGATGATTACGAATAATTTCTCTTGAAGAATTTGGAAAAGTAAAAGTCATCAGTCGTTATGCCCAGGTGCTACCTTGGGTATCCTAGAAAGTATACTGGCTTTTCCAAAGTCGCACAATACAAAATCAATGTACAGAAATCTGTTGCATTTCTGTACACCAATAATGAAGCAGCAGAAAAAGAAATCAAGGAATCAATCCCATGTACATTTGAACCAAATACCATAAGATACTGGGCCACTTGGGTGGCTCAGTTGGTTAGGCATCTGACTCTTGATCTCAGCTCAAGTCTTGATCTCAGGATTGTGACTTCAAGCCCCAGGTTGGGTTCCACACTGGGCATGGAGCCTAGTTAAAAAAAATAAACTGAAGAGTAACAACAACATAAGATACCTAGGAATAAACCTAACCAAAGAGGTGAAAGATCTGTACTCTGGAAACTATAAAACATTGGCGAAAAAAATTGAAGATGACACAAAGAAATATATATGTCTATATTAAAAAATATATATGTGTATATATACACATATGTATGTATTTTTTTAAGATTTATTTATTTATTTTAGAGAGAGAGAGAGGGAGAGCTGGGGGGTAAGGGCTGAGGGAGAGGGAGAATCTCAAGCAGACTCCCCACAGAACAGGGAGCCCAACATGGGACTCGATCTCACAACCCTGAGATCATGACCTGAGCCAAAGTCAAGAGTCAGATGCTTAACTGACTGAGGCACCCAGCTGCCCCTGGAAGAACAAATATTGATAAAATGTCTATACTACCCAAAGCAATCTATACATTTAATGTAATCCCTATCAAAATACCACCAGCATTTTTCACAGAGCTAGAACAAACAATTCTAAAACTTTCCATGGAACCAGAAAAGACCCCAAATAGCCAAAGCAATCTTGAAAAAGAAAAGCAAAGCTGGAGGAATCACGATTCGGGACTTCAAGTTATAGTACAAAGCTATAGTCATCAAGACAGTATGGTACTGGTACAAAAACAGACACACAAATCAATCAAACAGAATAGAAAACACAGAAATGAACCCACAACTCTATGGTCAACTAATCTTTGACAAAGCAGGAAAGAGTATCCAATGGAAAAAAGATATTCTCTTCAACACATGGTGTTGGGAAAACTGGACAGCCACATGCAGAAGGTGACCTCCCATATTTTCTTTACCCAGATTTACTAATTGTTAATGTTTTTGTTCCAGTTGCTTCATCATTTGCTTTTCATAAGCATATTTTTATCTTTTGAAAGTAGTTACAGACATCATACCTCCTTAACCCCTAAATATTTGAATGCGTATTTCTTTTCTTTTTTTTTTAAGATTTTATTTATTTATTTGACAGAGAGAGAGACAGAGAAGGAACACAAGCAGGAGGAAGGGGGCATGGGAGAGGGAGAAGCAGGCTCCCCCTGAGCAGGGAGCCCTTGAGTATATATTTCTTAAGAACAAGAACGCTCTCCTTGCATAGCCAGGACAATGACCAAAGTCAGAAAATAGAACATTGATAGAATAGTACTACTTTGTCCAGAGCCCATGTTCGAATTTTATCCATTACCCCAATAATGCCCTATAGAGCAAACTGTTATTTTCCTGGCCCAAGATTTCCAAGATTATGAATTACACTTAGTCGTCATGTGCCTTCAGTGTCCTTTAATCTGGAATAATGCCTTGGTCTTTTTCTTTTCTTTCATAATGTGAGCAGTTTTGAACGATACCTATTATCTTGTAGAAAGTCCCTCAATTTGAGCTTACCCTGTCTCTTAAGTTATGCATGTCAGGTAGGAAAACAGATGTAGTATTGTGTTCTTGGCACATCACAACAGAAGGCACGTGGTGTTGGCTTGTCCCATTATTGGTGATGTTAGTTATAATCCCATGGCTACCATGATTCCACTAGGGTTCTCCACTGTGAAGTCATTATTTTCCCCTTGGTCATTAATAAGTAATTAGTAGAGAGAGATTTTGAGGCTATGTAAAGACTCTATTCTTCAAAGGTTCCCCTACTCTAAGCATTTGTTGATAGTTTTTCCTTAAATCAATTTTTATTATAATGGTTGCTGGTGATTTTCTAGCTCTACCATTCTTTCCATATGTGTTAGCTGACATTCCAGTACAAAGTGATAGTATTTCCTCCCCTGTACCTTCATTTATTTAGCTCTAATTAATTTATTTCTATTTGTATGAACCCATGGATTCTTAGTGTAGTCACAGATTCTCTTGAATTCAAAAGTATTTATTAAATCTTACTATTGTGATTATCATGATTCTTTTTTCAGTATTTCCACACTTAAGGTAAATGTTCTTTTCCTAAGGGGGGGTTTATCTCAATCCTCTTTTATCTTTTTTGGGCATTTTTCCAGAACCACTTTGCTGTCTGCGAATGATTGCAGGAAGACTTCAAAAACTAGCTCTGCAGGGGCGCCTGGGTGGCTCAGTCAGTTAAGCGTCTGCCTTCGGCTCAGTTCATGATCCCGGGATCCTGGGATCGAGCCCTGCCTTGGGCTTGCTGCTCAGCCGGGAGTCTGCCTCTCTTCTTTTTTGAAGCCATGTAAATAAATTTCTCTGCCATTCCAAATCATAAGTTAACATATGACATACACAAATACTGTGGGCGGGCAGATTGTAGGGCTATTCAAAGGAAAGATGTTGCCTTTTGTGTCTTAGCTTGATATCGGGCGGGGGACAAGAAAATAGTAATAAGGAATCTGATGCCGGCGACATCAGCAGTCCAGGAGGACAGGTTAACAGAGCCACAGTAACCAGGAAGATATTAACACCAGGAAATTCTCAGAAATCTTGGGGAGAGCAGCTGATTTGTCATAGAACATGGGATAGTGTGCTTGAATCAATATTGTTTGACTTCCACAACCTCGGCATCACCCGCGCGTATTCAGCTGTACAAGTACTGCGCGCTGATCGATTGCGCCACTGAAGCGTGCTTTTTTTGTTTGACTTTCAAAGATTGGGCTGTGCTCAGTCAATATATTTATCACAGTAATAGTGTTAAAGTTTTCTACTATTTGAGCCGGTAAACGAAATTCAGACTATTTAAGTTTCAGTTTATCAGCATAATTTTGGTCTTATCATTCATCAAAAATATTTGTACTCATCCATGTGAATATTAAATTTGTATTCCCTAAGTAAGACAGTCCAATTGTGTAGAAAGTACTCGAATCCTACTGCTCTCGCAAGATCTCAGAAAAAATAATTAGATAGAAGCTGGAAAGTGGGCTGAGTCGGCAACAGGCATGTGTGAGGGACTGCAGTTCTATTAGGAAGGGGACACAAGGACATGTATAAGTGTAGGTCACAGATTGCCAGTTGTGTTGATGGTATATCCATTCTGTTATAATGACCCCGCTGATGATTATCCAACTCAGAACAGGAAAAAACAGGGACTGGTGAGGTGTGATCTGGTCCAGGAGTCATTTACCCATAGTCAGTCTACCACAGAGAGTGTGCCTTAGGACAGGCAGGAGAGAAGAGTAAAAAGAATGGGTGATTGGTTCTAGTTCTATCTTTTCTATTTTATGGCTATAGTATGCAATAATTGGTTCTCTTCTCCTTTGTTGAATATGAAGGATTCATAGTACATAGGGAGAGTTTATTCATTTTATTGTATTTTTTTTAAGATTTTATTTGTTTATTTGAGAGAGAGCAAGAGAAAGCATGAGCTGGGGGAGAGGCAGATGGAGGAGGAGAGGCAGACTGCCTGCTGAGCAGGGAGCCTGATGTGAGGCTCAATCCCAGGACCCTGGGATCATGACCTGAGCTGAAGGCAGACGCTTAACCGACTGAGCCACCCAGGCACCCCTTCATAGAGAGATTTTAAATAGGATATGTGCAAATTAGAAGATATTCTGCAATAGGCAAAGAATATTTGTAAAGAAACATATTCCTAAAGTGTGGCAAACCATTAAAACCATCATTTACTCATTAGAATTAGCCAAATACAGAAATGGCTTATGTGACGTGGTGTTTGTTAAGGATGATAACACCCCTTAATGAGAGGTGTCATGAGCCACCTCTGTTAACTCTCATCTCCTACCATGCTAGTAGCTTAGTTCCATGGAAATAATAGTTAAGTTCCAGCCTTCCACTGAGTTTTTATAAACTTGATAAAGTTTTGCAGTTTCCTCATTTATAAAATTAGGTGGATAAAGTACATAATATCAATGATTACCTCCTGCCTCAAGTCAGGGTTGTGAGTCCCTTCACTCAATTAGATTACAAGAGCAAGACATTACCTCTAAGGAGAACCATACTGGTATTCTTTTAGGACAGTCTAATAGAAAAAAATATATCCCAGCTTTTCTATTCGTTAGCTCTGCAAACTCAGACAAATCACTTAACCTCTCCAAATCCTAGTTTCCTTATCTATAAAATGGTAAGAAGGCCAGATAACAGTGTATTCTTAAGGGGTTGGTGAGAGGATAAGATGAGGTAAACCTGTAAAGGGTCTACTGCTATTTGATGTATAAGTTGTTATTCAATGATTATTTTCTTCTTTACTTCAAGTATGTTCTCATGATTCAAGGTGGAGTTCTAATCATCAGGCCTGCAAATCAAGTAGGATGTCAGTGGGAACCCCACTTATTTTATTTTTACAAACTTCGTAATCATTTAAACAAACGTTTCTATAATCATCCTTGCTGACTATTCTGCTAACCCTGATTCCGCAGATGGTAATTATTCACATTCTGTTTCTGCCAGTCAAATTGCTACTAAGTGGCCTCTGCTACTCTAAGATTATTCCCTCTCTATTGAAAATAATGACTCTAATTTTGGGCGCCTGGGTGGCTCCGTTGGTTAAGCGACTGCCTTCGGCTCAGGTCATGATCCCGGAGTCTCTGGATCGAGTCCCACATCGGGCTCCCTGCTGGGCAGGGAGTCTGCTTCTTCCTCTGACCCTCCCAACCCTCCCCCCTCTCATGTGCTCTCTCTCTCAGTCTCTCTCTTTCAAATAAATAAATAAAATCTTTGAAAAAAAAAAAGAAAAGAATGACTCTAATTTCAATTGTAAGCTCTTCCATCATCATCTCTGGCATTTGTAAATTAGACACAGAAAGCCCCTTTCTTCAAAAAATAGAGGTGTTCCACTCAACTGATGTTTGACTGGAGCCCTTTGGGGAAGGGAGTGTCTTTTTAGCTTTCTTGGAAATAATAGGTAGGTAGATGTATAATATACATCCTAAATCTTCCCCAGAATTTTATTTCACCAAGTCCTTCACTATGTTCCTTTAATTTATATCAAAGAATTTATAGTGTCACAACTTGGTTTATATGGGTTTAATTTTTCCAGCCAAACCAAACATTAGAGCCACTCCCACGTGCTAGAACTAGCACATTGAATCCAGAATCTCTGTGAAGGTGCACTCACATGGATGCATTTGAATCCACATTTAAATTCTTCCTTCTTTGGTCAGCATTCTCAGAATCCAAACTTTTTCACCAATTTCCAATATTTATGAAAACATAACTAAACAAAGTCCTGTGATATTTTGGTGTATAATCTTTCCCTTCCAGGTTTGGTTCTAGAGTTGACATTCTGGAATATACTTTTACATATTCCACACATATCTACGAAGTGTCAACCCCATGCCAGATACTATTCTCAGAACTGGAAATGTGATAAGGAACAGGGCAGAATGCAAATCCCTGTCCTCATGGAACTTCCACCGTAGTGGGGGAGACATAAATAAGATAAACAAATACAGTATATATCATGTTATATCTGATGGCTCTAAAAGCTGGGGAGAGAAATAATGCATGGAAGAAACATGTGAGGAATTTATGCATGACATTTTAAATAGGAAGGCTACCAGGAAAGCTCACATTGACAGAATGTAAAATTTGAGTCCAAAAAAGGAGGATGTGAGGTAGTTAGCTATGCATATATCTGATAGGGAATGTCAAGTGCAAAAGCCCTGGGGTGGGAGTATGCCTGATAAATTAGGGGGACACTAAAGAGGCCAATAGGCTTTAAGCAGAAAGAGTGAGAGGGAAGTATTAGAACATGAAATCAGGAAGGTAATGGGGACTAGGTCATGCAGGGCTTATGGATACCAGAAAGGGCTTTGGCTTATATCTACGGAGATGGGAAGCTACAGAGTAGATTTTGAGCAGAGGAGTGACATGATTTGATTTACTTGTATCAGAACTGTTTTAGTTGCTCTTATGAGACTAATGTGTGTTTTGGGGAGAGGAGTGGGAGGGGGGTAAAGGTGAACAAGTGAAGGACTATGGAGACCATTGAGAGGTTACTGCAGTAATTTAGAAGAGATTATGGTGGTCTGGACCAGTGTGGCAGCAGTGTGGGTGGTTAAAGGTGTCAGATTCTAGAAACACATTGAAGATAGAGCAAACAGGATTCACATATGGGATGTAGTAGAAATAGAGGAATAGAAGATGACTTCAAGAGTTTTAGCTGAGCAGCTGAAAAAAAAAAGATGAATTCTTTAATGAAATAGGAGAGACTGTGTGAGGATCTAGGTTGGTAGGGATTATCAGGAACTCATATTTGGACATGTTGGGTTTGCTGGACATTTTTTTTTAAAGATTATATTTGTTTTAGAGAGTGGGGAAAGGAGCAGAGGTGGAGGGAGAGGGAGGAGAAGAAAGAATCTCAAGCAAACTCCATGCTGAGTGTGGAGCCCAATGCAGGGTTCAGTCTCAGGACCCTGAGATCATGACCTGAGCAGAAACTAAGGGCCTGATGCTTAATGGACTGAGCCACCTAGGCGCCCTGCCTGCTGGACATTTTAAAAGAAATATCAGTAGGACATTAAGTTTGGGTTTGGCTATAAGCGTTTGCAATTCAGCATATAGAACGTATTTAAAGGCAGGGAACTGGATAGGATGACTTAGGCAGTGGACATAATGGATATTGTTGAATGAGAAAAGAGGCAGAACTGAAATAAACAAAAGCATTTATTTAAGGTCTCATAATTGCAATTTAGGGAGCACAGATCTGTGTAGCAAACCAAATTTTGTTCCCCCTAGGGAACAAAAGTCAGAGGTTTTTAAAGACAAAAGGGAATGCTTGAATACATTGTTTACAAAGAATTTTGATTGGTATCTGTGGCAGAAAACTAATCTTGGCTAAGCATAATTGGTTGCTAAGGCTACACTAAGCAAAAGTCAGTTACTGTAGCAAGTTGCAGATGCTTCTGCAGAGTCCTTAGAATATTTGCTGTTTGGTGCAGTTAAAAACGTCATGGTATCAGCTGCTGAGGACATGAACCTCTTAATGGCCTCCTAGCTCCATTTTAAAACCTCTTGACATAACTGAGTCCATTTTATTTCACCTTTCACAACAGAAAAGGGAAAAGAGCTAAACAGAGCTCTGACATACTCTAATATTTAAAGGTTGAGGAGATGAGGAGGAACTAAAATGGTATGGTATGCTGAAAGTCCAGAGAAATTTGTTTTGGCTGAATTTAGTTAAACAATTTAGTGGGAACAAAGTGGGATTCATCATGAGAACTGGCTTTTTCTTGCAGGGTGACTCCTTCAGATTAGGATGCAGCAATGTTTCAAGCAAGGGAAGAACATCTTTATAACACAAGGGTCTACAGTCTGATTTCATAGTCAAGGGAGCCTCATTGGGTGTTTGGAGTTTCAGGGTACACAACAGAACTTGAAATCCTCCCATAGATCTCCATTTCAATTCTCCAGCACTCATTTAATTTTGATCAATAAGGTGTTTATTTATTATGTATGGTTAAGAATACAGGTTGTGGAATCAGACAGATTGTTTTAATCCTGGCTCCGCTACTACCAGCAATTTGACCTATGGTGATTTACTTAAGCTCTCTGTGCCTTGGTTTCTTAATCTGTGAAATAGAGAAGACAATAATACTTACTTACAAGGATTCTTCTGAATATTAAATATAATACAAATATAACACTTAGAGCAGTGCCTTGGGCATAGCACTTTCTAAGTGTTAGCTATGGTTATCATTTTTTTTTTTTAAGATTTTATTTATTTATTTATTTGGCAGAGAGAGAGAGAGTGAGAGGGAACACAAGCAGGGGGAGTGGGAGACGGAGAAGCAGGCTTCGCGCTGAGCAGGGAGCCCGATGCGGGGCTCGATCCCAGGACCCCGGGATCATGACCTGAGCCGAAGGCAGACGCCCAACGACTGAGCCACCCAGGCGCCCCAGCTATGGTTATCATTATGAGACTTGGTAAGGCCGAGAATTCAGTTGATGTTACAATTTGACAACAGAGGAAATCTCTGGCCACTTCAGCCCTGCAGCTGCTTGAGCTAAAGAATCATTTTAAGTGGTTTTAGAAAGTCCCTGGGTTTCTAAATGTCTTTGAGGTGAGCCAATAATCTGGGTTTTTAAATTTTTTAATGAATTAATTTTTTTTTCTGTTTAAATTCTATTTCATGATGAAATAAGGTCATTATTTTTTTCATCATACAAATAATATAATTTATTGTAGGAAGGAAGTTAAAAAAAATGAAAGCTCTTTACCCTGAGGTAACATTAACATTTTGGTGCATATTCTTTTATGCTTCTCCATATACATCCATGAAGTTCTGTGAGCCTACCTCTCTCCAGGAGCCCCAAGAACTCTAGGACTCTCAACTTCTAGCCTCAAAGTTTCCTCTGGCATAAGAGGAATTAAGTCTTATGCTCATTTTCTCCATCCAGATCTTCGAGGAACAGAGGTTATGTTTGTGACCTGTGGTTCCTGAATTTGCTCTGCCTAGATAAGGAAAATGGTGGTTGACTTGGATTTGAGAGAGATAGGTTGCATACTCTTTCAGAATCCCTATTCTCTTTCATAAAGTATCTAGTGACAATAGATTAACCCTTCTCACGCCCCTGTCTTTGTATTTTTCATGTTTTCATGCATTCCATGGGCTGGACAATATGACTCCCCTCAGGCCTAGTTCCAGAATGTATTTCATCTTAGGAGACCATCAGCAATACAAATTTTCCTCCTTATAAGGTCTGTTTATTCATAACTTTTGGTCATACTATCTCTTGAAAAATTTATCTCTTTATGGGGCGCCTGGGTGGCTCAGTCATTAAGCGTCTGCCTTGGGCTCAGGTCATGATTCCAGCGTCCTGGGAACCCTTGATCAGGCTCCCTGCTCTGCGGGAAGCCTGCTTCTCCCTCTCGCACTCCCCCTGCTCGTGTTCCTTCTCTTCACTGTGTCTCTCTCTGTCAAATAAATAAATAAAATCTTAAAATAAAATTACCTCTTTGTGAATGACTTCTTTTTTAGTATAATAATAGCTATTTCCCCCCCAAAAGGTACTAAAGATATATACTATAAGAACTGATGTTTCTACACTACATTTTCAGGCAAAGCCTCTCATTGATGGACTTGACACAGCAGTTTACAGTCTGAGAATGTTACATAGAACAATGGTTGGTTGAATTCGAAATTTTTCTTTGTGTGTACATGTCAAGTGAAAGAGGATGACTTGTCTGTTTTGTGCATGCACCATTTTTGTATTTTAAAGTACTCTCCTGTAAAAATTTTTTTGTTCTAAACATGGTTTCTATGTTGTAGCACTGTTTGTTAAGTGTAGTTTGAGGTTGAAAATTGGTGAATAAAAATGGTACCAAAAAAAAAGAGTACTTTCCAAAGAATGCCCTGCACTTTTTCTCCACTAACTGCCATCTGCATTTTAGTCTCCTCTTCCTTTTTTGGTGAGGACATAAAATCTTCACTGCACTAAATTTTATCAGCTGTTTATTTTCAATTGTTATTAATTATATAAACTTGTTTTCATTGTTCAATTGATGTTTTTCATTGGTCAATTGGTATCTTGGTTTAGAATGAAATAAATCACAATTTGTTGCATTAAAATTAATGGAATTAAAAACACATTATAATGGCTTTTCATCTATATAAAGGTTTTCAGGGATGAATTAAAATTACCAAGAAAGGCATAGTTGTATTTATTTAGTTGTTTTACCGCTGTCACCCATGGGTTGCCAGATTTCCATCATGAATATTAAGGAGACTGCCTATCCACAGTCTCCTCTAAACTACGTAATAAATCCTAGATTCCCCATATTTTCATGCCTTGCAAACTTCTTATTATTATCTGTATGAGTCAGGAATTTTTCCCACAAGAAGGGAAACCAAATCTTGTGGTCATAGCAACGTTGTGATTTTCTGGACTGATATAAGAGGTTCAGAGAATTGAATAGAACCCAGAAGCAGGAATCAAAGCTGCAGGGTCAGTCTGTCCTGGAATTATAGCCCGAAGTTGCTGGGCACAACTGCCACCACTTGATAGCGCCATTAATCCTAATCACCCCTTAGGCAATGTCTTATTTGGTCCAAATTAAAAGTAGTGGGGAAGGGGCGCCTGGGTGGCTCAGTCAGTTAAGTGTCCGACTCTTGATTTCCGCTCAGGTGATGATCTCGGTGTTGTGAGATAGAGCCCTGCGTTGGGTTCTGCACTAAGCGTGGAACCTGCTTGGGATTTTCTCTCTCCTTCTCTTTCTTCCCCTTTCCCCCCTCTTTCCTTGTCTTAAAAAAAAAAAAAAAGTAGTGGGTTAGAGTCCAATTGGCTGAAATGTTTCCTCCCTTTGGATTCCATAATGGGGGGGGTTGGGCACTGCATTTCTTCAGTATTGTACCCATGGGGGATTCTTCTGAAAAAGAAAGGGAAAATTCATGTTGGAAATCCAAAAGAAAACACATAGCCTCTATAGTTGTCATTATCTTAGAAGTCATGAGAAACCTAGTTATAAGGAAGTGAATCTGAGGGGAATCATTTTCAATGGGAAAAGAGAAATGTAAAGTAGCACCATATAATAAATGAAAGGAGGCAGCTTCGTAAGAGATGTTTTGTGCAGGGATATCTGGTAAGCTTCTTTAGCAGGGATCCTACTGCATAAACAGTAATTTTAATTGTCAAAGTCTAGTAAGAAAACAAAAGAAGGGATTTAATATTCAAATAGCGCAGTCATCATGCCATGTGAAAGCCAAATGACATGATGATTCCCTGTGTAAACAAAGTTTGGAATATCAGTATAATACTCATATTGTCTGTGGTGATTTTACTTCAGGAAAATGATGTCATCTGCCATATTAAATCAATTAATTTAAATTATTAATTAATGTTAATTTTAATACAACTTTCAATTAATACTAAATTAATTTTGTTAATGAAATTTTTTTCATTTGTTTATAAGTTTCATTTGGTGTCACAGTTATATGAGAGCCATAAGGATATAGGTTTTACATCTGTTTTTATGTTTGTACATATATAAGTCTAAGGGGCAAGACATTACCCATTTTAGAGAAACACTACTCTTTCCTAGCTTTGATTAATATACACACACACTTATCTTTACTCCAAATGTCATTAACTGACCCACTGGAATACTTTCTTGATATCCTCTTATCCTTATTACCATGAAAATAAATTAAAAAAAAAAACAACTTGTCATTTGTATTGCTACTTTTGAGAAACTCCCACGTGGAAGGCAGTTCAGTTAAATGGTTAAGAATTCAAGTTTTGGATTCAGACAACTTTATGATCTTGGGAAAGAAACTGGGCCTTCGGTTTCATCATTTAGAATCTGAGGCTAGTAAATAATACATCACTGCATTGCATAACAACTTGACAAATAAAACCTAGTACATAAGAGGTATTTGATCAATCATAGATATTACTGTGAACTTGGAATTACATAGTGAGAAAGCTTCGGTATTGTTGGAGGAGATATTTTCTGGGAGGCTTGTACTTGTTTAATATTTATTAGGAGAAAATAGTGTTTAAATTCTCAGAAATTAGAATAACCATTCAAAGAAAGCATTTTTTGACAGGATTTTGGGGATCATTCCCGGGAGATTATTAAAGGAAAGGACATGAAAGTGACAAGGTTTCGTGTTCAGTCAAAATCGCTTTAGAGTCACCTAGGGATCTATAGCTGGGGAAACCTGGCTCATGAATATTTATTCTCTGCACCAGCTTGTTTCTCTTCCATTTCTGTCTCATCTTATTTTTCCTACCCCTCTCCCTCTCTTAAACACCACAAGCACTGTTACCAGACCAAAGTGCGTCTGCTCCTTGGTGAGTTACAGAAAGAGACTACACCAAGGGGAGTTGCCTCACAAGGTTATCTTTATTTGTACAAATAAGGAGATCACTGGGAATAATTTCCAAAGGTGTGCCTCCCTAAACAAGAGAAAGCAGGCTCCTTTTATTAGGGCTTAGGATGAATATTCAGAGAGGGATTTGAACATTATAATGAAGCAGAGGTATGCATGTATCTTCCTCATATATTTCTTGTTCTGTTCCAGCAGTTTGCCAGTTTCTAAAAGGTGAGATTGATAGACAGAAGCTTCCAGGGATTTTCTGAGGTCAGAGGGTCAGTCCTGAGTTCAGGAAATCAGGTGGGTGACAGCCCCCTCCCCTCTACATACTTCTGTTTCTTCTGTTTCCTTCTCAAATTTCATATCACTGTTTTTAATAATGAATTTAATTCAATCTGTTAAAATTCAGGGCGCCTGGGTGGCTCAGTCGGTTAAGGGTCTGCTGTGGCTCAGGTCATGATCTCGGGGTGCTGGGATGGAGCCCCTAGTCAGGATCCCTGCTCAGCAGGGAGTCTGCTTCTCCCTCTCCCCCTCTCCCTGCTCATGCTCTCTCTCTCTATCAACTAAATAAATAAAATCTTAAAATAAGATAAAATTAAAATATTTTGCCAGACCAAAGTCATCTTTGCCATTTGTTCTTTACTGCCCACACACATACCTGATACATTTTGCTTTGGCTGCTGCATGTGAAAAAGAGATTCAAAAGCCTTTAAGCACATGAATTCACAGCTCAGTCCTCTACTAGGGAACAGAGTCCACATCCTTTAACTCTATGATGGGTGCACTCTGGGTCAGCCCTCAAAATCCTATCAAACATAAGCTCATGACTTGGGCTGCATGTGAGAATAAGCTTACAGTTAAAAGGAAAGAAGAAAGAAAGAAAGAAAGAAAAAGAAAGAAAGAAAGAAAGAAAGAAAGAAGAAAGAGAAAGAAAGAGAAAGAAGGAAGAAAGAAAGAAAGGAAAGAAAGAAAGAAAGAAAGAAAGAAAGAAAGAAAGAAAGAAAGAAAGAAAGAAAGAAAGAAAGAAAGAAAAAGAAAGAAAGGAAAAAGTAATACCTGGCTTTTAATCTGCTGAGATTCTGATTTAATTTGTTTGGAGTGGGACTGGGCTTCTATCTTTTTAAAGTTCCTCCAGGTGTTTTTAAAGTTCAGCTTTGGAAACCTCTGCCCAATTGGTATCTATTGCCCAATACACCATGTAATTAAGCTATCGCAGAACACTTCCACCAGAGAGCCATGGTCTTTGATAGACGATTATCACTTACTTCGCCTTAGACATACAGCCCACAGAACACTTGCTGCCAGGACACAGCAAGCACAGCAACTAGGAGAGCCATGGTGATATACCTAAAGCAATACCTCACTGATTGATGAGAAAAAGGAAAATAGAGTTATCATACAGTTATGTGATGCAGAGGATTCCTGGAGTACAGACGGTGAGGTCCGAAGGAGACCTTTGGTGGTTAGAGTTTCTTCAGTTCTGCGTCCTGTGATTGTAAGTGTCCGAGGCCCGAAATAACTGCAGCGGGGTCAGGGGAGGGACTCAAACCACAAAGAGAGAAAGTTTTGAAATGAGAGCATGGGTTCTTCTTCCTCTCTTGTGTTTCACTGCAGGCCTTTAGCAAATATCAGAATCGATTTCTCCTGCAATTCTCTTTTCCCTTTCCTGGCAGACAAACCCCAGGTGAAAATATCTAAAGGGATTTTCCCCATTCTCCTTAACTTATTAATATTCCTACTAAGACTGTAGTCTGCTAACAGATCTCCACGGGTTCAACTTTTCCAAAATACTATTTGCCATAACGAAGGGGCAGCATTGGTATCTACTTACTTGTCTCTGGTCACTGTGGAGAAAAGTGAGAAAGGCAAGCTAGTAGGCTTCAACATCTGGCAAATAAATGAAGAGATTCAGCCCCCTTTTTACCTAAATATCTCCTTCTCTGACTTATAGCATTTGGAGATTTGCTTAAATTCCAATTCATATTTGCAACTTTTTTTTTTTTTCAGCTTCTTACCACCCATCTCCATCTGGAAGACCCACAGTAGAAACCTTGCCCATTAGGCCCCATTGCATTTTCTCTACTTTCGCAGGACCTAAAGCCAGAAAGCTATGTGGTGTCTACATTTTTTTTTTTAACCATTGACATCTAATCCATCCCCATATACCTCCTAAGTGTCCCAGGATCTGTACACGTCCCACTTCCCTCTACCTTTATGAGAAGCCTTTATAGATGCCATCGTGTCTCTGAATTACTGTTATAGCTTCCTTACTGATCTCCCGGCCCTTAGCTTGCCTCTCTGCATTGTTCATGGAGATATTTTTCAGGCTGTGGTCAGAATATTTAAAAATGCAAATCTGATAATACCACTACTCTAGTGCTAACCTTTCAATATTTCTCCGTTTTTCCAGATAAAATTAAACTTCTTTACCAAGGACCTTGAAACCCTTCTTAACCTGTCCCCTGATATTCCTCTGCAGCTTCATTTCTAGTGAGCACCCCTTCTCACATTCTGCATCTCAGCCAGATTGAGCTGATTTGACTTCTCCAACCATTCAGTCTCAATTCTGGGTCTTTGTATGCGCACTATTGTCTCTATTTTAAACATCCTCTTCCTTTGCCTAATGTCTATCATCTTTCCATCTTAGTTGGCACTTCCTCCTAGAAGGCACCAGTCTGGGCGCCTGGGTTGCTCAGTTGGTTAAGTGACTGCCTTCGGCTCAGGTCATGATCCTGGAGTCCCTGGATCGAGTTCCGCATCAGGATCCCTGCTCAGCAGGGAGTCTGCATCTCCCTCTGACCCTCCCCTCTCTCATGTGCTCTCTCTCTCTCTCTCTCATTCTCTCTCTCAAGTAAATAAATAAAAAAAAAAAATCTTAAAAAAAAAAAAAATAGAAGGCACCAGTCCTAGCATTTGTCATCAGGTAACCGTCTTTTTGTCAGCATTTCCCATGTGACTGGAAATTGCTTGAAAGTGTGGTTCATAATACTGCTTGTCCATCACTATATTCTCTGTATCCAGCAGTGTGTAACACGCAATACTGCTTGTATTTGTCTCATGAGGGGGTAAAACTTTTAATAGGGGCGCTTGGCAGGCTCATTTGGAAGAGGGTCTGACTTTTGATCCCGGAGGTGTGAATTTGAGCCCCACAGTGGGCATCGAGTTTACTTAAAAAAAAAAAAAAATTCTGGAGAAATAAATTGGAGTAGTAATAAGTTCCGGTTCCTTCTTTCTCTGGATCAAATGTATTTACCAAAATTATGAAACTTGTAAGGAAAGGAAACCTTAAATGGGTATATTGTATTTAAATCCTTTTGCAAAGACTTTCCCCTTGTCTTTCTTCAGCTCATACACTGATATTCAAGTTTGAAATACCTACAGTATTTTCCAGTATAACATCTTTTGATCCAAGAGATCCACAATACAAAGTAAAAACAATATTTATTAATGTATTTACTTAGCATGAAGTCAATCTTAGAATTTAAATGATTACATGTGTTCAATTAACTTTATCAGAAACTGAAATTTAAGAGATGAAAAACTATTTTTACAAGCTGACACATTTAATGATCATTTTAGATAAACCTATTTTGAAATATGTGATATTCTTTTTTGGGGGAGGGAGAGAGGCAGAGGGAAAGAGAGAATTTTAAGCAGGCTCCACGCCCAGTGCAGAGCCCATTGCGGGGCTCAATCTCATGACCCTAAGCTGAAATCAAGAGTCAGACACGTAACCAACTGAGCCACCCAGGCACCCCTGAATCTGTGATATTTTTTAATTTATTTACCAGTATGACCAAGACTCAGAGTGTTTACTGACAACACAGTCAAGGGATTATATTAACACATTGAAATAGTAATAATATTGCAAATTTGGTGTTCTTCATTACACATTTCCATCAGCATTTCTTTGGTATCAGGTACACACCAGACACTAGAAATAGAAAAATCTCCATGGGACATTAGGAATGCAAAGTAACGTTGCGTTGGGACAAATACAGCAGAGTGTGGTCTGCTTTTTAATGAGGTAAATCTAGAGTGGGGTAACATGACACTGGGCCACCTTGTTGGGTATCAGTAAAAATCATGCAAATATCACTCGGCCAGGCAGTTACACCAGCATGGGACTTCGGTGGCCACTTTGGTGGGGAGATGGCATGACTATAAAGCGGAGCCACAAGCAGCAGCAATGATGAGGCAGTTGACAGGCTTCAGAGACTTCTCCATAAAAGACTGGAGCCAAAGGAGGAGGAGAAATGTGGGTGTCATACAGCAGCTGACATGGTTTTCATATGAGGACATATGGGACACAGCTCGAGACTTTAAGTAGTAACCAGTGTAATGTCCTACTCATTTTTCCAGTGAACGTTAGAATCAGACCAAACGTATTTATACCAGAGTTGCTAATTCACAGTTATTTCTAGGTTGGAATTCTCTGGAAAACGCAAGTTATTATTATTTTGTTTTTCTAGGAGATTTTTTTTCTCTTGAAGTTAAATGCTTTTGATATTATATGCTGTAGATACTATCTCACTTATTCTTGCCATAGTCCGAAGTGGTTGGAATCGGCCAGAAATACTTGTTTTTACTTCACAGATAGAGAGATTGATGCAGACAAAGTCTTTATGTGGAGTCATATAATACCCTCACCAGTCATCAATGTGGAATAAAGCCAGACTTCTCCAACCTCTGACCATACTATCTCTTGACTATGACTATGCAGGCTGGGGACGGGGATGGTAGACAGTCAGATCAACGAAGATCCAAAATCTTGATTGTTTGTGGTTATTTAAATTCCTGGTAGCTAGTAGAAACATACAGAACTATGAGTTAGCAAGAAAGTTCAATTTCCACTGGTGGCCCTGCTACTCTGTTGTGTGACCTTTGTCCTGCAGCTACCCTGGGTTCCATTTCTTCCTTTGTGCGTAAGGTATTTGGGCCAAATCAGAGATAGTTGACCTGATGTCCGCGGCTCCTGCCCTTCACACCCCACAGTCATATCACCCATGAATAGGTTTCAGGGAGTTGACAAATCTAAACTGCTATGCAGCATCTGGAAAACCTGCAGTTTTCTAAGTAGAAAAGCAGAGATCATATCAGATTTTCAGAAAGGCTGTGATCAAAAATCACTGACAACAAATTCACAAAATAAAAATATATAATTTCAAAGGCCCTAACTGACTTAAATACCTATGATACTTAAATACTGTAGGGTTAAATGTGATATGTAATGAGGAAAGCCCTTTCCCAGTGCAACTTCTAGGTACTAATGGTTATAGAATTTCAAAACCAATAGCCCAAAGCCAATTTTCAGAGGGATGTGAATAAATATGAGAGGACAGTCCATGACATTATTACATCTCCAAGTGTCTGGAATTCTAGTACTTTTCAGTCTCTTCATTTGCTCTTATTTCAGGTTATGTGTCTACATTTCCTTTGTGAGAATGCCTGAGGAATTGTTGAGTCATCTGTTTTGCAGACATGTGGGTGCTCTAAGTTCTCACAATATGTTAATGTTTTAAATTAAAAAAAAAAAGTTTCTAAGAAGACAAATTTGGTTGAGATCCCAATATGTAAAGTTCATGTTTTTGGTGGCAAACTCAATAATGTGCATCATGTTGAAATCACAAAATTATTCCAGAAGCTGTATATGGCTTTGGGGAAAAAATACTTTGGCAACAAATAAGGGAGTTTCCTCAAAATTTCTGAATGCTTATATTATTCTCAGCGGGAGATTGCTAACAGGGCACTTGGAACTTATCCTGTCTTTGGAAAACTAGGGAATTCTTACCATTATGCACATGGGAAAATATAGCGTTTTGTTATTTGGAGAATAAAGGGAAATAAATGGTAGTCCATCTGGTGGTCAGGGACAGCTTGAATGATTCCCAAGTTAATTTTTTTCTTTTCAGCCCTAGCATGTCTTACATGTACATTCCAGGGCAAATGTCTTCAAACCTCTCTTTCTAGGCAACAGCAACAATACCCATGATTGTACGAGTGCCAAGACTGAAGCCATTGCTCTAAGTCATGATATTCTCGGCTGTCAATGGCAACTCTGTCTCCTTTATTGTTATTCTTACTTTCTGCCCTGTCACTATGTTCAACTCATTCTTCGAGCAGATGTTTTCTGGATTTCTCTTTTTTTTTTCATTCCCACCATCTAGTCTTAATTCCATTTCATCTCTACTACAGTTACCTCTCTAAATGCCCTAACATTTCTTTCCACAATCCTTTCTCCTGGGACTTAAACTGAGCGGTAAGAATTCTCCTTCTCACCCATTCTTGATCTGAATATACATATTATCATTATAATATATAATATTTTATATGTATATTTATTTATTTATTTATTTCAGGATCCTTTGGTATTTATAAGTAAATACAAACAATCTATAAGAAAATCTTGTATTTATTTTTTCTCACCCTATACATAATCCTCTTTTGCACAGTAAATTTGTCCATCATATATATTCCACAAAGTGCTTGACATTAAAAAGAGGAAGACGATAGAAAAGAGCCTTTGACATTGAAGGGAATCACAGCTTTGTAGATTAAGCAAATGTGTGGATAATCATACTTTTCTTCTTAGCACTTGCCAAAATGATATTTGATTTATTATTTAATTTTATCTCCCTCACCAGGGAATAGACTATGGCTGCCAGTTCAATGTTACTCCCAACACCTAATTCAATTCTTGGCACACAGTAGGGGCAGAGGATATATTTGTTGAATTAATTACTGAATTATAGCTAAGATAATAATATTCTAATGGTGACACATCCGAGCTTCAGTGGAGGCAACCAGGATCTATTTACCTCTGCTTAGAAAGATCAGAGGTTTCACAAAAAAGACCATGTCTGAGCTGAGACTTTTAAGAATCAGTAGGAGTTGAGGAAAACAGGGTTAAGTTGGATAATGCTGTAGCAAAGGATGAATGTAAGAGGTATTAGGAGATAGAGCTGGAAAGAACTTTTTTCTGTAAGCCAGCATTTCCAAAAGTGTCTTCTGAGGACACTTGTCCTGCCTGTTGTTCAGAGAAAATCATTTTCCACAGGCAGTAGTGGGCTGGTAAATGTTTAAAAACTGGATTTCCTGAAAAAGTTAAAAAGTCCTGATTTGTAACACATATTGGGAAGAGATGAGGAGCAGCGTACCATTTTGCAGTATTTCTACTATACAGATACAACAGATGGAAATAACTTCAAGAACATAGATGAGAGTAGCATGTAGTAACTGTAGGGGAGGAGAAATAATTTTGCCCTCTACCTTCTGAGTAATAAAACAGAAATAATAGAATTTACTATTTTCTATCACTTTCCTTTATTCTGTATTCTTTTTTTTTTTTTAAGATTTTATTTGTTTGACAGAGAAAAGACACAGTGAGAGAGGGAATACAAGCAGGGGGAGTGGGAGAGGGAGAAGCAGGCTTCCTGCGGAGCAGCGAGCCGGATGCAGGGCTGGATCCCAGGACCCTGGGATCATGACCTGAGCCAAAGGCAGACGCTTAATGACTGAGCCACCCAGGCGCCCCATTCTGTATTACTTATATTTATTTATAAGAGAGAGAGAGAGTGTATGTGCACAAGTGGGGGTAAGGGCAGAAAGAGAGGTAGAGGTACACCCCCCAGTGAGCAGGGAGCCCAACATGGGGCTCTATCCCAGGACCCTGGGATTATGACCTAGGCCAAAGGCAGACACTTAACTGACTGAGCCACCCAGGCGCCCCTTCTTTATTCCTATAAAAGTAACATATCCCCAGGGAAATGCCTACTCCAAATCATATTCTACCTTTTCAGATTTCTGCTTGAGCCATACCTTTTTCCAAGGAGTTTTTATGTTTATTTTCAGATAATTGTCAACTGGCTGTAGTTATGCCTATTACCCATTTTCTATTTCAGTCTTCCCTATTTCTTACCCTTCTAATTTCTAATTTATCTGTTTTTTCCCCTATCACACCATTTCCATTGAACTGTAGTTGTAAACACAATGTAGTTTAACATAGGTTTGTGTTCATGGCTCACCTCTGCTATAGATCACAATCTCATGAATAGACTCTGTGCCTTCCATATTTTCACAGTTCTAATAATGCCTGTACAGAATTCCATAAAGAGTGTTTGCCCATGAAAATACTCTATTTCTAGCCTAAGAAACTGATAATCATAGAGAAGAGGTACTAAAGGTACACTAAAGGTACCTTTAGATTGCTCAGGTGTCATTTCCAGCTTACACAAGCTTGTTAACCAGAGCTAGAAGCCAATATAATGGAAGATTTCGACAGTTGCTTGGAAATAATTCTGAATCTATATAAAGGTTAGCTAGAGCAAAGGTCTGGCTGGTACCTAATTTATCATCTGAACCTAGGACTCTGGGGAAGTGTGCCAAAAGAACAAATAAAAGAACTTTACCCTCTTATTTATTCTTTAATCTCCTCTTCCCCTCCCCCACCTTTTTTCCTCCTCCTTCTCTTTTTTCTCTTCCTCCTCTCTTCCTCTCCTTCCCACCTCTACTCCCCTATCCCCCTCCTCCTTGTCTTCACCAATTTCAACGTTGAGCTAAATAATTTTGTAATTCTAATCATACTCCAGGAATTACAGAAATAGAACCATCAATTTTAGAAATGCAAAATGGAAAGGTTTACAAAATAAAACTGAATTATCATATTGTTTGCCATGGCCACTAATTTTCTTACCACTGGACTTCTTGATTTATTTCCTTAGAAATTTGAGAAACATGGGTGGTAGCTCTATAGCTCTTATTCTTACTTAAACTCTTAGAAGTGCTGGCAATCTATAATGCTACAGTGTTTAATAATAGAGAAATAATTCAGCCTGTTCATGTTCATATGCTTCCATGTTGAATTATGTCTATTATACGTAGAATATCTTTAAGAAATTTTCCTCCCAATATTGTAGTATAAAATTAGAATATTTATTTTACTATTAAGTAAATTTATATATTAGCTCTAGAAGGAATTGGAGAAACCATGTTGTTTAACTGCACCTACAATACCGCAAAGAAGAAGACCTTCAATGCACATAACTGGCTTGCTGAAGGTAAGAGGTAGAAAGCAGTTACATTCTCTCCTGAGAGCTATGATATTTTTTGGTGACATAATTTAGTGCTTTTACAGAATATTCATTCTGTAGTCCCCAAGAGATTCCTGTGATTTCTTCGCTTGACTTTTGGAGCCCTATTTCTTCACTTCACCCTCTTTCCTTTTAAAAAAAAAAAAATTTCCCCCAGGGGCACTTGAGTGGCTCATTTGTTAAGTGTCTGCCTTCGGCTCAGGTCATGATCCCAGGGTCCTGGGATCGAGCCCCACATTGGGCTCCCTGCTCCGCGGGAAGCCTGCTTCTCCCTCTCCCACTCCCCCTGCTTGTGTTTCCTCTCTCGCTGTGTCTCTGTCAAATAAATAATAAAATCTTTAAAATAAATAAATAAATAAATACAAATTTCTCCCAAGGGAGATGAAAACCCTCCCTGGCCCTGCGTGGCTTACTGCAAGATGAGAGGTTGAGGTGACCTCAGGAGTAGGTGGGGAAGGACAGAAAGATGGCATGTTCCACAGAGAGAAAAAATTCCTGAGGAAATCACTTTAGTGTGGGACATCTTCTCGGTCCTGCCCTCCCTTTTCTGTCCTCTTTTCCTTCATGCCTTGTGGTCTTAATGCCATTTGGCAGACCTCCCTCATGAGGAAGGGTTAAGGAATGTATTACTACTCCTGGACAATTTGCCATTTTAGAAGGTAGGACCTTGACATCCCATTCCACCAGTGTCATGCCAAGAATGGAAGACTGGCCAAAAGTAGGCACTGAAATTGCCATTGCTCTTTCAAAATTTCATTGCACACTTGATGGTTAAGAAAGAATGCTAACTGAGTCCCATTCAAAATTCTTTTTTTTTTTTCTTTTTAAGGCAATCTGTTAATACAGGAGGCCCAGAGATCAATTGTAGCTAGATGCTAGATTCTGACAGCAGAAGAAATTAACATGACAGCAAAGCTGGGCAAGAAGGCCTCATGTGATAGAATGAGCACATCCAAAAGACACCCCAAGTTCAAGGAATTCTATTTGCCCTCATTGAGTGACTGGTCTTGATTTTGCCCTCCAGCTGGCAAAATTTATTAAACAACTCTTTTTACACATTGGAAATAGCACAGGACACTGATCTTTGAGAAAGAAAGTGAATAAGGTGAGCCCTGTAATCATTTTTATCTTTTTGCCTTTCTGGATTGCTTCAGAGGAAAAGGAATCCAAGCAGAGGCTGTAGTTTCATGGATTCCACTAAAGAGACAGACTTAAAATTCATATAGGGCGAGGGTCTTCAATTTATGTGGCAAAGCACTAGCGAAGAAGCAGAAAAAGAGCTACAGAATCTCATATAACAGTTCCCTTGAGTCTGTTGCTGAATCCTAAGTTGTGCATAAATAGGGTGAAACTCCATGAGGCCAGGCAAAGGACTATCAGGGAGCTGATACGTTTCTACAACTCATAGGGTTTCAAGTTCCAAATAGCTAGAGTAGAAAGACTTCATTAAGAAGGTCAATAGAGAGAAGGCACAAATTGCTAATATCAAGAATAAAAGAGAAGTTATCACTCTAAATCTTAACATTTTATTTATTTATTTATTTATTTATTCATTCATTCATTCATTCATTCATTCATTCATTCATTCATTTATTTGAGAGAGAGAGAGAGGTGAGCACACAGGGGTAGGAGCAGAGGGAGAGGGAGAGAGAGAATCTTAAGCAGGCTATAGGCCCAGTGTGGAGCCCAGTGTGGGGCTTGATCTCACAACCCTGAGATCATTATCTGAGCCAAAATCAAGATTCAGACACTCAACCAACTGGCCAGCCAGGCACCCCTACATTCCACGAACAGATGCCAATACATCTGGTAACTTTAATAAAATGAACAAATTCTTTGAATAACACAAACTGCCATCAACCAAGAAAGGAGGTAAAATGGGAAAAGAACAAAGGTCTTTATTTGTGATCTCAGAATTATAATTCAGGGAGCACAAATCCTAGCAGAAACCAGAAAAGTGTTCTGCCTACAGGGTGAAAGCAAGGGATTTTTATGAGAAAGAGGAAAGGGGGCAATTATATGACTTGGATAAAAAAGTAAAAAAAATTGTCAGTTGGTACTAAGAGGCTGAACTGCTTTTGGTCACACATTAATTGACTATTCTATTGATGTTAACAAATAAAACTATTCCTGGTATGCATTAGTTAACTATTCTGTCTTCAGGAAGTCCACAACCAACAGTCTTATGATGAGGATGCCTGATGTCCTGTTGACTTTTACTGACAATTGCTTATAAAACAGTTGTCACTTCTGGCCCAGCCAAGGATTTTTTGCACAGTTCAAAAAAAAGCCATTTGCTTTAGAAAGGAAAGTGGAGCTTTTCTCAAAATAGAGTCTCTCAGGTCCACAAGTTTTATACAATTCCACATGACTAAAACTGACACAAGATGAAATAGAAAATCTGAATAGCTGTGAAGCTACCCTATCTTGAAATGGCACTTTAGGCTTTCTATTCTTCCTAGTTCAGGATGTTTTGACTAAGGTAGCAGCGTGGCTCTCCTTAACAAAGCTCAATGTGAAGACCATAGCAATTTATTCAGAAGTATATAAAACAGAGTGTCTAGACATGAAGACACCAAGGTAGAGAATGTGGAGAGATACTAATGCAAACAAAATCCCCTCAGAAATGCTTCAGTGAAGAGTCAAAATGATAAAGTAAAGCTTGCAGGGGAGACTGAGGAATAACATTCAGAGAGACTAAAACTGGGATAGTGTAGTATCTTGGAATCAAGCCATTGGGAAGAGTTCACTTGAAATTCAGAAGATGTTTCATCATATAAAGCTGGAGAAGAGTCAGGTGAAAATGAGAGTCTCAGGACAGGTAAAAGGGTTAGTTTTGAAAATAAGAGCAGCGTAATTCTTTGTGACAACAGTGAAGTGCATAGGAGGAAATAAGGTAAACTCTTCAGATAAGCAAAGAAGGAAGTCAATAAAATTTACTGTTAATGGCTTAAATCTTTTCAGTGAAATAGCCTCTGGGTTTGAGTGTAGGGTGTAGCATTCCACTTGAAGAACGTGGAAATTATTTAAACTAGCTTCTAGGGTAAATAGAAAAGGTTGCTAATTAGTTCAAACCTAGCTGGATTTACTTAGCATGCCCTTTGCGTATAATCAGCAATAAGGGTTATGAGAATAATGGAAACCATAGCATTAACCCAGGATAAGGCACTTCCCTTGCCTGTATCACAAAATGTTAGGGGAACAAAGGATTCTAAGTTGATCTATGGACATCACTGAAATGACTTACCATGAAGTCTAGGCTAGGACAATAAAAATGGCACTGAAACACAAAAGGACATAAGAGCTTAGAGAGTAAGTTCTCTGAGATGTAGTACCTTTTCTCTGTGAGGTAAGATAGTTTGGTTTATCTTCTTGTGCTCTCATTTAATGTATGTTTTGACCATGTAATCTTGTTGTTTTTAACTAAAAATCAACAGTCTTTACTTTAGAATATTCTGTTGCCACACAAAAATATTTAATCATGCTTAATACCTTCAAGAAAGATAGCCAGTTAAAATAAATAGAATCCCTTACTCTCAGAGAGATACTCCTTATTGTAATGTAAATTGTAAAGGTACTTTATCTTAAAGGCTGAGCCTAAGTTTTTCTTTAATGTTCTCAATGGACAGTTTGTGTAGAAAAGACCAATATTTCTCCATCAATGCATATAGGACTTAACTGTGATAGATACTAGAGAAACATGTAATATGATAAAAAGGTCTACCCATTGTTCAATCACTATTCAGCTTTCTCTTTACCAAGATTAATTATGTGGCTATAGCCACATTATGTTCTTAATACTCCCCTAACAATCTATTAAGTTAAATCATATGAAACTGCCATTTTTATAGGTCATAAATGGTTATGCATTCGGTTTCATCTGCTTCAATCTAGTATTTCAAATTTTATTTCTCTGACTTTGAAAATACTAGAAATTGATACAGTGTCTGGATATTAGTGAGTGAAGAATTAGTTTGCATGTGCCATAAACTATTTTCAATATTAAATTTTTAAAAATATTTTATTTATTCATTTGAGACAGAGGATACAGAGAGAGAACATGAGCAGGGGGAGAGGCAGAGGAGGAGGGAGAAGCAGACTCCCCACTGAGTCGGGAGCCGGACATGGGACTTGATCCCAGGACCCAGAGACCATGACCCGAGCTTAAGGCAGATGCTCAACCACCTGAGCCACCCAGGTGCCCCAATATTAAACTTTTAATAATAGTACAATACTAGCATTACTGACTTTATTTATTTATTTATTTATTTATTTATTTATTGACAGAGAGAGAGAGAGAGAGAGCCAGAGAGCACAAACAGGAGGGGATGGCAGAAGGAGAAGGAGAAGCGGACTCCCACTCAGTAGGGAGCCTGATGCAGGGCTCCATCCCAGCACCCTGGGATCATGATCTGAGCCAAAGGCAGATGCTTAACTGACTGAGCCAACCAGGTGCCCCTGTGCATCAACTTTTAGATCAGCTTTTCAAATCCTTTGAAAAGGATTTTTCAAATCCTTTGAAAAATAATTAGTATTTTCTTCCTTTTTTATCATATAACATGTTTCTCTAATATCTTTCACAGTAAGTCCGAGGTGCATTACAGAAGAAATATTCTTTTCTATACAAACTATCTCCTTTATTTTGACTTTGTACTTATAACTCATGCTTTCAGGCATCATTTATGCTGATGAAGTCAAAGACCATTTGGATTTCTTTTTGCTTATTTCCTATCTAATGTTGGCTTATGAATATGCAGGTATATTTCCCTATTTCTGTTGTTAATTTTTCTACCTGTTTTTTTTCAGACCAAATTTTTTTCATGTTGAATAAAAATGCCAGGTTGAGCTCAGCTAAATTTTACTGATAACCCTCTGAGTGCTTAGTAACTTATACTACCCCTTTCTACAATAAAGATGTCAGTTGAAAATATCAATTATAAAATTAATAAGGTTTCCTAGTTTAACAACATTTTATATTGCTTGCTTTTGCATAGATTGATAAAACAGAAAAGATGTTAATTTTCCACTTTTTTTTTTTTGTAGAAAAGGGGTGAGTCTCTAATTTTTAATTTAGAATGTCCAGTCATTAGATACCTTTAAGAATTTGGTTTGTACAACTGATATTTGTCACTTTGATTTGCCATGTATATAATTCAATCATCTGGATATTGTGCAAACATCTCCAAAACTTGGCAAGAAAGCACAACTTTCCATATCCAATATGTTAGCCAAGTCCCTGAATTAGTATTGTTTAGAAATATCTGTCTTCCCAAGACAACTCTGACTAAAATGAAACGTTTTCTGGTGAACAGTTTTCCAAGCTTTAAGGCATCTGTGCACCCTGTTCGGTTCATCACAAACAGTAACTCCAAGGATTTGGCGTTAGGAAAATGATTGTAAAACATTTAAATCATGCACTAAAACTTTGGGGTTTTTTTTCGAAGCAGCCACAGAGATGGCAATATCTCTGCAAGTGAACGCTGAGTTTATCCCACCTGCCAAATATATAAATGTTTACCTCTTTGAAAATGGAAGAATGTGTAGGTTAAATAAATTTTAAAATATTCTTTGTCTTGTCAGATCACTCACACAGCCCTGGGGAGGGTCTTCTCTTCCAGGTGAAAGATGTTCTTAGGTTGTCTCTCACTATTTCCCTTGCTAAGTGACGAATCTCTCTCCGGTGTTTCCTGGATTTTCGTCCTTCTATACCTCTACCTGGATGTTTATATCATGTCTCAGTCTTAGGGATGTGGGATGTATGTGTGTGTTGTGGGGTGGGGGTGGTAAAAATTTCAGCAGCAATCTTGTTTTGCAGATTGTATGCAATTATCAAGTGTATTCGGCTAAATATCCCTGAAACGTATGACAAGTTACAGTTTCCTAAGAAACAAATTGATTTTATCCCACTAGTCTTCTTAGGGAGCAATTAAATCTCTATTGCTTGAGTTTTATTTTATCATTCCATGGAAAATCGGGCTTCCATTTTCTGGTTGAAAAACAAATACTCCACTCCACTTAATTAAATCAGGTAATAATGGGAGAAGTGGAGATGTCCACACCCAGCAAGGAATGGGGTGGCCAGAAGTTGAGCAGATAGAGAGCTAAAATGACTTTTCCAGCTATCTGACTCAGGTCTCTATGGTCTACTTTTATTACTTTGCCTGAAATGCAAATTCTCAGAATGCCAGACACACCCATATTCCAATGAAAGTACAAAAACAAAATTAAAAGCCAACCACAGTTGAGTTTTCATTGTCTGTCACTTTGATTGGTCTTGTTCCTTCAGCCTTCCTTTCCATCCCAACCAACCTGAATAATCAAAAATTGTCTCTGTTTAATAGGAAAAACGCCTGTACTGAGAGGGTAATTCACACAAAGAACTTTCTTCTGTAAATAGATACTCAATTGACCATAAATAAGCCCCCTCCTCTTGCTGATGGCTCTGAACACTACCAGATATTATTGATGTGTTGTTTCTTGGTGGTACAGCTGAACTTTACTGGGGAAAGTAATACAGAGAAGGACTTTCATATCCAGCCCCTATTGCTGTTGGGCCTGTTTTCTCTTCTCACACAAGATTAAGGGGTAGGCTTACTTGAGAGTCTATGTTCTGGCAAGCCTTTTTGCTGAACTTGGCAGGAGCATTAAAATATCTTTATTAGAAACCATGAATCAAGTTCCATCACAGAATTCATAACCTTCCAGATCTGGCTGCCTTCTTTTGTCAAACCTCACTGAAAGGTGTGGCTTAAAATAAAGTTTATTTTAGGGTGCAAAGATCCAGTGATAATGGTAAATTTTCTTCTATAGCATATACAGGAAGTCTTCATTTAAAGTAAAACACATCAACCTGAGATTTAAAAATGTGCCACAGAGTTTCCAAATATAATCCAGAGAATTTTGCCAATAAAGAGCTCGGCTATAAAGAAACAATGATGGGTTTTTGAAAAGCACCAGTATTTTCTTTGAGCCTGATGAAAATCCATTGGCTTTGGTTCTCTAAAGATGCATATTGAAATCGTTTATAATAGGAAATTCTGTTAGTGCTTTCTTAGAGCAAAGGTATGAAAGAGCTCTCTTAAAATTGCTTCCAAGTTCTGGAAGTCCAGTTTGAAGGAGTCTAAACTGTCAGAAATCTACAAGACTGAACCTGCCAGTCAGGCATGGGTGCCATTATCAAGAAAAGCTATGCACAATGAGAAGAGTTTTAACATATTGGTGAGAGAAATGTGTATAGACTCTCATAAACATGAGTCTTATTTTTCCAGCATGAACTGCGGGCTGGAGGTCCCTCACCAGTGACAGGTGACATTCAATAGACAAATCTGCAGAATGGGCCACAGAGAATCCCAAGCACGTCTTCAATCCTAAAAATGGTGGTGGGGGGAAGGGCAGAGAAGAAGCCAGTCTCTTTATCAAGGTGGGAAAAGTTAGAATATCAGTCTACAGAGATTAATAAATGTTAGATGGCATCTTCAAGAATTGTTTTGGTGTGCCTGAAACTAATAATACACTAAATGCTAACTAACTTAAATTTAAATTAAAAAAAAAGAATTGCTTTGTTGTGTACTATCATTCTGTACAAGTGACGGGGGATAGGCTAGAATAAAAATTCTTTTTTTCTTTAAAGATTTGTTTATTTGAGAGAGAGAGAGAGAGACAGCACGAGTGGGAGGGGCAGAGGGAGAAGGGGAGAGAGTTTCAAGCAGACTCCCCGCTAAGCACAGAGCCCAATGCAGGGCTTGATCCCACGACCCTGAGATTGTGACCTGAGCTGAAACCAAGAGTTGGATGCTTAACTGACAGAGCCACCCAGGTGCCCCTAGAATAAAAATTCTGAGTCAACTGTGTGAATAATAGAATTGTCCAGATAGATAGGGTTTAATGGCAGTTTAGGACTACTAAGTAGCCAAATCATTGTTTATGTATGCTACAGGTGTGGATGTGAATGCTTTCTCGACCTAGTGCTTTGGATAAAGTAAAACCATTCTGTTTTATTATTTTTGAAAATGTTGGTGAGTTGGAGGCATTAGCTTTGTATCAAAAATGCTGTGTTTTTAATATTGTATGTGATGATTTCATAGAAAACAATTCTGTGTTAGAATAGAGAAGGAAAGGCACTTCCTATTGTAGCTCCTATTACTAATTCTTTGATACTTAGATAATTGAGCTATAGATTTAGTGGACTAAACGATTAATGTATATTATGTCCCTTTAAGTCTTAGATTACCCAAGAATGCATTCTTTTTTTCAGCTGTGTAATAGCAGCTGACTAAAGCTGATTAGATCCTACTGTCTTCCAGTGTCTAGCCTACTGCTCTTAATAGTTCAGAGGCACTATACCAGGGTGGAACTCGGTTATTTTGAGAGGTTAAATTAGGAAATGGAACACCTTAGCTCTGTGAGTGCACTTTACCTGCCCCCTGGCACATCTCACAGCCACTGTATGCTGTAAATACTCCTTGTTTATGAAGCCTTACAATACAAACTTGACTGAATGGCTGAGGAAAGAACACACCATTGTTTTCCCCCTCAGTTGCCATCTGTGAAGAACATTTTGGCTTGGAAGCTTATGCTTCACTTCCTATGTATATGGAGGCTCTGTCAAAAATTAAATGGAGTTTGAGCAAATTTTCAAAGATCTGGGAGGTGTTTGATGAAACTCTGGGTGGTTTTGTTTGTTTGTTTGTTTGTTTGTTTGTTTAGATAATTGCTATGCCCTTCCTCCCTGGTACAGACTGCCCTTCACTGAAATCCTCATAAATTAAACTTCTTTCCATGAGGTGGAGAGATGAAGAAAGAACACCTCTGTTTTAGTTTCCTCCATAGAATAATGCATATTTGCTTTATATCATGAGAAGCTGACAGGTTTAGAATCTGCTTCCAGATGTCCAGATGGTTTAATAAAGAAAAGAATAATAATACATGACATATTTTCTTTTTCTGATCCAGGAAGAAACAGCTTTATGTCAAGTTAACTTGGAAGTTGTAAGATGAAGGAAACTGTTATGTAAATAAAGAAGACTGATAAAACAGAAGAAAACAGGACAAGTAAAGACACCCTGCCCAGGAAAAAAACCAAGAAGGCATATAATAAAAATTACTTTTTTTAAACAAAGACTGAAATGTTTATCTGATTTATCACAGTCTGAATTATATGTAGCTCTAGCTCCTGAGGTAATCTCAAGTCCAATATATTTGCAAACAACCATGTCCTAGAGTCTTTGCTGTACAATACAATAAAACCATGTTTCAAGTTAAAGCTAAAATAAAAAAAGAAACTATGAATAAGCAAGTTAAGACTATGAAGGCTTACCTGAGGCAGACATTCATCAACATCCAGACACATGACTATTTGGAATAAACTTGATTTATATGTATAAATATAAAACTCCACAACCCTTAAAAATTAAAACTTTTCTTTCCTATATGAAGTTCAGTATTTTTAAAGCCTCTTGACTTTATCTTTTCACAGAAGTATGGATATGTAGTTCATAGACTTGCTTTCTTGTTTTACAATATTTACTTTAAACAAGGTAGATTGAAAGAGTTCTTAATTAAAGATTTTGCAATTCCATCTTGGCTGTGTCAACAACTTAAAAATAACAAGCTAGTATTTTGAGAGAAAAAAATGGAATGGAAAAATAGTAGAGATATGGATTGTGGAATGAGGACTAAAAAGTTTAGTATCGTACACTGTACCTGTATGTGAAGCCATATTTAAAACTGGAATACTGAAAGGAAATCCTTGGGAAAATGTCTCTTTCCTTATATGATCATCTGCGTGCAGTAAGTTAAACACATTCATTATATATTATTACTTAACATTCTTAATACTTGACAATTTAATACATGAAGTTGTATTCCACATTTTTCATTGAATATATGTACATATATATTACATACACATATATACACATATATAATACATATATCCATACATATGAATATATACATATATACTCACATAATTTTTCAACATCAGGGAATATTCTGAAAATTCGATTGAAAAATTCATAAATGAGTTTTACAAAGTTTATGTATATTTAGATTAAGGAATGACCAGGCTATTCAAATATTTTCAGCTTTGAGTAAATGTGCTAAGATGATCAGAGTAATTCTGCCAAATTTTCCTGATCATTTTTTGGGAAGGATGGGATGGAGGTGGGACTAAAGCCCGATACAGGTTGGCCTAGGGACCTGACAGGTGCTCATGGCTGGTTGATGTTTCTGAACCTAACATCAGATCTGTTGGGATAATCGCTAATAGAGTACAGATAAAAACAAAATGCTACAAACTGAAAAATAAGAACAGATTATTTACTAAACACATACATTGTTCTATGTGCAATATGAATATAGTTACACGTAATATATTGTGTATAGAATATATATTATATGTAATATATTTTACACATGTATAAGTTCTCTTTAAAACTCAGCAATCCTGTGCGATAGTTGCTATTTTATTGTCCCAATTTATTAATTTATTAATTTATCACCCCAATTACTAAGTACATTACTTATTGTATATGGAAATCCATCTATTCACTGCTATCCAGATCTGGCTTCCTGACCGAGATTTTGATAAGGTTCTCTCATGTGGCAGGCTCAAAGGCCACGTAAGCAAATGACTGGACCTAAATTTAAACTCAAAGGCAGCAGCTCAGACAGTTCCTTCCTTAGGTAATAATTGTGCTGGAAAAAGCAAGGAGCTGATTTTAAAAATCAAAATTAGCTCTATCACAAAGCAACAGAGCTCACACCCAAAGAAAAAGTAACTTAATTAGCATGACCTTCTGCTGTTATTCAGAGGCCTTTGGGTTCTGCTATTTAGGTGGGTACCTCATGAATTGGCTAATATATAACCTAGTGGGATGAACTTTAGACATATATGTGGGAGGCTTAGGTTCTAGTCTTAGCTCTACCAATGAGTCAAGTGGTTTTAAGTATGTCAAGGGAACATTGGGTAATATATTAACAATAAAAACAAAAGCAATATGCTCAAATGCTTTAAAAGAAAGACATTTTAAATTCAAGATATTATTATTTTTACTACAATAAGAAAATAAAACCCACGGCTATATTCCTAAGATATTTCTTCTACAGCTTAATTTTTCTAATGTTCAGTGAATGTTTTGGTCCATTTCCCTGAAAATGTGTGGGAGAGGCAGAGGAAGAACAGAAAGAGGTAGGTCCATGGGTCATCAAAGAACTGCTCTGACGCAAAGCAGGAAAATGAAAGATCATGTGTCTACTTCATTTCTCTTATACCTTATATTCAAAACCTACAGCTTGAGGTCGTGCTACGTATGTTATTCATAAAAGTTATTTAATTTTAGAAGTTGTCTACTGGTGTCTGGGTAGCTGGAAAGATACAAATGAAAAACTACGATGGATCCTTTAATGTTGAAAATTTTGACATTAAAAATATAAATATATTCAGTATTTTTTCTGTATAGAATCTTGTGGTTTCTGTTGTTTTGTTTGCTTTTTCCTCTTGGGAATATTGCAGGATACTGAAGGTAAGGAGTCATACTGAGGAATCTACTTTAAGATTTTAGGAAACATTGTATTCTAACACTGTCATTTAGATAACCACAGCTTCTCTCTTTGAGGTAGAGATTTTCAGGGGGAGATAAGAAATAAGATTCTTTCTGATAACTATCTCACATATTTTCTAGACATTGGATTGAGATTCTTTGGTTATAAGAATGAAGTATAATTATCAACTGGTCATGGAGGCCATTGTGGAAATCGTGTGTGAGTAAACTTTCTCAATTTTAGTTTTTTGGTGTCATACTCACAAATGTTTTATTAGCGATTTATAAACAGATTTAAATCGATCCTTCTTCTGAGCCTAGGATTCTCGGCTATACTCTATGTGACTTAGTAACTCCCATGTTTCTTTCTGGATTGTATTACTAATTTCCAGGGTGGGACTGGGTGTGTGGGATGCAGAGTAATGAGAAAAATTAAGACTTTGTAGATCCTGTGGCTTGATAAACTTTGATATTCTACCAGGCTTGTCTACTTCTGCCAGAACCCCTATGGAGGAGGACACACTGCTGGCAAATGAGCTCATGTGAAACCCAGAAGCCTAAACAGTGTAATGTTAAATATTTCCTGATTAAACAAAATAAAAGTAAAAGGTCAGAATCTCAAAAATAGCAGGATTTGACATTAATCTACTGGTAAATCGGTACCAGTGTTCAAATGAGACTCGAATGGTGTTCTTTTTTTCCTGAAAGCAAACCATAAGCCAGACATATAGAGCAGGACTTTTTTCACTTCGAAAAAATTGTACACAGCTTTGGTTTTTCTTAATATTTTGATTTTACACACCAAAGAGTTTTTCTTAATAATTTTTTTATAAAATATTAGCTCACTACCAAGTGGTGAAGTGGTAGTTTTACACTTTAGTACCCCCCCCTCTCTTTCTCTCTCCCTCAGTTAGAAAAAAATCAAAACATATTTTTAAGGTCTTTTTTTCTGTAGGAAGAACAAAATTTTTTTTTCCAAAGTGTTTTTTTTGTTTTTACAAACTGTTTATATTCCGTCAACCTTTTCCATTTCTATTTCCATTTTGTTTGCCTTTGTGGAAGAGCAGCTTAAGACCACTCAGTGGTTGTTCCTACCCATTCAGTGGCCTGAGCAGTGGGAGCTGCAGACCAGTCTTCAGTGGCCGGCTGGGCGCTCCAGTGTTCAGTAGGGAACTGCTGAATAGGCACCGAGGCCACCTGTATGCCTTCAGACCAGTCTGCGACTTCAGGCTGAGTAGCAGTGACCTCAGGAGCTGGAGCCGTCCATTCACCCTGAAATTCCTCGTTGGTCACAGCCTTTTCAGCATCAGCCTGCTCTTCCTTTTCAATCTCTTCAGGATCTCTGTCGAAGCAGAGATCAGGCATGACCTCCCATGGGTGTTCTCGGGAAATGGTGCCACACATGCGCAGAACTTCCCTGGCCAGCATCCACCACATCAGACCCACTGAGTGAGCTCCCTTGTTGTTGCAAGGGATGGCGATGTCCACATAGCGCAGGGGAGAGTCTATGTTACACAGAGCAATGGGAGGCAGGTTAACATAGGACGCCTCTGTAAGAGGCTGGTGGTCAGCCCCGGGATCAGGAACCACCAGAAGTCCCGGCTCCCGGCAGGCTGCCTGGATCTGGTTCCAGGAGTGAAGCAGCCAGCAATAGGAGTGGCTCTGGTATCAGCAGCAAATTTCAGCACAGCTCGCTGGCCGTTATTCCTGGACGATATGACACTGACAGCTGGGTTTTCAATGTCAACAACGGCATCGGCTGCCAACAGAAGCTTCTCCCAGGTTCTCTTCAGATTTATGATGTAGATACCTAGGTGATAGCAGAAAGCTTTTTAACACCTGACCTAATTTGCAATGGATTTTCTTCTAAAAAACTGAATGTAGCAGAGAGTACTATCAAACTCCAATCATAGAGGCAAGCTCTACTGGTGTTAGCGAAAATCCTGCTGTTTTTATAGCACACTTCCGACATTCAGAAGTTCATTGGCCACAGATGGCCTCAACCTTGAGCTTTAATAGTGTGCACCCAAAGTGGTTTTATAAAGACTTCCTTTCAAGCTGCTTCCATAAATATTTAGAAACCTCCCTCAAATCAAACAATCTTATATTTAATGTGTTAGGGGGAAAAATGGCAGTTAAAGAATGGAAAGAAGAAGGACTCCATTTCTTCTGGAAAAGCAGTGTGAACTAAGAGCTGAACCAGCTTCAGTTATGTGTGGATGCAGTTCTAGGAGTTAATCATTGCTTTTTTTCCAGTGAGACAAGTAGAAGTTTTTCACAAAATTGGTTCCTTTCCAGGTTGGATGGAAAGTGGAGCGAAGTCATGCAAATATCTTATAAGCACAGATTGCCAAGAAAGTCATTGATTGGCAGGATCAGGGAGAGTGAAGGGGGCTGGGGAAGGGAGTAGAAGGGCAAACTGTAAAATTTGAAGTGTAGCATCCGTTCAGTTTGTTTATTGCAGGTTTCTGGCTTGAACCACTTCTAGTTCTAGGACATGTTCTTACAACTTTGCCAATTGTTGGTGTCAGGGTTCATACTCATATAAAGAAGCAGTCCAAACATTAAGATATAATTTATCAACATTCTCTGCATAGAATGGCTCTGGAAAAATTAAAGTGAGGTTAGTTTTTAGAACAATTTTTGTTACGTTACTACTCTTTCCTTACCCCCACCTGTCCTTCGTCTGTAGGCAGAACTCTCTTCTTTCATGCCTTTCTTCTGCCTAATAAAATGTGTATTCCATTTCCCAAAGGTTCTTATTTCTGCTGGAGCTAATCTGATAAACTAATGCCTGATGAGTTGTTTAATAAAAAAGGATTGCTCCTATCTTGCCCATCTAAGATTATGATTTTGAATATTAAGATCTTTCAAAGACTTCTTTTGTAAGAATGACCAATTTGGGGTATTTTCTATAATTGGTAGAGAAAATTTTTAGACCAAGGAAACTTCAAATGGCTCACTCCCCTTTTGGGGCATATTTTTTTAATAGGACTGAATCAACTACCACATATATATATATATAATATATATAATATATATATATGTAGTTCTGAGATGCCACGTACAATTAATACATACATATATATATATACACACACACACACACACACACACACACACACACACATATATATATATATATATATATATAATTAAAAGGGTGCTTGGTCCTGATTAACTTCCAATTTTTTCCATCTGATATTCTTGAATCCATGAAATGCCACAGTGAATGAGAATAAATAATGATGAATTTAACCTTCACTATATCCTAGTATTCATTTTCTAGATAAGTCCACCTCCCCCAGATGCTTTATATTTTAGTTGAGATGTTTTTGGTTATGAGTAACAGAACTCCAACTCAAATTAGCATAAGTGATAAACCAGATTTATTGGCTCACATATCTGAAAAGTCCAGGCATGTTTTCATTAAGGTAGTCTCTCAGTTTTCTATGATTCTCTTGGCTGTGCCCTTCTCTGTATTCTGGCTCCATCCTCAGATTGGCTTCCATCGTAGCCACAAAATGGCTGCCAATAGCAGCCAAGGCAACATGTTATTTGACTCATATCCAAGGGGAGAGAGACTGTCACATTTTATAATCATTTAACAAAAGTCTTGAGATTTACTCTGATTAAGCCAAGCACTGGGCCCAGGAAGAAACCAAATGCTGGTTTATCTGGGCTTTGGTGACAGCCTCTGCTGAAACAATCTTTGTTTTATCTGGGGTAAAATAATATAGCTTGGAGCTGGGATGGAGTCAATCCATTCAGAGTTCATGGCTCTAGCACAATGAGGGAAGGACATTTCCAAAGTAAAATCTGAGTGCAGTTGGTAAAAGTGGAATAAATTCTAAGCATGTAACTAAATATCATCCCCCAAACCCCTTTAAGTGGAGTCTATTCTTTCAACCTTTGAAAAATGTACAGAAAAACAGAGAAATAGACTTCATTGCCAAACAGAAAAATTGTATGTGACTCATATCTAGCTTGGCAGTTTCTTTTTACTCTAGAGTAACCAAAACTTTACTCATTTCTTAGAACTGGATATACACACTTAGCCATGTGAGAGGTTCTAAGTACTATATGATTAAATACCACTTTTAGCCCCCAGCCACATAGGGAAGTTCTGAGATGCCACATACAATTAATTTAAGAGGAAAAGGACCAAGATGATACCTAGCCAAGGTTATGAATTCCATGTGGTTTGGTGTAAGATTTACAGTGCTCACCCTGAGACTGAGAAGAAGGCATGTATGAATATCCAATTTTAAAAAATAGAATTCTGAGGAAAGAACCAATTCAGTGCTTGAAGAATTATCCAGGGTTTGGTTTCCTTTAGTTTCATCTCTAATCTTGGTTCTGTTGCTACTATGTCTTCCAATAATCAATAATTAAGAGTTTTAATCTGATGTTCTTGTATTGCTCCTGCTTCATTACAGTGGTTTTTTAAGGTGTTTTCCATTTTTTCACTTTCATATCATTACATTCAAATACTTAGAGACAACCCAAGTGGCAGAAAGCAGTAAATAACTAATTTTCTGCTTGGTATTGATATATGGGCCTATAGCAGCCATGCTCCAACCTCCAACTTTATTGCTATCAGAGTCTCTATATCCAAAAATATCTCTTTACCTTCCTCTGGTGCCTAGAATTCTTATCTATAGGATCATACCCTACTTGCATTTAGACATGGTGCCAGAAAGTTACTTTTTAGAATGCTTAAAATGGCTTACATAAAAGAACATGTTGCAAGTGTGCAAATTAAATCATTTGTGAAGTTTAGAATGTGAAATAGTTGGCCCTTTGCCTTTCTGGCTCTGGCTGTGTGTCTTTTTTTCACCTACATACTGCAAAATTCCAGTTTTGAAAAAGGAGAAAGGATGTGAAGTTCTACCTGCTGCCTCCAAAGGGCCGGCCTGGGTGAGACGTTGTGAAGATGGGGACGTGAGAGTAAAGGGTGGCTTTTGAGGAGAAGTCCAGCAAGTGAGGAATTGGGAAGAATGCTACTATGAAATCTTTCCTTTTTAGAGCTGAGCATGCAAATTTTTTTTGTTCATCAACTTAAAGCAGTATACATCTAACATCATGAGTCTTACTTCCTATGCACTAGAAATCGAGGGGATTGTCTGCCCAGCACCCCTCATTCTCATGGTGCTATAGGACCTTCTCTATAATCCCTCTCTCATAAGACTGTCCTGGTCTAGTGACCAACACCATATCCGAACTAGACCAACTGGAATCTTCATAGGAGTTTTAGGTATGGAAACCAAGAAATGGAAGTCAATATCTTTTAGTATGCCAGGTATAAAGGCAGAAGTATGGGAACAGTTAGTAGCCATGTTTTCTACTCTGTGGGTAGGAGAAGCCAGGGTGCACCCACTAGTGTGATATTTGAGTTAAACAAAGTTATGAAAAATATGCAAGTTCCAATAGATGTTATTTAAATCTAAAAGGAAATATATTAAAAAAAAAACAAAGTCTAATTAAGTGGTAAAAAAAAGTTAGCTAAAGTCTCAGGTGGCAGAATTCCATTTATTTAACTCAGGTGGAAATATTCAATAAAAGAATGTCTTGGACCGTGTTGTCAGTGACAAGATTGATGTCAGTCTGTATATCTACTGTTCCAGGTCTTTCATTCTAGCCCCAAATAACAGGTCAATAGCGATTTTAACACACTGCAATGGTGAGACCAATTATTCTTTGAAGAATAAAATTGTCTCCTTGAGGAGGTTTAAAATTAAATATAGAGAAATTTTCAGTAAATCAAATTAATATTTTAGTATTAGGATAGGAATGATATGTTCATATTTGGTGTTAAGTATTTATAATGTTTAATATATATATATATTAATTATCTGTTGATGCTATGATGATTGATCTGTGTGTCAACTTGGCTAGGCTATGGTGCCCAGTTGTTTGGTCAAATACCAATCCAGTTGTTGCTGTAAAGGTAAGTTTTAGATGATTACTATTTACCGGTAGATTTTGAGTAAAGCAGATTACCTTCTATAAAGTGGATGGCCCTCATCCAAGCAGTTGAAAGCCTGAAGAGAAAAGACTGAGGTTCCTCCAAGAGGAATGAGTTCTGCCACTCTCCCCCCTCACTCCACTCCCCAACCCCAAAGATTGCCTTCGGACTCAAGTTTGCAACATCGACTCTTGCTGGAATTGACAGCCTGTCAGCCTACTCAGCAGATTTTGGACTTGTCAGCTCCCACTCTCTCTCCTTCTGTATATACACACACCCACATGCATTAGTTTGTTTTTCTGGAGAATATTGACTATACATATTTATGACAAGGACTCCAAAAATTGTTGACTTAAGGCAGCAAACATTCATTATCTCCCAGTCTCTGTAGATCAGGAATCAAGGTTCAGCTCTGCTAAATGCTTCTGCTTTAATATCTCTTCAAGGCTGTAATCAAGGTGTTAGTTGGAGATGCGATCTCATCTGAAGGCCCAGGTCGGGGGTGGATCTGCTTCTACATTCACTCACTCTACATTCACTGTTGTTGACAGGATTCATTTCCTCCATGGCTTGCTGAACTGAATGCCCCAGTTCCTCACTGGCTGTTACTTGAAGGCCTCCCTCAGTTCCTTGCCACATGGGTCCTCTATAGGGAAGCTCACTACATGGAAGCTGGCTACATTAGAGCAAGCAACCAAGGGAGAAAGAGAGATCACCAAAGACAGAAGCCGGGTTTTTTGTAACCTAATCTTGGAAATGAGATAGTGTCATTTCTCATGGAAATTCACTGGAAGTCAAAAAACACCAGCCCTCCAAGGGGGAGGTATTACATAACAGTGCGATCACCAGGGGCACCTGGGTGGCTCAGTTGGTTAAGCATCTGCCTTCCGCTCATGTCATGATCCCAGAGTCCTGGGATTGAGCCCTGGGTGGGGCTCCCTGTTCAGCAAAGAATCTGCTTCTCCCTCTCCCTTTGCCCCTCCCCCTACTCGTGCTCTCTTTCTCTCAAACAAAATCTTAAAAAAATAAAAGTATAATTGAATGATTGATTTGAACTTGTAATTTAGTTTAAAATCAGGAGAATTTTTTTCTGATTGTAAACACCGTTAAAATGTGTGAGAGAACTTCAGATTTATCACATTTATGAATTTAATTTATGAAGTTTACTAGAGCAATTTAAATAGCTGAGAAAGTACCTGAGAAAATTTCACTTGTCATGTCAGGTCAGATCAGGCAACAAATATGTTAATTATAAATGCAGTCTAAAATGTTAAAGGCAATTAAATTAACTAATTTGTAAGGAGCCTGATTGTTCAGTGAGTTCTGCAACCTGAGACAGCAATGACCACTCTGAAAGTGATTGTTAAATTTTACTAATTTGTAAATAGAATTTACAGTTAATGTAAAGAAGCTTAAGGGAAACTAAATTCTAGAATTTTTTCACTTTAATAAATTGAATATTAATTTAAAAAAAATCCCAGTAGCTAAGATTTGTCCTCTCTATGCAAACAAAAGAACCTCAGAAAAAATAAAATCTTACATTGACAAAAGCCAGTCCGTGGAGAGAGAGAAAGAGAAAATTCAAATAGGTAAGAAGAAGAGGACAGTGGTGGTACTTTGGAGACCTTTCTAGCTGCTCCTGCCACTAGCTGCATCCCTGTCCTTCAGTTCTGTAAGATACCTTGGTGTGCTCGGAATCACTTTCACTTGAAACTCAGTGTCTGGGCGCCTGGGTGGCTCAGTCATTAAGCGTCTGCCTTCGGCTCAGGTCATGATCCCAGGACCCCGGGATCGAGCCCCGCATCGGGCTCCCTGCTCGGCAGGAAGCCTGCTTCTCGCTCTCCCACTCCCCCTGCTTGTGTTCCTGCTCTCGCTCTCTCTCTCTCTGTCAAATAAATAAATAAATAAATCTTAAAAAAAAAAAAGAAAGAAAAGAAACTAAGAGTCTGAACTCAAATATGTTTTTTCCTAGAACCTCTTCTGCAGAAATGTCCTTTGTGACATATAAACTGGACACAGTATCTTCTCCAGTAATAGTAACTTTCTGAGAGCCAGAAAAGCTCTCCAGCGTGGGAACCCTGAGACCCAGAGTTCACTCCTGAGCTGCCATTTCTTTCCAGGTCAATTTTCTGTTTATTAAAATAACGTGAATTTAGTGTTTGACCACTGCCTCATAGGACTATCGAGAAAATAAATAATAAACTTCGACATGTGTTGAAAAAAATATTCAAGGTTACTGGTACTCCAGTTCCACGTCAGCGGTCTCCCCAAGGTAGTTTAAATTTCATGTATTTTGTAGTATTGGGATAATAATGGTATCTGTCTTAAAGATTGTTACAAGATTTGAAGCAAAGAGCTTGACACGGTGTCTGGAACAGAGTAAGCCCTCAATAAATGTCACTGATGATGTTGATGCTGCTTTTTTAAACTTTGCACATGGCGCACAGAAAATCTGTCAGTAGTCCCGGGGCTCTCCCTCCTTCCCCAGGCAGTGCTACTGATTCTGATCTGCCACTGTGCTTCTGTCTGTGCTTACCTCTTCATCTCCACTATTATTACATTTATTAAGGCCTCTGTCATCTCTCCTATGGGATTTTGCAATATTTTCCCGTTTAGTTATCTGGACATCCAGGACAGCTTTTGTCTATTCCATTCTGAACACATCCCAAGAATATCTTCTCAAACACAACCCTTTTCATGCTTTTCCTTATTAACGTCCCTGAAAGGTTCCCTATTGCCAACACAAAGCACAAACCTCTTAGAACGACACATGGGATGCTTTACACTAGCTTCCAATCCTAAATTTTATGCTAAACTCCTAGAGAGCTGATTATAGTTTGCTAGAATAATTATGCAGTACACCTCTCGCTAAAACATCTTCCACCCAAACTCTTAAAAATCTTTCAAGGCTGGGCTCAAAATTCTCCTTTTCTATGAAGCTTCCTCTTCCCTGACTCACTCAAGCAAAGTTTCCATTATAATTTTCCTATCAGCCCTCTACATAAAGCTATTACAGTTTTTATGTTTGTTTCCCAAACACAATTGAAGACAGGCATGTGACTGACTTACTCATCCTTGGCTCCTCGATCTCTAGGACTGTTCTTGAAGCAAGGTGGCTATTCAATAAATGTATGTAAAATGGAAAGGTAGATCCATTGATATCCTTGGAATGTGTAATATTAAATGTAATTTAAATTGAAAATTAAATTAAATTTAAAAAATTTGTAAATATCCTACTTAAGAGTTCTAAGAAAATTATTTTTAATTTTTATTCATTATTTTTTATTTAGTGATTCATCACTTAATGTATAACACCCAGTGCTCAGCACAACAAGTACCCTCCTTAATGCCCATCACCCATCTAGCCCATCCCCCACCCACCTCCCTCCATCACCCCTCAGTTTGTTCTCTATAGTTAAGAGTCTCTTATGGTTTGCTTCTCTCTCTCTCTTTCTTTTTTCTTCCCATATGTTCATCTGTTTTGTTTCTTAAATTCCACATGAGTGAAATAAGAAAATTATTTAACTTTCCCTTCTGTTGGGGAAAGGACTGCTTTAGACTATAATAGAGCACTAAATTAAAGTAAAGCAAGCTTGTGGGACGCCTGGGTGGCTCAGTTGGTTAAGCGTCTGCCTTTGGCTCAGGTCATGATCTCAGAGTCCTGAGATCAAGTCCCGCATTGGGCTCCTTTCTCGGCAGGGAACCTGCTTCTCCTTCTGCCTGCTGCTCCCCCTTCTTGCGCGCGCTCTCTCTCTCTCTGACAAATAAATAAATAAAATCTTTTTAAAAAGTAAAGCAAATCAAGTTCGTCTCTTTAGGTAGTGGGAGAGGGAAGAACAAAAAAGTGTTTCATTCCTTGTTTTGGCATGCAGGTTAAAACACAGTTAAAGTAAGATTTGTCGCAAACTGCAATACGACAGAGTTGATGGACTATATTGAAGTGAAACAAGAGGGAGTTTTAAGAAGGACTCACTATTTACTTACTTTTTCTTTCCATGTTAAGGGGGAGAACACCAAAACAGATGGATTCAGGGAAACTTGTGGTTGAGAATTAGTATGGGTATTCTCAGCCTCTTCTCTCCACGCTAAAATGCTTAAGAAGCCAAGAAGAGGTAAATGAAAAAAGATGCTAGCATTTGTCTTAGAAACCTTTAAAAGTGAGTAGCCTTTTAGAAGAGAAAGTTTTATTGGAGATTGCCATTTCCATCCTTTCTGGCTTTCTACTCATCAAGTTGTGTAGTGTTTTTTTTGTGTGTGTTTTGTGTGTGTGTGTGTATGTGTAAAGAGATCTCCTGTTATTCTGCTGATTTATTTATTTATGTGTTTTTAAGTTTTGAATGTTTTATAGCAATGACAGAAAACAGGATTGTTTGGAGTTCAGCATTCCTCATTACTCACTCACCATAACTTGTAAATTTAAAAAATTTACAAAAAAGATGAACAAAGATAACGGGAGGCAGAGATCAATCACTGCTCTGTTGTATTGTGTGTGAAGTGATACTGAGGACAGTGACCCAGCAACCCACTGACTTGTGATGTTTTAGAACACATGAACAAAGCATTGTCCAGGATCAAGTCCTATGATGGATGGGACAGTTTTGGATCCTGACTGATACCACCCCCACCACCCCCAACCACTAAACAGTTCAAGTTAACTAACCAGCAACTAGCACTTAACTTGAACACCCAGTGGGGTTTGGGGAGCCATGAAAAGGCCTGCTTTTCTGTCTTAGGTGTTATGATTATAACATGAAAAGCTTATTCATTGTTCAATTGAATCTGAATCAACACTGATTACAAACATCTGTATGCAGACAATTAAATTCAGAAACCTATTCCTTATGCTTTTATACCGGGCTAAATCTGAACAACATATTTCTCTAAAGTTTATCTAAATCTCTTTCTAGTACCTTTAGCCTAAAATTCCCTTCACCCTCATTACCCATCCCCTCAATTTTAATTCTCTTCCATTTGCAGGAATCCTATCCTAACCATCCCCCTTGTACATATTCCTATTCCCTCCCGTATGGGGCAGATTCAGAGATGAGGATAAAAGAGAAACAGAATAAGTGAAAGCCAGAGGTGGGGTGTGGGGAAGGCTGTAATTTGATAAGGATTAGCTCAGATAAGGCAGGATTGGCAAACTGTGGTCTGATTGTGAAAGGTCTGGAATGTCTGGCTGGAGCTCCGGACTTCATGCTTCTGGAAGTAGGAGGCAGGAAGTTTTGAGCTGGGGAGTGACCTGATTAGATTACACAAGCACAGTATTTAGGGTTAATTGACCAGGACAGACACGGGAGGCTTGAGAGTAATTATGAGACAAATAAAAGTATATTAGCACATGTAAGATGTTATGAGAATCTGATTTTAGGCAGCAGAAGTGGGTCAGAGGAAAAAAAAAGATAGTAAAAACAAAAAGACCCCAGGCTAGAAAGATTGAATTTTCTGTCTCAATTTTATAACAGGCAGCATGTTCACCATCATGAAACCCTAGGTGTCTGCTTGTGTAATCCATAAATACATAAAATCCCTTCACTGATAAGATATGGGAAGAAGATACAACAAAAAAAGATCAATTTTGTCATATCACTTTAACGACCATCAGATAAGGATGATAAAATTTAGTTAAGAAAACTGATGCTCAAAATATCCGCCTTGCCAAAGAAACCTCCCCACCCCCACCCCCACCCCATGGGCAGGAAGAATGGAGCAGACGGTTAATCAACTAACATTTTGTAAACCTTTTACAACAAAATCTCAATAAAATAAGCATTGGGTTTCTCCAAAATTAGGTGGCCACTGTGACTCATTTAAAAAGGTCCTTGCCAGAGCCTGGAGGTAGGCAACTAGGTGGCCATGTGATGAGGTGGCAACTCAGAAGAGTGAAGTAAGGCCACACAGTTCTGAAAAGCCTCCTACCAAAACACTTAGACATTAAATAGATATAAGAAGCCAGACATTAAGGAAAGTTAGAAAGGAAGCAGAAAAACACATGAATACCATAGTGATCCTTTATGATTAAGGAAAGTGTTACCATAAATGGTATTGACTTTGTATAAAGTTAACTGCAAAGACCATTATGTAGTACTATAGAATAGACACGAAGTTCAAAGAAATTTAAAGCTCTTTTGGCCAGCTTTCCACTTGTACAGAGATGCCATGTACAAGATCCCTAGCAGGGGCTTAGTATTAGCCTTCACCCATCTCAATGATCAACACATTTTCTGCTTTCAGGGCACATGTATTTCAGGGCACATGTATTTCTGCTTTCAGGGCACATCAGGAGTATCCTCCTTCTGATGGTATCTTATACCACATCCTTTGTACTTCGACTTATTCACAGCCCTGTTCCCTGGAGAAAACTTTGTCTATTCCTCCTTCCTTAAAACAACTCCAAGTATGTGAAGCTTTGCATATTTCTCCCATTGAACTTAAGATAAAAATCCAAACTCCAGATTTCTGAAGTCCTCTTAAAATGTGGTACTTAGACTCCAACAGAATATCCTAGAAATCATCTGATCAATACAAAGAAGAGTGGAATATTAACTTCTGGTGTTTGGGAAACATATTTTTAAAGACAGTCTAGAATGTTTTAGCCATTTAACAGACATTTCATTCATTAATTCAGTAATCTTTACTTGATGCACATCATGTTCCATGCACTGGGTTTTTTTGTTTTGCTTTGTTTTTTTTAAATAAAATTTATTTATTTGGGAGAGAGAGAGAGGGATAGCACAAGCAGGGGGAGTGGCAGAGGGAGAGGGAGAAGCAGGCTTCCTGCTCAGCAGGGAGCCTGATGTGGGACTCAAACCCAGGACCCTGGGATCATGACCTGAGCTGAGGGCAGACGCCCAACAAACTGAGCCACCCAGGTGCCCCTGTTTTCTTTTCCTTTTCTTTTCTTTTCTTTTTTTTTAAGATTTTATTTATTTATTCAGAGAGAGAGAGAGAGAGAAGGCATGAGTGGGAGGGGCAAAAGGAGAGGGAGAGAGAGACTCCCAGAGTCCTCATTAAGCACAGAGCCCGATGTGGGGCTCCATCTCACAACCTCAAGATCATGACCTGAACCAAAGTCAAGAGTCAGATACTGAACCGACTGAGCCACCCAGGCACCCCCATGCACTCTTTTATACGCTGGGATTAGATGGAGAACAGAAATGGATAGAGTTCTTGTTTCTGTAGAAGTTGTCTTAGAGCAGAAAAACCATAATGAATTGAAAAAATAAATGACCAAGATAAATTCAGAGAAAATCAATGCTACGAAGGTAAAAACTAAAATAAGTGTGATGTGATGGCCTAAGGTAGGAGAGCTGAATGGTTCAATTAGAGTGGCGGCCATGGGGGGTTGTACTGAGGAGGTAATATTACAGCCCAGCCAATCTTGAAAATACATGGGAAGAGGGTGCTCTAGGCTACAGAGTGAGTGCAAGGTTCTTGTGGGGAAAGTTTGATACATTCAAGGGTCAGAGAAGCCAGAAAACAGTCTATGGAGAAGTCAGAAACAAGGGAAGTGAGAACACGTAAGATCCAAGAAGGAGGATTTTAAAATTTTAAATTCTATTTACACCATCATGACATTTATGTTTCATATATTTTAAATTCTGGAAGTCATTATTTTTATTGCTTAGTAAAATATTTATTTTTATTTATCATGCTCCCCCCCACCCCCATTACCATTACACTTCCAGCTCCTTGTATTTTTCTTCCTCCATCTGGAGATCCTTTCTGATGTTTGTTTTATTTATTTATTTATTTATTTATTTATTTATTTATTTATTTATTTATTTATTTATTTAAAGATTTCATTTATTTATTTGCCAGAGAGAGACACAGTGAGAGAGAGAACACAAGAAGGGGGAGTGGGAGAGGGAGAAGCAGGCTTTCCACTGAGCAGGAAGCCTGAGGCAGGGCTTGATCCCAGGACCCTGGGACCATGACCTGAGCCTAAGGCAGATGCTTAACAACTGAGCCACCCTTGCTTATATTTCTTTGAGTGGGGATATATTGTGAAAAATTCTCTCAGTTTTTTTTTTTTTCTGGAAATATTTTTATTGCACCTTCAATTTTGAAAGATTTTTTATTTTATTTTTTTTTTGCTTGTTTTTGGACTTTGAAATATCATTTCATTGTTTTCAGACCTACATAGTTTCTGTTAAGAAGTCAGTTGCCAATCTTATTTTTGTCTGAAGATAATGTTTCTTTTTCACCCCGCGGGCTGGTTTTAAGATTTTCTCTGGTCACTCGTTTTTAGTGGTTTGTACTATCACTTGACAAGTTGTGCTTTTCTTCTTGTCATTCATATTGTTTCTTGAATCAGCGGCTTGAATTACTTTAGGGAAATTCTTAAAAATGAGTTTCAAATATTGCTTCTGCCTCAATTTCTCTTTTCTTCTTTCCTGGGACTCTCATCACACCTCTGTTAGACAGTCTTAAGTCCACATTTCTTTTACCCCTTGGTCTGTATTTGCCATCCTCCCTTTCTCTTTTTGTTGCAGCCTAGAGATTCTCTGCTGGCCTATTTCTGATTCCCAGATCAGATTCACGAGTATCTTCAGCTATGTCTAATCTCTAATTTCATCTATTTTCTTGATTTCAGTAATTGTCTTTTCAGTACTAAAAGTCTTTATTGTTTCTAGTTCTTTGGCAAAATTCCCAATCTTGGTCATCTAATTTTTTAACATATAATTTGCAATTATTTTATTTTTTATTTTTTTAAATTACAATGATTTAAAAGTCCATTTCTGATAACTCCAATATTTATTTTTTCAAATAAAATATTTTCTTACTGTTTGTGTGTCTGTCACTTTTTTTTTTTTGTCTGTTACTTTTTAATTGAATGCTAAAAATTGTGTATGAACAATTATAGAAGCTCTGGCTGATTATTTTTCTCCAGAGAAGGTTTTCATTATTTTATGGTAGACAAGTAGAATATTAGTGTATCAGCTAAATCTAATAAGGGATTAAGATGACTTGAATCTGGGTTTTAGTCCTTGTAGGGCCTGGTCTCTATTTCTGGTCTGTCCTTACTTGTAGAGTATGGCCCTTTGTTGTCCCCAAATGAGACTATTTTTTGTTACCTCCCCACCATAATTGGGGCTGACTCTTATTGTTTTCTTCCCCACATGTGATGCTGGTGAAAACAATGTTTAGTTTTCCAGTTTCTTAGTAGCCACTTTATATTAGCCTGTCTGCCTCTCAAACCAAGCTGCTTATGGGTTGTTGAATGGCTTGTGCTGAAGCTCACTCCCAGCTTTGGGCTTTCCTTTCTGTACTTCCTTTTTTTCTATAATCCTGCTCTCTCAGATCCTCGCTACTTAGTTGTCTTAAACTCCAATATTTTTCCTCCAGCCATGTACCATTTTCTAAAATACTCTTTTTTTAAAGATGTATTTATTTATTTTTAGAGAGTGTGAGAGAGGGAGTGGGAGGAGGAGCAGAGGGAGAGTGAGAGAGAATCTCAAACAAACTCCCCACTGAGCATGGAGTCTGACGTGGGGCTCAGTCTCATGACCCTGAGATCATGACCTGAGCTGAAATCACAAGTTGGACAGACACCCTTGCTTACCTAACTAAGCCACCCAGGCGCCTCCGTGTAACATTTTACTTCTGTTCTATTTTGCTTCTCTGCAACTTAGTAGCCATTAGCCATGATCTACTGTTTGTCAGCATCTCTAAGCATTTAAAAATTGTCCAGTGTCTCCAAGGAGAAGTAGTAAAAACACCACATTCATTTTGGTGAGTTTTTCTTCTCTCCAGCATCTTGGTCCCTTAAAATTCTGACTGCTGGGGAGCTTTCCTTTGTCATCAATCAGATGTGTATTATTATTACTCAGTCAAGCTTTTTTAGTTTTTTTTTTTTTTAAGATATTTTATTTATTTGAGAGAGAGAGAGTGAGAGAGAGAGAGAGAGAGCACAAGATAGGGGAGAGTCAGAGGAAGAAGCAGACTCCCTGCTGAGCAGGGACCCCCCCCGCCCCATGTGGGACTTGATCCTAGGACTCAGGGATCATGCCCTGAGTCAAAGGCAGACACTTAACTGACTGAGCCACCCAGGTACCCCATTAGTTTTCTTTTTCTTTATCTCCTCATTTCTTTCTTCCTTCTCTTCTCCTCTCCCTCCTTCCCCCTTTTTTTTCTTTCTCTTTCTTTGTCTCTCCCTTCCTCTCTTCCTTCCTTCCTTCCTTCCTTTCTTTCTTCCTTGAAGCCCATCAAGACCAGAGGCTACTTGGTAATTTTTGTTGTTGAGCATACTGTATTTTAAATATTTTTTTCTCTGTTTTTAGATTTTCACATATTTTTCTATACCATCTTTGTTTTCAGAGCCTTCTTATACCAGTTAGCATTTGCCACATAACAAAGAGCCATTCATTAGTGGATTAAAACAACAATTTGTTTATCTCCCCATTCTGTGGGTTGGCAATTTGGGCTGGGCTCAGCTAAGTGGTTCTGCTGCATGAGTTAGGCTTGGCTAATCTTGAATGGGGCTCACTCATGCATCTGCTGCTGGCTACTGGAGTGGCTGGAAACTGACCAATTAGCATGTGTTGTTGGTTCTCCTCCTTGTGGTCTCTCATCCATCCACAGGTTAACATCAGGCTTGTTCATGAGGAGGCAAGATTCCATGCACAAAAGTAGCAGCAAGCAAAAACCTCATCAGACTTCACATAATATTGATTCTCCTGTGCTGTTTTGACAAAGGAGATCACAAGGCCAGCCCATATTGGGGTGCAGAAACAGACTCCAGCTGTTGTTGAAAGAAACTACAAAGAATTGTGGCATTTTTTTTTTTTACAGTCTACATGCTTGATAAATCATTAATTCTAATAATTTAAGTTTCTTGGATTTTGTACATTGATGGTCATATCCCAGAAATGATGATAGTTTTATTTTTTTCCTTTCCTTTCCTTTGCCTTTTCATTGCCTGACTGTACTGGATAGATCATTCAATTTCAAATGAAAGCTGAGATAGAGAACATTCCTGATTTGTTCCCAATTACAGAGGGAAAGACTTTTTAAAATATTTCCCTATTAATATGCTGTACTTTTTTGGTGGATACTTTTCATGAGACTAAGAAATCACTCTTCTATTACTAGTGTTTTATACATATTTGTTGTCATAATTAAGAATAGATGTTGAGTTTCATCAAATATTTTTTCTGCATATATTAAGATAATCATATGATTTTCTTTTCTATTTTTTAATATGATCATTTTCATGGAATATATTTTAAAGTTGGACCAAATTCAATTACAATAGTAACCCAACTTGTTTTCTATTATTTTTTGATGTGGAAGCATTTTTTTGTGTGTTAACTTTAAGGATTTTTATACTTATGTTCATTATGGGAAAAGTGTGACTGGTCTATTCTTTTTTTTTTTAATAATGTCCTTGGCAGGTTTTGAAATCAAGGTTATAAGTTGGGCCTCTTTTTCTGTACTCCAGGAGAGTGGATATAAAGTTGAAATTGCTTCTTCCTCAAATATTTGGGAGAATTAACCAGTGAAGGCATCCAGGCAAAAAAACGTTCTTCTTGGTCTATTGTTCTCCATTGG
>NC_138370.1:45621926-45630777 GCF_054177405.1 Leptonychotes weddellii | reverse complement strand
CTCTAGTCAATTTTGTTTGCCTGAAAAAATCTCAAATATATTTAATTGTCATAATAGTCATAATTCTCAAGCCTGATATATTTTTCTGCACCTCCTCCCCCCATTCTCTTCTTTCAACATAATGGCAGCTACATTGAGATAAGCAGGCTTGGATGGAACTCTACACTCGCAATTTGTGACAGACCTATACTTTTTTAAAGTTTTATCTTAATTCCAGTTAGTGTAATATTAGTAATATTAGTTTCAGGTGTACAATATAGTGATTCAACAGTTACACGCAATACCCGGTACTCAGCACAGCAAGTGTACTCCTTAATCTCCATCTCCTATTTCACCCATCTTCCACCCACCTCCCCACTGGTGACCATCAGTTTGTTCTCTATAGTTAAGAGTCTGTTTCTTGGTTTGCCTCTCTTTTTCTCTTTGCTCATTTTTTTGTTTCTTAAATTCCACATATGAGTGAAATCGTATGTCTTTCTCTGACTGACTAACTTTGCTTAGCATAATACTCTCTAGCTCCATCAATGTAGTTGCAAATGACAAGATTTCATTCTTTTTATGGCTGAGCAATATTCCATTGTGTATATATACCACATCTTTATCCACTCATCAGTTGATGGACACTTGGGCTGTTTCAACAATTTGGCTGCTATAGAGAATGCTGCTATAAACATCGGGGACAGACCTATACTTTAATGCATCTTTAATGCATCTTTAATGCAGAAAACATTTCTTAGTCTTACCCTTTTGTATTTGGAGTCTAAAGCCAGTTAAACTTTCCAACCCAAAAGACTCCAAATTTCTGAATTATTTCTTCTCCTTTTTTATCCGCCCCCCCCCCCCATTTTTATCACAAACTAGCCAATTCCAGCCTGAGCTCACCTCTGGTTTCTTTTTTCTTTTTTTTTTTTTAAAGATTTTATTTATTTATTCATGAGAGACAGAGAGAGAGAGAGGCAGAGGCAGAGGGAGAAGCAGGGTCCCTGCAGAGCAGGGAGCCCGATGCGGGACTCGATCCCAGGACACTGGGATCATGACCTGAGCCGAAGGCAGATGCTTAACGGACTGAGCCACCGAGGCATCCCCCACCTCTGGTTTCTATACGTTACTAAATGTAACCAGAAAATAACAAAACACACCGCTAGCATTCTGTCTTCCAACCTCTTCACCTAGAAATCAGCCTCAGGAGGCACAGAAGCAGTATCATTATTGAACGTTTTACTTTTGCTTAACATGGTCCTCCATTTTTCTAGCCTCACCACCCGCTACCCACCTACTAAGCCAATGCCACATACGTTGGGTCTGGTTGTTTTTTGGCAGCATTCCCCTTCAGTATCAACTGCATTAACTAACCTAATGTTCAGTGCTGTAGGAGAGAAATCCCATAATTGCAGGGGCTTAACCAAATAGAATTTATTCCTGTCAGACACAAGAATTCAACATAGGTATAGAGTGGGCAGCATTCCAAGAGGGCAAGTTAAGGATTCAGGTTGCTTCCATCTTGCAACTCCACCATAATTTAGAGCTCCAGAGTCCATTTAGAGAGTGGACATCACTGCTATTTACCAGTGATCCTGGTCTCCCCTTTTCCAAGTGAGAGATTTTATTGTAGATTTTCTCCCTCTGGTCATCATTACACACGGTGTGTGTGCACAAGTTAGATAAATTGTCTTTTGAGTTCATAGGTCACTAGCTCATGAGAAGCCACATGTCCTAATGGAGAGGACTGTGTATCTACTGGAGATCTGGATTTGAGTTACATGTAGTAACTGCATGGGATTTTAGGATGTTTCCCTTGAGTGGGAGTATGTGTATTCAGTGTGAGGAATAAGGGGTTTATCGAGATGCCAGGTATGGCAAAAACACAAAAGATGCATTTGCTCATCAAAAATGCATGCTCCCTTTCTATTGTGTAGAGTTGTTTTTGGGAGGCTTGTGTCTACAGGTTCTACATTTCCCAGCATTGCTTGCATTTGGATAAGGTCATGGGACTAGTTCTCACCAATGGGTTATGAGTAAAAATAATTTATGTCACTTGCAGGCTGAAATGTTTAAGAAGCAGATATACCTTCTCTACTTTTCTTTTCTTTTTTTTTTTTTTTTTAAGATTTTTATTTATTTATTTGACAGAGAGAGAATGAGAGAGAGAGCACATGAGAGTGGGGAGGGTCAGAGGGAGAAGCAGGCTCCCCGCCGAGCAGGGAGCCCGATGCGGGACTCGATCCAGGGACTCTAGGATCATGACCTGAGCCGAAGGCAGTCGCCCAACCAACTGAGCCACCCAGGCGCCCCCCTTCTCTACTTTTCTTCCCCAGTCTACTGGCTGAAAATGAATGACCCCAAAGCCCTAGACAGTGGAGCTATAATGCAGAGATCCTGAACCACTTCTGGAAAGCTGTTCACTGAATACCAGCATTGGATTCCTGTGCAAGCCAAGAAAAAAAGTTTAATTATGATAAGCCATGAATTTCAAGGTTTATCTGAATCCTCTGCTACTCTTACTCAATGATTATAAAGTATACATAGTTCTAAAATTTCTTTTGTGATTACAGGAGCAAAACATTTGGAAGCCACAGATCTATTCTAGTTCTTCCATTCTATCTATCGTCTATCTATCTATCATCTATCTATTTATCTATCTATCATCTATTTATCTATTTACCTATATCATCCATCTCTTTATGTATATGTAATTTATCTATAAATACAAAAACATATATGAATTTAAGGGCAGTTAAATAAAATTTATTTATTTAAATTTATACATTTAGATTTTAGATGATGGTGTCTGATTAGAACGCAATTGCTTTAGGGCAACCTAAATCTGGGAATTTACCACCTCACTCTCTTACAATTTAAACTAAACCAGTTGAGCCCAAACATCTGATAGGATTTAATACGATGATAAGCATGTTTTAGTATCATTGAATCCTTCTTTAGCTTCTATACTGTGATGGTGAGACAGTATTTCTTTTTTTTATATTTGCAACAGTATTTCTTAAGCACATAGCTAAAGTCACAGCATAAAACAAATAAGACAAATGATCTTAAGGATGAGTGATAGGAATTAGTAATAAATCCGTACATCTCTATGCAAAAGTGCATGGGCTGTTACTTATCTGCAAGATGTCTGCAGGGTCATTAGCTATTGTGCAACTAAACCCCAGACCACTGCCCATTTTATCTTATGGAGTTAGAGTGTTATCTTTACTCATGCCTCTTAAAAATAAGCTTTAGTGGGTGCTAAGTAGGAAGCTCAAATCTATGATTGCAGCAGAGTAAATATCAAATGTATGTTGTGTCTGTCACTTGTCTGGTTATTTTCAAATCCATTCCCTCCCACTATACTGCTCAGCCCTGTATCACAGGGGGCAGATCCTGCAAACTCCATTTTCCTGACTTGAGAACAGAATACTGAAGCACAGGCCAATAGGAGATTTCGGCATCATTTCCTCGCTCTCCCCTCTCTTAAGGTGGTGTGTCTGGCTATGGCTGCCTTCTCCAGGGTTCCAGCTCCCACCAGACAACTCCTGCCCTGTAGGCTTAGTTTTGCTTGGCAGCCTTCCCAGTGGCTTCTGGGTTCTGGTAATATCCTGAGTCCCACCACTTTGCAGGTGGTAGTGCCTTCCTGCTGGTTGCTTTATCATCCCATCCTTTTTCTTTGGCTCTTCAGTTCTTCCAGTACCTTTGAAACTCTGTCCCCATATTAGATTCCTTCAGACTTGAATGCTCTTTGCCAGACCAGACCTTAATCAATGCATGTCTGCACTAATATCTACGTAGAACACAATTTATTGAAACATGTACATATAAATGTATCAACAAAATAATGGTTCGGGAAATATTTGTTGAATGAGAGGATTTATGTGAGGAAGTGTTACTTGAAAACTGGGTGAAAAAAGATATTTTAATGGTTTAAAATTAAATGTAAAAATTTCTGTTAAAAGGGCGCCTGGGTGGCTCAGTTGGTTGAGCATCTGACTTTGGCTCAGATCCTGTTCTCAGGGGCCTGGGATCCAGCCCCGCATCTGGCTTCATACTCAGCAGGGAGTCTGCTTCTCCCTCTCCCTCTGCCCCTCCCCCTGCTTGTGCTATCTTTGTGTGTCTCTAAAAAAAAATCTGTTAAAATTTAGTGTAACTATATGTTGATGATGAAATTCTAGTAAGAAGAATTAGAAGTGGTGCTAAAACATTTGAATGGAACCATAGAATTAAAATGGTAGTATAGTCAGAAATTCAAAAATAAAGTCTAAGGGCAATGATTGTAGTCAATTTATTTATTTATTTATTTATTTATTTTTAAGATTTTATTTATTTGACAGCGAGAGAGGGAACACAGGCAGGGGGAGTGGGAGAGGGAGAAGCAGGCTTCCTGCCGAGCCGGGAGCCCGATGCGGGGCTCGATCCCAGGACCCTGGGACCATGACCTGAGCCGAAGGCAGACGCTTAACGACTGAGCCACCCAGGTGCCCCTGTAGCCAATTTATTAAAGTAGCTTTTGAACCTTTTTGAACCTTATTGTGATTCACAATAGTAAAGATCTTAGATTGAGAATGAGTACAGTTATATATGCATGCGATAACTGCTGTATTTTCTACTCACTTTCTTCCCTTCTCTTTCATCACATCTTGTCCAATGTGACACAGAGTTTTGAAACATGGTTTAGGTATGCTAGAGGAACCATAATAGTCTTCACAGATTTATCCAAGAGATTAAGATATTACTAATCCTCGCTCACTCTGTCTTCCACTATAGTGGCTATCTATTGCTTTTGTTGGCTCAGTATGTTCACCCATGTCCGGGTAATGGCAGCATAATTTTCCTCTTGGAATTATTCCTTTCCTTGTCTTAGTCCAGAGGGTTCAGGTCAACTTCCCGCCCACCTCTCCTGTCCCCCACCACTTTTTTCACTACCTCTGGGGGAGGCACGTCATCTGGTTCTGGCCAAGGAGAATGATCTTTGAACACAAGGACCATCTTGGTACTTAGTGCATAACCTAAGCAAAGCCAATGAGCTCTGCTGTCAGCGCCTGGATGGCTCAATCATTTAAGCATCTGCCTTCGGCTCAGTTCTTGATCTCAGGGTCCTGGGATCAAGCCCCATGTGGGGATCCCTGTTCAGCGGGGACTCTATTTCTCCCTCTCCCTCTGCGCCTCACCCCCCCACCCCCTGGCACATGCTCTCTCTCTCTCTCTCTCTCTCAAATAAATAAATAAAATCTTTAAAAAAAAAAGAAAAGAAAGAAACAAGTTCTTTTGCCAGACTGGAAGCTGGTGAAAATCAGCCTGTTGATCCCAAAGCCATCGTATGGACAGAGCTGCCTAGGAGGGAAGCTAACAAAAGGAAAGAGATGGAAGACTTAGGCCAGAATTTGTGACCCTGAAGCCAGTCACCTTTTCCCGTGCACGAGTAATTTCACCTTTAGAAATTCAAATGTAAGAAAGAAGCTCCACTTCAAATGATAGTATGTGAAATGACTTGAATTTTATTAAAAATTTACATTATTCAGACCTCTTCAGTATCCTAAACTTATGAACAGATAGAACAAAAATAGAAATCATCACATAATCACTTACATTTTAAATGGCACAAGTGTCTAAAATTTTTTGGATACAAAATTTAAGTTTGTTGGACATTTCAATGCCATTATCAAGTCTTAATCTTATTTCAGTGTCCACATACTTTTAGTTTGGCTGTTCTGGGAGCCCCCCCCCCAATTATTAAGAAAAGAACATTTGAAAAAAAAATATTATTTACATTAGGATTTTCACTGAAAAAATGCAATTAAAGAAATTAAAGCTTCCTCTCCCCCAAATTTAATGTTTATTTTTTTCCCAACCAGTATACAGAGATATCGTATAACATTATAGATTTATTTAAAGCTATTTATAGCAGATACATTTTAATGTAAGATAAACTTTTACAATGTAGGTCACTTTTTTTCAGTTCTACTCAATATTTGATTTTAAATGTCTTCAGAGTTCACTGATTTGAAACAAATTCCACTCAAAGCACAAAGTATACTGAAGGCTGCCAGTTTACAAAAACTGATCCATAAATGAGAAGTTTTAGCTACAGCATTGAACATTACAGTAGGAAAATATGTAAGATAAGTGACATTTCCACATGCCTGTATTATTCCCCGACTAGTTACTGCTGCAATGTATGAACAAGTTGGTGCACGATTACAACTCTTCTCTATCAGACATTCACAGATGCTCATTTCTTGTTGTTTTTCAAATACGTTATGTGAAACTCTGGACAAGAATTATTCATATTAAAATTATTCCTTAAAAGTGAAGGCAATAGTTCTCTATGGCAGAATTAAAACAGAGCAAGATATAACACTCCAGTGTCTCTAGAAAGATCCTCATCAATCTCTCACATGGATGGCATTTGCTCCAAGCTGGGAGCTTTGGACTTAGCAGGCAGAGTGAATCACTTATACAATATTCTATGAAAAAATGATTGATTTGGAAATCTTGTGCTTTCACTATCAGTGGCATTAATTATTGCTTGCAAATAATGTTACCCAAAGCAGTTGCATTTACTGATCCTATCTTAAAACACTTGACAGGGAAAATAGCAAAACATCACAGGCTAACTTTACCTCTTGTTATTACGACTTTGCGCACACAGAAACATTTACAACTGAGGCTGTGACAAAACTAGTTTTTGTCCCCAATAGCTATACATAGAACACTAAATAAATTCTGGACATTAGAAAAAGAAAAGTTTTATTAAAAACCAGGCACTATGGAAATTGGTACAAATGAAGTAACCTGAAAAATGTTATATTTGTATTTTTTTTCCTTAATGAGGTGATCTTAAATATAATATTTTAGGAACACTATCATTTTTGCTATAACTGTTAAATGTTTCATTCCTGAGATTTCTGGAGAAAATTAAATTTCTTAAAGTAAGCAAAAAAGAAAGAAATGGCTTTCCTAGATGGGAGGCTGAACTATGGATCAATATCTCAGTCAGTTACTTTCTGTCATTTTCCCATACATCAGGTTTTTCATTTGGGATATAGTCACACTGTAGTTTATTCTTTTAACTACTGGCCCCAAAATATGCCACATCTTTAAAGAGCTGAAATGTTCAGCTGAAAGTTGGCATATAAGTAAAAGTTACTGTTACTAAAAATTTGCCATTGTAGGTAGCTTCTCTTTTTTCAAGTGAGAACATAAAAACAAAATGAGATTTTTACATCTGGTTTGATTTAAATAACAATTCAAGTATCTCCTTTAAAATGATATTCTGAAAAACATTAATATTTATGTACCACAAATTTAAATACATTTTTCTGAAAGGCAGAATATTCCTTGAATATCCTTTGTTTTAATCATTACATAGACTATAAAGATCAAAAGTTAGCTTTGGTTCACATCCCTGTTTTTGATAGTTCCTGATCAAAGTTTTTATCCAAATACCTAACTAATCATTTAGAGATAAAGTTAATATCAAATGCATGGAGGAAAGCTTCAGACAATAACACAATTACATTTGGTTTAAAAAGCTATATTCAAATGAAGATATGGTCTAATAGAAGTCATTTGTTCTTATTTTCAGTTATAGTTGATATATAAGATGTTCACTGAGTTTTTGCATGAAATGGAGTTGTTTCATAGTCTTGAAAATGAATTCCCTTAGAAGTTGTGATCTTCATAATAGCGCCATTCAAAGCATCATCTTCAATGAGTGTTATTAATCCACTTGCAATCATTGATGGGCTAAAAATAAAGGAAACATTGGTTTTTTAAAACTAAATATGAGGCATAATTATCACTACACTTTGAATTGTTTTTGAAAAATCTATTACCTTTACATGTTAGTAATAGGGAAATGGATATCATGAAGCTATGGCTACCTCCATATTTTAGTCAGTTAGATATCAACTAAATCATATGTCATTCTGACAGGAAGAATTTATGAATTTATATTTATTGTTCAGGAAATGATTATCTTCTCATCTTTATCTTATAGTAGATCTTAGACTTACCAGATAAAAACTGTATTAAAGTAGAAATGTGAGGAATTACAGATAAAGTTTACTGAACATCTATTATCTACTTGTTGCTGTTTTAAGAACCTTCCACGTAGCAATGTATTCATGGACTTTCCAAAAACCCTATTTTAGCATTATTTCTATTTTACAGGTGAGAAAATTGAGGTACCCAAAGGTTGACAGATAAGTTTATGGTCAGGGGTAGAGGCAGGATTTGATCCCAAGTGGTCTGATTCTTTCGTCATGATGGTTATGTCTCTGGGCTGTGAGACCAACTGCTTGAACTCAAACACTGTTCACCAACCATGTGTGTTGATCAACTGTTTCTTATGAAAACGGTCGAAGCTACGGGGCCATATGAAATTTCGCAAAAGGTAAATGTGAATATCGCTTGGAATTTAGTCAAATTAGGTATCATAGTTTCCACTAACTAAACACCACGTTTTTTTTAAAAAAAAAATCTGATGATGGTCAAAGGCATTATGATGCACTGCTTCTCAGAATTCATAATGTATAAACATTCTATCTGGAAACCCAGAAAAAAATATTTTTTTAGAGAGTTTGCCAAAATGTCCACAACAGCCAAACTATGGAAAGGGCCAAGATGTCCATCAACAGATGAATGGATAAAGAAGATGTGGTATATATATACAATGGAATATTACGCAGCCATCAAAAGGAATGAAATCTTGCCATTTGCAAAGACGTGGATGGAACTGGAGGGTATTATGCTGAGCGAAATAAGTCAGCGAAAGACATGTATCATATGATCTCACTGATATGAGGAATTCTTAATCTCAGGAAACAAACAGACGGTTACTGGAGTGGTGGGGGGTGGG
>NC_138370.1:45590202-45621826 GCF_054177405.1 Leptonychotes weddellii | reverse complement strand
AACAACGAATCATGGAACACTACATCAAAAATTAATGATGTAATGTATGGTGATTAACATAACATAATAAAATAAAAAAAAATGAGAAATAGAGAGTCTGCTAAATCAACACTTTGAAGCACCCTTAGTTTCTCAAATTTAAAGGGTTTTTTCCCTTTTTATGACTTATGTTTAGATAGTACTTTGCTCCATCATATAAAGGAAGATCAGTATAGTTTTACTTACTCCAAAATTCCATAGAACTTCATCATATCCTTAATATGATCCTTATATTCTATATATTGTCCCATGTTTTCTTCTTTCTCAATGGATTCGAGGATGGGTGTATTAACAAAGCCTGGGCAAATGGCATTCAGTCTAACACCACTGTTCATGAGATTAGCTGCCATCTGTGGATTAGAAGTAGAAGGTTGCAGGTTTCAGTTGCTTTGTAAATGTATACCATGGGACACACTGATAATTAAAACCATTTCAAAGACTCTGGTGATCCTTCTAGTGATCTAACAATGACAATGTTAAGGTTGACTGGTAGCAGAAAATGAAAGAATAGGGCGCCTGGGTGGCTCAGTCGTTAAGCGTCTGCCTTCAGCTCAGGTCATGATCCCAGGGTCCTGGGATCGAGTCCCACATCAGGTTCCCTGCCCAGCAGGAAGGCTGTTTCTCCCTCTCCCACTCCCCCTGCTTGTGTTCCTGCTCTTGCTATCCCTCTCTCTGTCAAATAAATAAATAAAATCTTAAAAAAAAAAAGAAAAAAGAAAATAAAAGAATACATACCTAAAGTATCAAATTAATTCTGGAAAGCCTCAGCTAATTAATTCTTTAAAAATCAATATTGCTGGGAAACTCCTGAAAATACTTGATTATCTAAGCTGCTCTTATCTACTGAACTCTGCAGGAAGCTAAACGTAAAAAGCCGAGGCTCAGAATCAATATCTCTCAAGTTTGCTTTTAAAGATTAGGATTGTATATCAAGAGACTATTTCTTTAAAAAATACTGTTAGTGGAACGTTTGGGACTCTGATTGATTATAAAGATACTCTTGATAATATGCACTATGTGGAAGGCAATTTAAGTATTTTCAGACTAGCATTCTTTGGCTTAATTTCAATCTATTGATTTTATTTGAACTGTTTATAAAACAAAATGTAGTCAATTATTTTTGGATTCCATTAACTTACTGCTAAAGTTCATTTGTAACCCCCAAAATCAACAATCATGGATCTTTTGTGGTCATTTATGGACAAGCACAGAGCAAATGTTCCAACTAAGATCAAAAAGATGTTCTTGCTTCAGCTCTTACACTATAAACAAATGTCCTCTTTGTGATATATTTAGTCTATGTTTTTCCCATTTTTGTGCCTTTTGTTGGTGACTTTGCTATGTAAAACACCTCCCAAGCATAGTGGTGAAGTGCTGTTCAGTGTTCCTAAGTGAGGGAAGGCTGTGATATACCTTACAGAGAAAATTCATATGTTAGATAAGCTTCATGCAGGCATGAGGTGTAAATGCTGTTGGTCATGTTAATACATATCAAATACAATACATATTAAATGGGCTGTCTTTACATAGAAATATACATAAGACTAGACTATGTATGGATTGGTTGCTCAAAATGCTGTAACCAGAGGCTCAAAGGAACTAAACCCCATATTTCCCCGAGGAGCAACAGTTCAATATTCTCTACTGCAGTGTTGGCAAGTGATTTGATAGAGCTAACTACCACAAATAATGAGAATTGACTGTACAGATTTACATTCTTGTCATTGTAAATAGGAGATTTTTGGTATTTAAAAATTATTTATTTTTTTATTTAAATTCAATTAGCCAACATATGGTAGATCATTAGTTTTTGGTGTAATGTTCAATGATTCATTAGTTGCATATAACACTCAGTGTTCATCAGAATTATTTTGTTTTGTAATAGCTTTATGTGTTCCTTAAAAGTTGAATTAAAGATTAAATCTCTGCAAAGTAAATAAAAAATTTCCAATCAACTTGAATTAAGAGCATGAGAGCTGCTTATCTTCCTTTTTGACTGAACATTTACCGTTCATGCATCTACTTTCTTTCTCCCCATCTCTTCTCTATCTTTTTCTGTCTGGTCCCTCTCTTTGTCTCACCTAGATTAATCACAGCAGAGATTCCCCCAACTCTTTTATCCCCTTCTACACCTGTCCTCTCTAATGCATTCTCTTAACAGCAGCCAGAATGGTCTGAAAATGGAAACCTGATCTTGTCACTCCTTTGCATAAAAGACCCACTGATGCTTGCATTTCGAATCAAAGCTCATTTCTGGGGCCCATAAGCTGCTTTTTGTCTGGCTCTGGCTTCTGACTTTCCCCTTGCTCCTCAGGTTCCATTCAGAATGCCTCCTTTCGGTTAATAAAAAGGCAAGCATTCCTCTGTACACCCGTCACCCGAGGCCCCGTGGAGACGTCATCCTTGACTACTCTCTCTGGTAAATTCTGGTCCCATCCCTCTGTGCTCGCCTTTTTATCGTATCTCCAGTGATAAGTGATACCTAAAACACACTACATATTCTACTCAAGGAGGCCTAAAGTTAATAAATTTTTAAATTTGGAGTCAATTTTAAAAATAAAGAGTGTCTTACCCCCCCCTTTTTTTTTACCCTTAGGATATTTTTCCATAATGCATCTGTGTTTAGGACCAACTTCATTTTTATTTATTTTTATTTTTTAAGATTTTATTTATTTGACAGAGAGAGACACAGCGAGAGAGGGAACACAGGCAGGGGGATTGGGAGAGAGAGAAGCAGGCTTCCTGTGGAGCAGGGAGCCCGATGCGGGGCTCGATCCCAGGACCCCGGGATCATGACCCGAGCCGAAGGCAGACGCTTAATGACTGAGCCACCCAGGTGCCCCTTCCAACTTCATTTTTAAAAGATCTCTTCTTCACTTGCTCCTTGATGTGATCTGAAAACCATCTTTTATAACAAAGATTAAAGGAAAATTTACTTTTCTCTCTTTAACCCAGATGTACTGAATTCTGAATTTCTTCCCCTCTGCTTTATAGAACTCATGTTTCATATATGCACAGAAGGAAAACAAGAGATACTGTGGTTGTTAGGTCCTCACCGCTGCTGAGCGTGTGAATCCAATTATGCCGTGCTTTGAAGCACAATAAACAGGCTGTTGGGCCACAGGCATGAGCCCTGAAACAAACAAAAAATTTACACAATTTCACTAAAAAATAAGCAGATAAAAATCCAATAATTGCTATGCGATTGAGTAATTCATGCCTATTCCATTTGAAGCTTATTCTACAAAATACACTACAATAATTACCAGACATTTTTCCTTCCATGATTTCTACTATACTGGCCAGAATTGATGTTATGTGAGTTACAGCCCAGGAATGAAGCCGAGAGTGATAGGTAAGTCCTTCTGTCTCCCTGACCCTCTGTCAAGAGAAGTAAATATTATCTGAAACATAAACAGAATCACCTTTAAACCCAGTAAGTTACCACCAATTTTCAGTTGTTAAGTCTTGATTTTAAAAAGTGTCTATTCTTCATTTTGTAAGACTTCCAAATGGCTTCCAAGTTTCTGAAGGGAGTCTTGGAGATGACTTGTCTTTGCTATAAATTAGTATGCGTTTCCCCATCGCCTATTGTACTGAATGGTGCCTCTAAAGTGTTTAAGAAAAGTCAAAGTAACTTCTTTTGATTTTGAGCTGTAGGAGATGCCTAGATCTTCCTGCCCATGACTTAGGTAAAGAAAGCCAGAAATTAAAAAAAGAAAAGAAAAGAAAACCAGAAATAAGAATGTATGATCCTATTTTATTTCATTTCATAATTATGTACTCTAACAGAATTCAAGCAATTTTAGAATTGGTTTAATTTTCCACATATACACAATAGTAACTGCTCGGATGTATGATTAAATTCATGGCTTGCAGAAACACTAGTATTGTAGCACACACAGCATCTTTTCTCCCCTACCTCCTGGCCCAACCCCCCAAAAGAAACAAAACAACAGGAAAAACCTTTTACTGAACTGTTACTATCAAGTTTATTTCTCATCATTATCAATTCTCTAATCAACAGTGACACTTTAAACCAGAGCCATGCGTATTTTTCAGTTTTTAACAGATTTCCCCCATTAACTCATTTTAACATTTTTTAAATTTGTGATATCTGAGTCAAGCAACAGTGATCTCTGATTACTATAATGTTATTAATATCAAATGTCACGTTAATAATACTAAATTATTCTGCTGAGACACGTTCATCTCCACCCAGCTAACTAGTCCCAGAGCACCACCAATCAGTCGAGCGTGTTGTGTCGAAGTTCAGCAATAAATGCAGACCTTAACCACTCCCTGGGTGCCTGCCAGGTCTCAATTTATAAAGTATGTTTGCTCAAGAGCAGTTTAAATCCCTGAGGATGGTAGATCACACATAGTGCGTCCACCCAGTGATTTCAAAGTACTGTACCATGTGGCTCTCTTGTTGTTGTCGTGCTTGTTGTTTCTTAGCTTAAGTAAAATGTGTAAGTTAATTAAGTTCATCGGTGTCAGTCAACAAGAATTTATGATGCCTCCACAGGGTACACAGGTGTGTTAGGGGTTGGGGACAAAGGGAATAAGTAGGTGCAGCCAGACATTGCTGCTGCTTGCTCTTCTAAGTTAGTCGTTGTTTTGCCTCTCCTTAAAGGTTTACGAGACAAAGGCAGTTGGTTGGAGGATGGTGTTCACGGACTGCAGGAAATGCAGAATGAACCTTAGTTAGAGATAAGCTGACGCAGCCACAGAAACAAAAAAGCACAAGGACACCGTTCATAAATGTTGTCAAAGATGAATTCGGAATGAATTTCTGTCACTTGTGCGAAGGTACTGAACTTCTGAACCCAAGCTAGTTCAAAGTGTCACAGAAGTGAAATAAATCAAATAGTGTTAGGTTGGTTCCATCTAAGAAGCAAGCACAAAACACAGACGTTCCTCTAAAGACACAATTGTAAAGGCGACCAGAATGTGAAAAATTTGTTTGCATTTTTAAAGTGGCATTCGGTTTTATGAATCTTGTTAACATTATGATGACATTTTCACTGCTATCCTGCAAAATGTCTATTTATGCATTGCTTTCACTTTCTGATATTAGATCAAAGCCTGTATAAATCAGTATCAGACATTCAGAAATCGTGTCCTTTTCTATTTTTTTACAGCTTTATTGAGGTATAACGGACACACAATAAACCACATATATTTAAAGTGTACAGTTTGATAAGTTCTGACATATGTATACACCCATGAAACCATGACCACAATCAAGATAATGAACATATCCATCACCTAAAAGTCTCCTCGTGCCCCTTTGTCATCTCTTCCTTCTGCTTTTCCCCTCCCTCTAGGCAAACACTGATCTGCTTTGTGTCACTGTAGTTTGCCTTTTCTAGAAGTTTATACAAATGTAATCATATATTGTAAACTCTTTTGGTCTGACTTCTTTCACTCGGGATAATTATTATGAGCTTTATCCATGCTGTAGTGTGTATCAATAGCTCATTTTTCCTTTCTTTTTTTTCTGAATAGTATTCCACTGTACGGATATACCCATCAGTTACATATACATTCATCTGTTGATAGATATCTGGATTGTTTCCACTTTTAGGGTATTACAGATTAAGGGAATTCTTTTTTTTCAGTTACTTAAGCAAGTCGTAGTTAACTTAGTTAAATACAGATTTTTTTTCTTTATCTTCCCATACATATAGATTTTCACTGTTGCTTCTTATGTTTCAAACAGGTAGGGTGGGTTAGTGATCCGCAGTGCTTTCCCCCTAGCTTGCCAATGGACAATCCAGGTGGAAATTTACTATCTGTACCTCAGTTTGCTATTGTGAAAAGAAGACTAAATGGGTAGAGAAAGGCTTTTTTTTTTTTTTTAAGGTTTTTGTTTTTCTTTTTAACAATGATTTTGTTCTGAATATTTCAGAAATCCAACATTTTCTATTGGATCTCAAGAGCCACTTTTCTTTTACACACAATGCTATTGCTATTGTGGTCTAGCTTCAGTATTTTTAACTGTACTTCTGTTACTTACCTTAGCCCTAAAACACTAATATATGTTGTTTCTGTGTGCTTCAAATAAAAATGTATTCTGAGGCTGGGAATCAGGGTCAGCAGGTAGAATTGTGCAGGGTGTGTATGTTATGACTCTGGAAACACCATTAACATGGTAGTGTAAATTTTGCCCTCCCCCGCCCCCAAATTCCTGCAGTTTACAACCTACACAACCAGACATGGCAGCCGTCTCTGGTAGAGGAGGATGACCAAACAAAAGAGACTGCGAAGGAAGAACCAGTAGAGGTAGGAAGAAGACAAGCTAAGCACCGTGTCATAGAAATTAAAGATAGTATTCTAAGAAGCCTACAGTGGTCACTGTGATCAAGTGCAGAATCAAATGAGAATCATTCCTCCTGAGATATGAACATGTCTCAGTATCACTTATCTAAAAGTAATACCCTTGGTCTCACATTTTCCTCCAGCTACAATTCCATATCTCTTGACAACACAAAGTACTGAAAAGAGTTACTCTATTCACTGTCTCAACTCTCCTTGCTTCCCATTTGCTGCACAACTCACTCTACTTGGGCTTCCATCTCACTGCTCCAATCAAACATCTCATGACCAACACTTTCTTATACTATTTAACCACTCAAAAATGTCCTTTTAATCAAAGTGGTCAAGAGGGATGATATACCATAGTAGTTTGGACTTTGGGTGCCATGATGGCTGAATTAAAAAAAAAAAAATTTTTTTCAGGGAGGACTTTTTTTAAATCTTTTTAAAAATTTATTTGAGAAACAGAATGCGTGCAAGCACAAGCAGGGGGGTGGCAGAGGGAGAGGAAGAGGCAGACTCCCTGCTGAGCAGGGAGCCTGATGCGGGGCTCGATCCCAGGACCCCGGGATCATGACCTGAGCTGAAGGCAGACCCTTAACTGACTGAGCCACCCAAGCGCCCCCCGAGTTCAAATTTTGAATCCACCACAATGAGCTATGTGACCTTTGAAGAAGTGCTGGCTACCAAGGTGTTTTTCTTCTGTGAACCAGAGCCATCATAGTAGCTGCTGAGCCTCCAATGAGCTAATTTACATAAAATACTTCAAGTAGCGCCTGGCACATAATAAACTCTACTATTTGCTATTATTTTATATAAATATTTTCCTTAAGAGGAAACATCCCCAAATCTTGTTTTATAGACTTATTTATCCACATTATGTCTTTTTGTGAGAATGTACATTTTGAACTAAAATGCCACAAATCTGGTCCAGTGTCCTAACTTTCTTTGGTTTCTGAACCGTGGCAAACTGTGGGCTATTAATCCTGATTGAAGAGGATTTACAGAAGTACATTCATTTAAGATCTGTGTGTTTAGTACCTTTCAAGTACAAGGTATAGGGAAGTAGTCTTTAAAATATACTCTATTGAGGGGCGCCTGGGTGGCTCAGTCGGTTAAGCGTCTGCCTTCGGCTCAGGTCATGATCCCAGGGTCCTGGGATCGAGCCCCTCATCGGGCTCCCTGCTCAGTGGGGAGCCTGCTTCTCCCTCTGCCTCTGCCCCTGCTTGTGTTCACTCACTCTCTCTCTCAAATAAATAAAATAATATATACTCCATTGAAACGTGTCAGACTAATGGGAAGACCCCTGGTGCAGTGGGAGAGTAGAAATTCATTGGCTGAACTGCTAGATCGGTGCCCGTCATCCAACTTCAAGGGACTTTTGCCAGTATTAGGACTACAGGACCAGCTGCTGTACTTAATTTGGGTTTTTAACATCTTGCAAATTAACACCTATATGCACAGGGTCTTCATGTTAACGGACTTAAGAACAACAACAAAACAAAGGATTATGGCAACGAGACGGCAGTCTCCAAAGAAATGACATTTTGCTTAATATTGTGAGACATTTCTTATTAGTGTTTAAAAATGGATACCTTATATTTAAAATTTAAGGTCAAGAATAGAGTTTTTATCTCTAAAACTCTCTATCTCTAAACCCTCTAAAACTTTTATCTCTAATACTCTAGACCCAGCATGGTGCAAAGTTCACTTACAGAATCCCAAAATGACTTTCTCTAAAATATAACATGTCTAGTTAGTTACAGGATTATGTTTATCATAACAATAGATTTAGAAAAAAAATCAATAGGAGAAATTCTAGCCACAAAATAGAGAAATCGTTTCTACAACTGCTCAGGATAATACCACCAAATAGCCACTGACTGATGAGATAATTACAAAGAAAAATTTAAATACCTGAAAATTACATATGCAATTACAGAACATACAAGGAAGTCATTTAGAAAAATATAATTTCCATTTCCACATTTGTTCTTCCATCTTTAATATTCTTTCTGGCCATATTTGCAACAGATAGCTTTAATCTCTACATCTTGTAGGATGTAAAAAAATCCAAAAGGATTTTGTGCAAAAAACTGAAATCTGTTCGGACAGGAATTGTACTGGATCCCCAAACCGATTTTCTTTTAAGTGGATAGAAGCCATATGAAATAGATTACAGAGAAGCACTAAAGAAATTCAACTTAGGAAAATAAATTGAGAATCTGAGGATACCAATCTTTGCATGATAAATTGTAGTTCAGCAGCTATGCCAAAAAGCAGGAATCTGAACCCCTCGCATTTTCTTTACAATCAAAAAGGAAACCATGTACCCACCTTTCTGTTTTTAACTATCACATCTCTAAGACAAAGGAAAAGGGAGAACTAGTGAGAAATCTGTTTATCTATATTCGTGCAGAAAGCTGACCAAAGTAATGGAGGCACTTCCTCATTATGTGATGTTCCACATAACAGAACACCTTATCTGATGCTGCTTTTTTCCCCCTAGGTATCATGTTTACCATTAACAAATCATGTTTTATTTATTTACCTATTTTATTTATTTTAAAGACTTATTTATTTACTTTAGAAAGAGAGAGAGAGCACGAGCAAGGAGGGGGAGGGGGAGAGGGGGAGAGGTGGAGGGAGAAGGAGGGGAAAGAATCCCAAGCAGACTCCCAGCTCAGCGGGGAGCCCTCCGCGGGAGTCGACTTCACCAGTCGAAGATCATGACCTGAACTGAAATCAAGAGGCAGATGCTTAACCGACTGACACACCCAGGCACCCCCAAATCATGTTTTAAAGTGTGACATGACATAAAAAGTGGTCTAAGCCCTCCTAAAACCATGACATCTTCTATAATAAAAATCTTTCCAGAAAGGCAATTTTGTTTGTTAAGAATTAACTTTATTAATTCTTAGAAAGTGGCTTCTAAAGTTGCACCAAAATTCTCCTTCCTAAAAGTTCAGGCTTTGCCTGTGCTGTGATCAAAAGAAACAGAGATGGGCTTCTGTAGCCACTCAGTGAATCTCCCTCTGCAAACTGGAAGCTAGCTGCTCAAAGTGTGGTCCAAGGACCAGCACCACAATTTCAGGACCCCTCCCAGACCTACTCAGTCAGAATTTACATCTAAACAAAATCCCTAGGTAATATCTATGCATATTAGATTCCAGAAGACTTATTCATTTCCTAATATGGCTAGGAAGCCCTAAGTCTTTTTATCCATTCCTCAAAAGGCCAACTTATCAATATTTCATCTTTCTTATTGATCCTTCTAGTCTGTGCCTTCTTAATAATTTTAAGCCATAAGACAGCAAAATGGACACCATGAAGAACGTTGCCAGTACAAAACGAGAAATGTGGCTCACATATTCCTAACAGCTGACATCTGACCAATAAAGATCCAGATACTGTAGGATCACTTAATCTATGACATACACTAATAACGGCAAAATAAAAGTTGTTGTTATTACTACTGCTAATTCTCACCACATTTTCCAAGTTATATATAGTTGTTCGACTATAAGTTGTAGGGACTTGGTAAAAGGTAAATGTGACATCATATAGCCAATAGTTTAGCACAATGCCTGTGACTTGGAAGTTGCTAAATATGTTAGGCCCCCTTCCTTGTATCAGGAATACTTGCAGAGGGTGGTACCACGTGATTCTTTTTACTTTCAGCCTAGAGATGAAAGAAGGTGATGAATATTTTAGCTCATCTGAAATTTCTGCTCTCTTGTGACATTCCAGTCCAACTACCGTTCTTCAGGCCATGGGAGACCCAGTGCCTTGAAATTCAGTATCATGTTTCTGTTTAAAAAGTCTATGTCACGCTAACCATTTGGTTCTGCCATGCTGATAAGAGATACTGATGTACAGCTCTTCAGGTAGAAATTTTGCCTAGTTACATCCATATCCCCCTTTTCCTTTCTGTACATGCTCAATGTATGCTTGATTAAGTTGAATCTGTTACTTAAAGCGGTATCTTTAGGACATCCACCTTAACACAAACTACGAGCTAATTATATCAGCTTAGATGAAACATATAGCTCAAGTAAGTATGATCCTGGGTTGATATTTAAGACATGCTGAAAAAAAAAATCTATGATTGTTTTCTTGAGACCCTACTGTTTTCAGAAAATAAGTTTTCTTATTTACGGTTTTTAATCTCAGTAAGTAAGACCCTAATGGGATCTCTCACAAAATGCCCCTGAGTGCCTGTCTCGGAGGCACAGAGAATGCTCCCAGTGAACACCAGGACCTCAGCAGCTGGGTATGTAGGTAGGTAGAGGCAGGATTAGCAGGCAGATTGCTTTTCCTGTGACAACTACTTCGTCCTTCCCACTGTTTGAAGCAACGAACTATATAAGAAGCACACTTGACTCTCACCGGATGTCTTGTGCTCAGAGCACAGCTGTTGAATGACCCGCCTTAAACCAGACTTCATGCTGATCTGTTGTTGTTCCTCTCAACTATTTTTTTGAATAGTTAAGGATGAATATGTCAACATGAGCACAGCTTTATATACTGTGTTTATAGACAGAAACTCCTAGAGAAGAGTCTAGGTTGTTAACAGTGCTCAGAACATCTTCTGGAGCTCCCAGCTGGCGCACACCCTTCCCTCAATACGCGGAGGAATCACTCTCTGCTTGACTCCTGTTTGTTAAACTTATTAATTGCATTTGATACTTGGTCTGCGTCAGTGGTCATTACTCATTAACTTCTCTGCCCAAACCAGTGTTTCAACTTAAGGTTTTACTGACAGTGAAGGACTCCAGTGAATCTATGTAAGAGATCGTGAGGGAAGACTGGTGGAATTCAACAGCACCCACAGCTAGTCCTTTAATAGAGGGACCAGTAGGGGGGAGATAGGAACAAATCTGAGGAAAGGAAGTTCGGAAAACACCTCTGGAAAACACAGAGGAAGCAAGCATTAGAAATATCTTTCCTAGATTTTGTCCTTTATACCTCAATAAAGCTGGGGGAAAAATACTTTGACTCTGGTAACTCCTCAAAGACTTTTTTGGTCATCTGGCCTCTCCCAACAGGCTATGACTTCAAGGTTTAAAACTGTTGGTAACATTTCTGGGGAAAATGTGAAGCCAGAGAGGTTCTCACTGATCTTTTTCTACTATTACAAAATCCCAAGTGTTTATCAAACCAATCTTATTGTGGGAAGAAGAGACGCTCTTGGGGATTGGATCGAATACAAGGCAATGCATCTTCATCCTCTTTGTGAGATGAAAGGACATTAGTGCCAAAGCCCGGGGTGGGAAGAGAGGTGGCAGGGCCTGCCTAGGTTGGCCAGTGACAACAAAGAAACAGTACAAAGGCATCAGGTATAGAGGTCAGGCATTATGGAGGGAGGGTACGTCTCTACATAAGGATGAAGGCACCACATTAAACAGAATGGACAAAGATGAGCTACGTAACCATTATAAGTAGAGTTACCCTGCTGGTTGGGAGGAATGTCAGGTGGAGAAGCAGTCTGGAATGCTATGATATTCATTAAATTGTAAGAGTGCCAGAAAGGTAATTTGAGACCAAAACGATCTTATCACTGAATTTGTATTTATTCACTGTTTCATCTGCATGATTAGAGAAAGATCCACACACGGTTCCAAATGTTGACTCTGAAACAGGTAAGAAGAGAATGAATACCCAGGGGTGGGTAGTGTGATAAAGCAAGCTCTTAGCCAAGAAAGCAAAGTGGACGTCTAATTGTAATCCTTAAATTGCGCTTCTCAATGACGTGTTTTGACTTGTGACTTTGGTAACCTCCTCAGATGTTTTCAGGGCTTTACTCTGTGTGTCAAATGGGGCAAAAGCTTAAGATATCACTGAGGTTTAGTTATGTGGTCTTGAGATTAAAGCGGTGCCCAGAAGGCCTGAAGATAACTAGCACATTTCACTGGTTTCATGGAGTTATAGGAAGTCAGTTTCTTTTACCTCACAGTTGGGCTAAACTAGTCACGGATGGAGAGCCAGATTAACAATCTCACGGACAGAAGAGTTAGATCACCTGGTGATTAAGACAGAAGAGGTCCTATATCAGGTTGCTTGCATGGGAATTTCAGCTTTACTGCTGCCTTGCTGTGTAAGCTTGTGCAAGATACTCAAATTCTCCTACCTTGATTTCCTTCTCTGTGAAATGGAGATTACAGAATCTACTTCATGGGGTGGTTGTATTAAATGAGGTAATATATACACGGTGCTTAAAATAGTATTGTGTAAACAGTAAGTGCTCAATGAATGTTGAGTGTGATGACATCTTTAAATATTTTTATTGGCCAAAAGGCAGTAGTACATTGCATTTTTTAATTATGCTCTGAGGCAAGTAAGCCCCCCGCCTTTTTTTTAAGCCTCCTCTTATGGTACAGAATGTCTCAAACAGAGTCCAAAATTGATCTAGCCCTAAGGCTTCCAGACTTCCTGAGAATGAAAGAAATGCCTCCAGTGACAGAAGGGCAAGGGGCTCCCTGGACAGGGTTCATGCTTCTTCAATCCTTGTTAGCCCTTTAGCTTCAAGACACAACCCATGGGATTATCTCTTGATCACCACCCCACGTTTTTCTACATTTCTACTTTTATTAAGATATCAAATATTTCTTGTTAATTCTCCAATCATTTATGTATTTTTTCCCTTATAATTTCATTTCAAAATGGTGCAGATGTAGCCTTGGCAATTTGCCTCTAGGGTTTCAGACTCCCAGAATCTACAATGTGGCTCTCTCTTGGGCCAAATATCTAAGCCTTGCCCATGCTCTCACCTTTTACCACATCCTCAGAATTGAAATGTTATCATTTATAAGTAGACATAACATTAGGAAAAATAACCAAGTTACCCTGAAAAACTTGTAGAACTGGTTCTATAATAACTTTAGGGATGTCGTTTTGTCTTTAAGCAACCCAGAAACCAAAATGCTAGTCTGTTTTCTGAGAACCTCTCAAGAAGGAGATTTCTAAGCCTCCCTTGGTTTGAAGAGTTTAAAGAGGATCATCTGACAATGAAGCCCAGAGGAAGGAGAAAGAACAAAGCTGAGAATCAGAGCTCTGATGTGGTCACAGGTGCTTGCACACCTGACCCCTGAAATACAACTGGAACTGGGAGGTGGGGCACAGGGGAGAGGCGGGGAACACCTGTTCTGAACACCTGTTCGGAAATTACGACGTGACTGAAACCAGATAATGTAAGGAAGTCTCCCTACTTTGGGACATGCAGAGTTTAGACGACTCACTGTCAATACTGGTCAGACTTCTAAAACTTCATAATTTCATTTGAACTACTGAAGAAGCACTGGTGATTTTTTTTCCCCCTAGAATTTTAGAAGTCAAGTCATCTGGTTAAGTTGCTCCAAAAGTTTCTGCCAAAGATTTATAGCCACTATTGAGTAATACGGTACCGGGTGGTATTAAATCCTACTGCCCTGAATAAAACAGAGTTTGGATTACACGTTGTGGCAAAGACTGTTAGCCGTCTAGGAATCCATTCTTTCCTTAGGCACCGAGCTAGATGACATTCTCAGACCCTCTTGTAGTTAGGTGAGCCATGAGGTCAAATTCTGTTCTGGAACCTGAACACAAGTGAGGCTGGGGGTAGAGGGGTTTAGAAAGGCAGCTTTGCCCCCCTACCCCGTGCTCTCTATTTTTGTTGCAGAGAAAGGAGTCCCCACCCCATCGTACCCCACCCCCACCAGCATAACTATGGAAGCTCCATGTCAAAGAGCTCAGCCAGCTAGTTTTCCCAATGACTGCACATAGAAGAGGCTCCTGGCAACAAGGATCTTGCCCGGGACTGATATATGAGTGAGAAATAAGCTTATACTATATTTAAGCCATTACATGTCTGGTTGTAAACTGTCAATGCAGGTTAGCATTGAAGGGTGGCAGAATAGGTCACCCCAAAATGTGTCATTTTGGCATAAGAATTATTTGGAGCTAAAGGCACTTGAAAAACAGCAGGTACAAGAAGGGCACTCCGACCTCTCCTTTTCCTCCTGAAAGCAGGTGATAAAACTCCCATGTAAAATATGTCCTTCCTATACCAGTAGGAAAGAAACATTCTTATCACCAGAGATGGGGAGTTGAGGCCAACGGAAATCTGTACAGACCTTGTTAAAATAACTCTCATCTTCCTTTAGGCCCCCTAAATATTTTAGTGGCTTTCCCACAATTACCTCTCTTTGTTCAACCTTGTTTATAAACGCTTAGGCCTAGCCATTCTTGGGGCTTGGTTTTCCTATGGGGGCTCTCACATACACGTAAAAATCTATACCCTTTTTTCCTGTTCATCTGTCTTATGTCGATTTAATTCTCAGGCCCAGCCAGAGACCCTAAGAAACTATAGGTAAAGCCTGGCCTCCCCTACAACAGATCCCAACTACTATATATGCCATATTTTTAAATTATATACTCCTTCTAAAATCACATGGGAGTAGAGATACCGTACTGTGTTTTAGCACTTTTTTACTTTGTCAAAGATGCTTTCATATGCATTACTGCTCAGTGCCACAGTAAGGGAGCTTAAAAAGTCACAATTTAAAGTAACAGAAGTAAACATATACTTCAAACTTCTGATATTATGCAATAGAAAATTCCACAGAGGCAGTAAAAACAAAACAAAACAAAGCAACTAAATGAATTTTCAATTCCCAACCTGAGTTGATAATAAATATACTCAGAAGATTTACCTTTGTGGTCCAAATTACCAATAGGAAATTGTTATGAATGTCATACTTGTCCTTACCTGCTAAAGAGGACATATTGATAATGATGCCGCCTTCACCTCCATTTTGCTTACTCATATAGTCCAAGCCAAGGTAGGTCCCACTGATAACAGAAACCTAAGCCAGAGGCATAAACAGGAAAAACAACATAGCCGTTATACTTTATAATATATCCCAGAGTGAAGCTTTTATGGCGATTGCAGACACCCAGGGAGATTTCTGCAAATACTATCCCCGAAAGGCTTTCAAGCGGCTGCCTGCTTTTTTTTAAAGCGAGTCATTGACTAGCTTCTCTTTTGTTTGCCTGCAGTTGCAGAGCTTCTCACATCTCTGCAAAACTTCACTTAGTTGCCCAATCTGAGACTTCATGAAAAAAAGCTGTATTCCTACAGTGTTTGTCACTTGACCTCAAATCTTGGCATCTTCGAGAATTGTCCATGCAGTATTCTTTTTCTTCTCTAAATATTGGGTAAAAACTTATTTACCCTTCTTAGCATATGGTTCTCAGATCCAGGTCTTTCACATTTTAATTCTCTTGGATCTTGGAATATATAATAGTGGAAACCCTTGATTTCCTACACGGTTTTCATGTCCTTTTTTTTTTTTTTAATTTCTAATAAAAAGTCTATTTGGCATTTGTATCTACTTCTTCCCCAAGTAACTCATGAGGAAGGTGATCTCCCCAGGTTTAGTGTGGACACTGATTAATTTCATTCAGTCACAGAAATCCCATTCTCTTTGCTAGTGACTGGTGTAGGAGCCCGCATGTGACCCATTTCCAGCCAGTGAGACCTGAGGAGCAGTCAGCTAGAGGGGGTCCGGGTCAGGGAAGGGCAGTGGAAGAGGATGTGGCTGAAAAGACTGTTGCTTTTAAGAAAACCAGAAAGAAATGATTACATTAGTCCTTTTCCATCCCTCTGTATGGGTGTGGTGGCTGGAATACACAGTTACACTGATAGTACTCTTAAGATGAAAGCTCCGTGAAGGAAGGCAGACCCGAGAGATGAAAAGAAACTGGGTTCTGGGATCACTGTGTGGCTGTATCAAGCTCTCATGACCTCTGTGTTGTGTGAGATCACATAATTCTCTTACTCAGTTTCAGGACCCCGACTTTTCGGTCAGTTGGACACAGGGTCTTCTGTAATATCTGTCACTTAATCTTGTTCATCACTCTCGCGCTGTCTTTTTGAGACTTTACTCTGATTGGTTACTCACCTCCCTGCATAGGCAACTTTTTTGTTGTATTCTTTTTTTTTCTTTTAAGATTTTATTTGTTTATTTGTCAGAGAGAAAGAGAGAGAGCACAAGCAGGGGGAGCGGCAGGCAGAGCAAGAAGCTGAGCAAGGAGCCCGATGCGAGGCTCGATCCCAGGACCCTGGGACCATGACCTGAGCCGAAGGCAGATGCTTAACCGACTGAGGCGCCCAGGCGTCCCTGTTGTATTCTAACATTGGAGAATTTGCCACTACCAAAAACAACCTGTGGTACAAAACTTCTACTTGAAGCCTTATTTTCCCTTTTAGATTTAAGAACTCCTCTCCCTTCCAACTCAGACTTTGAGAAGGTGGACGTTTTCTTTTGATATCTTAATTCCTACTTTTTGCATTCTTTACAATACTGCAAAGAAAATGACACAACAGTAATGAGTCTGAAACTGAGAGCATATAGTGGTGGTTACCTTCTTTTTATTTTAAAAAGCCCATTTGGAGTTTTCTTGACACACATTCAACGTTGCCACTCTACCTAATAGTAGTTCTAGAACAAAAAAGTAAATTGAAGATTCTATTCACTTAAGCCATGTGTCAGTTTGATATTAAGTAGGCTTAGGGAGAATGAGGAAAATCTCCACATGATTCCCTTTACAAAGAAAAAATACAAAACGTTAAATGGTTTATATAAGAAGGAAAAAATGTACATGGCTGAAATAACTGAAGTCAGTTAGATTCTGGTAGTTTCTGCCTAAGTCTCTAGCAAGTCTGGACAGAATTTCTGTTTACGCATATTGGTGCTATGCTTTTATTCTCAGGTATTTATAGCTTTGCTGACACCCTGCTTTTGTGTTTTCAACATCTACTAGATGCCGCCAGATAGAAAGTTTGGGAATATTTAAGCTTTAATTTTTTATAAAAGGAAGATTTATTTCCAGGTCTTTGGTAGAGGAGGACAAAAGATTATTTTCCCATCCATTACCAAGTTAAGAACTGAGGAACTTTGCAAATGAAAGTGTTCTCAGAATAAATCTACAAAACAGGGTTTAATGCTTTGGCTGGGGCATATGTCGTCCTCTCCTACAACAATCTCTTCCTTATCCCAGGTAATAGATGCAAGGAAATGTTAAGAAACCACAGAATAAAATGTTTTTGTTAATATTCTATTTCTTGTCTCTTGGCAATATTTATGTATCACATAGAGTGGGTCACTAAAATATCAAGCATCTAGGGGAAGAAAATGAAAATTATAGACGTATTCTAGCTACAAACACAGAATAGCAGGGATCTATAGTATTATTTTAGTCTATCACAAAGGTACTCTCAATTTTGTATTTGACCTTCAAAAGATGGTGTACTCGACTCTCAAACGAGAAAAAGAAAATCCCATGGCTAATTTCACATAGTGCAAGTAAAAATCCACTTACTGGCAAAATGATCTAATTAACACATGCTTACTCAATAGTTTTGGTTATGAATAATATTTATATGTAATACCAAAATTATAACTGTGCTGTATTCCAAATCTTAAATTAGTTTTTTCCACAGATTAAAGTACCTTATAAGTTAAAAACCACTCAAATTCCCCTGTCCTGGGAATAATTCTTAAGTAGCAAAGATAAATAGATAAATGGTAATAGCATATTTGTTTAACTCTTATCAGGCATCATGTCTTCTTACTGTATATATGTAATATAATATATATTATTATATATAATATACAATATGTTATATATCATATATATTTCCATAACCTATATACAAAAAGCACACATGCATGTATTCCTTACTGAAATTTCCTAATCTATCATTTTCCTTATCTTATCTTCCTCCCCTCTGAGGTTCCTTTTAGTTTCTGGTTCTTGTGCTACACTCTAATTTTAAAAATCCTGTCATCTAAATTATGAAACGTTGCCTTTCAGGTTTCTTGTCTTTTCTCCAGCCCAATTCTCGAGGAGTACTAATATAGAGGACCACTTTTTTTTTTTCTGAAATCCTTTTCTATCTTTTGTTTCTCTGTGTTCAGTCTTTTTCCATTTTTGCTTGTTTATGTGATGAATATTATTGTATTCCCCCTTGCGAAGCTACTTAAAATTTGGCAAGTTCTGCCTAACGTAACAGTTCAACTAGATCTTTAAATATTATGGAGTAGGAGTAACAAAACAGAGAGAAGTTACTAATTTAATTCATAATCAACATCCTTGGGAGCCAAGAAAAGGGCGTACATTTGACAACATTTCTACCCATCTCCACAACTCTTCCTTAGAGGCAGAGTAGGGCAGAAGAATCCACTTCATATAGAAATGAGATTGTGAGGGCGCCTGGGTGGCTCAGTTGGTTGGGCGACTGCCTTCGGCTCAGGTCATGATCCTGGAGTCCCGGGATCGAGTCCCGCATCGGGCTCCCTGCTCAGCGGGGGGTCTGCTTCTCCCTCTGACCCTCTTCCCTCTCGTGCTCTCTGTCTCTCATTCTCTCTCTCTCAAATAAATAAATAAAATCTTTAAAAAAAAAAAAAAAGAAATGAGATTGTGAGAATGAAAAAATGTAAGTTTTGACATTCTGGATGAGAAATGTAATTTATTGAGTGATACTATGTAGTAGCACTATGCTGGATACTTCATGGAAGTTAGGCTTTATTTAAGCTTAACCATTCTTCCAGGTAAGGAAATTATCTTCATCCTTTTACAACTGGGAAATTCAAGACCAGAGAAATGAAATAAAAGTTCATGAATTCTAAATTCAGGACTGTCATCTAGTTTTGACGGAATCTAAATGTATATCCTTACCAGTGCAAATCTTTAGTGAACCCTTGTATTTCTGAAAAAAATAATCAACCACAATAAGCCATCTATTTTTTTAGTTTTTATTTGAGCACACTAAGGAATTCAATATGTTATTTACATGTCCAAATCAGATTATAAATCCCACCTGAATGGGAATGAATTATTTAGTCTTATTAAAGATCAGAAAGTAAAAGAAGTATATTACAGAATGGCCTTATCAATATTCAAAGTTAAGTCTACCTCCACCCGCCCAGTTGCCAGAGGAACCTTTGACAGCTATTCAAAGATTCAGTCTTTCCTGAACATTCCTAATGAGCTCTGGGTAGCTATAAATAAAGCTACTGCAGTTGGTTTCAGACTAAGGAGGAAGCACAGAATAGCCTAATGGAAACAAAAGAATGGGAAGAGGTTTAATGTATCTCTTGTGTGGGAAGAATGGTGAGATCTGCTGAGTTAAGGATAAGGAAATGGTAAGTTTGGTAAGGAGTAAAAGTAGGACAGATGATACAGCTTGGCAACACTGATGTATTTGGAAATAATCCAAACATTGTATTAAAACACAAAAATGAATATCCATGTATGTAAAATATCATAGAATGGCAGTTTATGTATCCAATAAATATAAATTGAACATCTACTCTGTACACAAAACAAAAATTTTATGCCTTGAAAGAGCTTATAGCATACTGGCATAAATTGCACAGGTCTAAAAATAATTCTAATATAATTTTAAAATTTGTAAGCCCTATAAAAATGGTATCATTATGATATACAAGATTCCAGAAGAGGAAGAAATATGTGGTGAGGTCCTTTAACTAGGTGGTTACTCTGATAGGGACAGGAACATAGAAGAACATGCATGGTATCATAAAAGGAGGCAAATTACATCCAGAGTATAAAAAATATATAAACCAAACACAAATATTTGCATTATACTAACAGAGATAATCAAGTCGGAAGGATAGTGATAGGTCAGACTCTAATCTACTCTTGAACTGAACTGGGTGTTGCAGGGAGGAGGGGAAGTAACATGTTTTCAACTTATATATAGGTAATAAAGTTAGAGCTTGCTCTCTAGATGTAAAATTAATGTCATTAGTTCCTGAGTTAAGCTAAGGAGTGGCCTACGTCAGCAGAGTCCAAAGAAAAATAAAGGCCAGATAATTTCAATGAGGAAGGATCTAAGAGAGTGAGTTGTAACCTAAGGAGTCAAATAAACTTCTCCTGGTCTTCTAGAATTTTCTATTTGCAGTAAGAATTTCTAGCCTGCAGCAAGTGTTTACTCGCCCAGGCCATGTGAAAGCAAACATGCCCTCTCAGCCAGCCTGGCGAAAATTGATAATTCTAATCCTATTACCTTTGTGATAATCTCGTCATTATTTTTATGTTCTTAAAATTAACTCTAATCATTGCACAGTTGTCTGAGAGCTGATTTCTGTCTTTTTTTTTTTTAAAGATTTTATTTATTTATTTCAGAGGGAGAGAGAGAGCGTGAGTGCAGAGAGGGGCAGTGGGAGGGGGGAAAAGCAGACTCCCCGCTGAGCAGGGAGCCCAATGCGGGGCTGGATCCCAGGACCCCGGGATCATGACCTGAGCCGAAGGCAGACGCTTAACCGCTTAACTGACTGAGCCACATAGGCGTCCTGACAGCTGATTTCTTAGAGAAAAGACACAGTAGGTGTCCATTATGAATGCAATGAATATAAGAACTTTATAACCTAGTGATCTTTGTCTATAAAATATCTGTAGATATTACTGAGGAAACTATTAAAAATACCAGTAGTGAGAAAATTGCTGTGTGATTTGTGCTTTTTCACTAGCAGAGCTTGATGCAAAGAAATTCTCGTCACTTTATGTGGTTGTGGAAAGTGCCATTAAGTTTATAAAAATATATTCTTAAATATTCCTGAAGCTCTCAATTGGTTATACATTCATTTTTTTCCCATCTGGCAACCAAAGGATGCAATGAAATATGGTTCATAATAAGTCAGGGACAACCACCAAAGATTAATAAAATGTATAATTTTCAGGGCACTTGGGTGGCTCAGTCGGTTAAGCATCTGCCTTTGGCTCAGGTCATGATCCCAGAGTCCTGGGATCCAGCCCTGAGTCAGGCTCCCTGCTCAGTGGGGAGTCTACTTCTCCCTCTCCCTCTCGCCCCACCAACTCCTGTGCATGATCTCAAATAAATAAACTCTTAAATAAATAAAATCTTAAAAAAATAAATAAATTTTTATTTATTTCTCTCTCTCAAATAGCATCTTAAAAAAAATAAATAAAATGTACAATTTTCTTAACAGCATAGAAGAATTAAAGGTATCCAGTGGAATTTAAGAAAAGAATGGAAAAAGGTCAAAAGCAAAAAAAAAAAAAAAAACTTAGTAAATTCAAAATATGAACTAAAGCCTGGGTGGCTCAGTCGGTTAAGCATTCGACTCATGATTTCAGCTCAGGTCATGATCTCACGGGTCATGAGATTAAGCCCTACATCGAGCTCTGCACTCAGCAGGCAGTTTGCTTCTCTTTCTCTCTCCCTCTGCTGCTGCCTCTCCCTCTACTCACTCTCTTTCTAAAATAAATCTTTAAAAAATTAATTAAAAAATAAAATATGAACAAAAATATAAGACATAAATCCCAATAAAGGGTAATGATAAATATAAGTGGCTTAAATTCACAAATATAAAATGCAGATATGCTCAGATGTGACTTAAAAAGCTCACACTATACTGTCAGCAAGAGACAAATTTAACATAAATGTTGACAGGTCAGGTCTCTAAACACACACACATATCCCAGAAAAACTTTGGGGGAAACTTGACGAATAAATTTTAAAGTTATTTTGAAATCTGATTCTATCTAGGAACACTTGAGACAAATTTTATTATTTTATTATTTTTTAAGATTTTTATTTATTTGACAGAGAGAGTGAGTGAGTGAGAGAGAGAGAGAGCACAAGGAGGGGGAGAGGGAGAAGCAAACTCTCCACTGGGCAGGGAGCCCAACGTGGGGCTTGATTCCCAGGACACTGGAATCAGGACCTGAGCCAAAGGCAGATGTTTAGCCGACTGAGCCACCCAGGTGCCCCGAGACAAATTTTAAAAAGAACTGGAAGGAATACCTTTCATTCTCGATTAAAGGACTTCAGGCATCTGTCAAGTTTGGGGAGAATCTCTGTACCCTTATCAAAGTGATTCAACTCTTTCGTGAGGTAGTGTAATTCTCATTACTCCCATAAAGTTATAACAGTTAAGAAATTATTCACGGGAATGTAGATTCAAGTCAAACATTTATTGACTAAGCACTATCTTCAAGATATTGTGTTGATTACTGAGAAAGAAAGAAATTTTCTTTCTCTCAAAACATAACACATCCTGTTTTTAAGGAGTTTATCATCTCCCGGGAGGATATCATGAAGCAGGGGGCCACTCCCTGTATGTTTATACACACAAGTGGTCCTTCTGTACTTGACACATATCTGCTCTGCAAGACTAGTAGAATGACCTTACCAAGCGCAGGGTGACCCCATGCAGAGCCTAGCTCTTACAGTTTCCTTTGGCTAAGGTTTAAGTTTTACAGAACCCCAAGATCTTATGTGAAGTGTGTTTATAAAATGGGATAACCAATAAACTTGTGATATGGAGGCTCAAAAAGAAATTTTATTTCCTAATTCTACAGTTTTGTAATTTAAGAGCTAAATGATCATCAAACATTGTAGAAATTATACATAAACACACACACACACACACACACACACACCCCAACTCTCAGGATAAAAATCCTAATAATTACAAAGTCCAACAGTCACTTTAGCCTTGCTTTCTGTTACATTTCTGCAATTAAATTAAGACTTAGTTTTTAAATAAACAAGTTAAGCCAGGATTGACAAATATTTTTCTGTAAAGGGCCAGACGGTAAAGAGCTCAGTCAGTGCACATCGTAGGGTCGTTGTCACGATTCAACTCTGCTGCTACAGCAAAAAGTAGCCACAGGTAATATGCAGATGAATGACTGGAGCTGTGCTCCAGTAAAACCCTAGACACTGAAATTTGAATTCCATATATTGATATATTTCATATTCTTTTTACATTTTTTCAACCATTAAAAAATGTAAGACCCGTTCTTAGCTTGTAAGTCACACAAAACAGGTGGCAGGCTAGTTTTACCTGTGGACCATAGTTTGCTAACTCCTAAGTTATGCAATGAACTATGAGTTTTTTTTCATATTTCCTTTGAAGATTTTTAAGACAGAATTATTTGCATAATTAGAAGCCTCAAATGTCTTCCCATTTGTAAAAGGAAATGCTTTTTTCTAGCTTTCTGCAACGTCCCTTTTTCTAGGTTATAGGTCATTATATTGATTCCATGAATGTAAGAACCTTTTCTTCTTTAAAAGCATCAGTTTATTAAATAAGTTTAGACAATAAACACGGTGAAAATAGCTTACCAAATTAATTTGCACAGTTTTTTCCCAGTTTTTCTCATTATTCACGCCAGCATTATTGACCAAAATGTCCAATCTTCCAAAGTGGTCTACAACTTTTCTAAAGGTATCTAAGTAAAAAAAAGAAGACATTATAGATACCGTCTTGTACTCCATGGGTACATTTCAATCCTACCCTGTGCCCTGAAATTAATTTTCATTTATCTACTTTTATAATGAAAATTATACTCTTAGACTGCGACTTAATGCCTTGCTTCTCAAAGCGTGGTTTGTGAGCCAACAGCATCAAGAGCATTACCTCGAAACTTGTTAGAAATGCATAATCTGGGGCGCCTGGGTGGCTCAGCTGGTTGAACATCCGACTCTTGGTTTGGGTTCAGGTCATGTGAGATTGAGCCCCACTGGGGGTTCTGCACTCAGAGGGGAGTCTGATGGAAGATTCTCTCCCTCCGCCACTCCCCCCACTCGTGCACGCTGTCCTTAAGAGATGACTGAAGTTCTGTGGCTTAGACTATGACAAACATCCTTTTTTAATAAGCCATGTTATCTTCATAAAGTGTATATTAAACACAAGTCATCTTGTGTATTCAGATCCATTATGATCATTTCAGGGAGTCTCATACTCCAGCAAGTAAAAGTGTACTTTTCATTCAGTTGATCTGGATACTGTAACTTCAATATTTACTATTCGTTCTTTTCTTTTTGTCACTATTATTGCTACTTTGTATTACTAGTTTGTGTAAAAACTATGTTCAACCAGAGTAAAGTCTGCATAGATCCTGAGGCCTGAAGTTCATTCATTACATTGTCCAACCACATACCCAGTCCAGGCCTTGCAAACCCTCCTTAGCCAGTTCATACTTGGTTTTACCACTTTTGTATCAGGAAACACATTATTTTTCAAAGCAGCCTTTGACAAGAGTTCTATAGATTTAAGCTGTTTCCTTGGGCCCTTTACTATTGGTTCTAGCTCTGTTACTTGAGACTATAGATAACATTCATGGCTGTTCTTCCAAATGACAGAAATGTATTCTCTGGTCTTAGGGCCAATATATGAGTTCCTTGAAAACAGTAAATCCACACAAACTTTATTTTGATTGAATAAAATCTAGAATTATTAACAACCACCATATTGAAGACAGCATGGATTCATCAGTTCCCAAATGGATAAATTACTATGCAAGTTAATTGCCAAAAATATTGCAAAAGCCATTATTTACAGTACTTTACCATACTGGAATAGAAAACAACAAAATAAAAACTTTACTTTTTCATGGAATTTTTAAACTGCTTAAAATCTCAAATTGATTCCAGAAAGGTCCTCTAGCAGAAACCATCTAAGGAATACTTTTTTTTTTTTTTTTTTTTGCATTCCACCTGAAACATGTTCTACTTTTCAAAACTCACACCCATCGTATAGGAAATTAGGTTGTTAAGTACATAAGTCTAATTGCTTTTTTAATTTTCTTTCCTCATTCTGGTCTCTGCTGCATTCCTTATACTCTGCCCTTATCAATATCTAATACATCATCTTCTCTCTGGCCTATACTGAATTTTGGGCTCAAATGGCTTACAATTAAGCTCTTGCTGACATTTAGAAGCTTGGGGAACTCTATGATTTACCCAAACTCTCCATGTTGTATTTTTTTCATTTGTAATATGAATTATGTCTAGATCATCTCTAAGAAACTTTTCACTTCCATATTTATGTGATTTCAAAGAAGTCTCTCTTGGCCACAGCCTAAACAATTTCAAAAGCTGTAGATGGCATTAAATCCTGAAATTGTTAGAGTCATGGCCATGTCTTCCTTAAATGCAAATAAATGCTGATGTTCAGACAACATGTGGATTTCTCATGACCAACATGCCTTCTTCTGGTCACCCATTATGTGTCTGAGTTTCCTCCTCCACAGTCACTTATCCTTAAGGAATGTGTTTACAGCCAAGATACTAATTTTAAATACTGGGAAGCAAAACAATTAAGGTTAAATGTCACATGTGAAACTACATAAATTCAGGCAGAAATAGCTTTCAGATGATCTATACTGTTTCCTATTTCATCAGCATGGATGTTGGGATTTGGCATGACTTTATCCTTGATACAAAATACCATGCACAATCAACAGAACTTTGTCCTCTGGCAAAATATGTTCCACTAGCACTGTGGTTCACAGATCTCTTCTAGTTGTGCTTGTAATTCATGTTATAGGTCTTTATTAGCATTTTCAGATTTAATTACATAATTTCCTTTAAAACAATTTCCTTTAGCTGTGGGGGAACACGCCCTTCTAAGGTACCACTCCATCTTTACCCTCTTACAGAATATCCCAACATTTCAAAGAAATTCACATGTTCAGTGTTCGTTTAAGAACAGGAGTACTAGCATGACTTTTATGGAAGATTTTTGGCTCCTTCATTAAAGATGTGCCTAACAATTTAGTCTTCCAATAAAACTTTGTGAAATACATGTATTTTATTTTTCTACTTTTTTTCCAGAAAAAGGTGTTTTTTTTTTTAATGCAAATCTATCAGGCCTCCATATGACCAAATCTGTTTATTGTACACACCAATATTGTCCTTGATATCTCACAAGTAGATTGTTCTATTTTAAGGGAGTAGACCAGAAACAGGAAAGCGTTGAGGAAAGTCTGATAGAAATTTTTCTTCTGCAATTCTAACACTGCACTGCAGTACAGCTATTATTATTTTTAAAGTACCATTTCAGAGGGGAAAAACCAGAGAGAACATTTGGTTGAAAGCAGCTAGCATGTCTGTGATGATGATCCTTGATCTTGCATTCTAGTATGTTTAAAAGGAAACATTGCCACATTTGGTCGTCATTGGACTCTGCATCTTCCAGCGTTCTGGGAGAAGTTGTTTGCCACAGTCCCTTAGCCTACTTCCAACTTTCCAAGTTCCATCTGCAACTTCAATCATTTAATACTTACAGCAGCAGCACGGTCTTTGATTACACAAAGGAATTTTGATTACATTATGTGCTGCCAAATGACTAAAATAAAAGATTTCTCAAGCAGTCTCGGTTTTCCCCCCTTGGTCTTTATAGCTATCGGGATGTGGGTAGGAAACCTAACAGTCCAAGCTATCTACTGGAGCTTCTAAGTGGCTGCTCTCCAGGAGGCAGCCGATCTGCCTGCACCGAGGCTGGCTCTCTGGCCCGGGCTGCCTTCAGGTCGTTGCTTGTTCAAGGCATGTTCCGATGGATGGATCGGATTTGATGGATCGATTCCCCCTCTCTTACCTCTCAGTTGTTCCTGGTCCGCCACATCGCACTGGATGAAGAAAGTCTTCTGAGGTTCAAACTGCTCATCCAAGGCAGCTTTACACTTTACACCTGCTTCAAGATTCCAATCGACCAGCGCTACCTATAGACAAGAGGAGAGGCATCGAGGTCCTGAGCAGCTTGTGAAACAGACGAACAGTAAATAAACACCAGGACGCTCCCCTCTTGGACCTCAGATTCTGCATTTAAAGTTGGGGGTCTCTCTCCAGCAGCTTCGGAGGTCTGCTCGAGACGGTCAGCCTCAGCAGCTTTTGAAAGCGGCAAGGTGGGCAGCCCGGGGTGCGGCGCCCTGGCTCCCCAGGGAGTCATGTGGCTGGGTGGGGGGACGAGGGTCGGGGTGGGAAGACAAGTTTCCGCGGCCGGGCGCCACGCTTACCTTGGCGCCCTTGTGCAGGAGCGCCTCGGCAAAGGCTCTGCCGATGCCCTGCGCCGCGCCGGTCACCAGCGCCACTTTGCCGTTCACGTGCATGGTGCGGCCGCTGCTCCGGGGCGGTGGGCGAGCTCGGCGTCTCGGCGCGGCCGCAGCTTTTATGGCCCCCTGCGCGCGCGCGTGCAGCCAGCCCTGCCGGGCGCTCTCCTGCGAGTGGGCGGGGATGAAACTGTCAAGCCCGCTCCGGGGAACCCACTGCTGTGTCACCTGGCCCTGAGCGCTCCGAGAAGCCAAGCTTCGCGATCTTTGCCTTCCTGACTCGCAGCCCGGGTCAGAGCCTCCCCTTGGCCTCTGACTGAGCGGCTGGCAGGGCTCTGACAGGAAAAACAAAACAAAACAAAACAAAACAAAAAAGATTACCTTCAGTGCGCTAAAGACCACCGGGATAAGAGGAGGGCAGAGGAGGGGCTCGGGAGCTTGGTTTCCTCCTCCTACCCGAACATCCTCCCCTCTCACGCCCCCCCCCGCCCCCACAATAAGAAACAAAAACAAGCAAACAGAGCAAAATCTTAGGGGTGTTGCTCTTTGTCTCAATCTAAGTTTACGTCTGAATTCCCATGTCTTGGCGATCCGAGTGTCAGTTGTGTGTCATCTTTACTTGCACAGGACTTCCAGAGTCGCTGTTAGCCTGGCGAACTGTTGGTTCAATGGAATGCTTACACATTGAATCATACTAGCTTTGGAGGCTCTGAGTTGCCAGTATGGGAAAGAGGTCCTCCAGGAACTTGAGTATAAGCTGTGTATCCAAGATGCATTCAGCCAGGGCTGTTCTTCTGACCTAATCACTTTTTTTTTTCTTGTTATCACCTGCAGGCTTCAATTTTAGTTCTGTAAGCTTAATACCTGGTTGGCATGTATTATGAAACCTAAGCCTTTGGGGAGATGAAAGTCAGGCAAAAAGGCTTAACTAACAGCCGAATGAAGCCTCTGTGTACTTCCTTGCTGCTTATTGGAGATACGGGCGCAGGTGACTGGGTCAGCACTGAAGGCGTTTGGGCGGGCTGTGTGAAATATATGTTGTCAGTAAGCCGGAAGAAAGACTTCCAAGTTGATTTGAAATTGGGTCTTCAAAAAATGTTGAGAAATTAATGCGAATCTATCTGGGTCATGATAATTAAAAGTCAAAATATGAAGAGTGCGTTGAGGGATCATATTGAAAGCGAACAGCAGAGGACAAAAAAAAATAAGGAAATAAACAAAAACCCAATACCTCTAGTGGCATGCACAGAACAGAGAAGAAAAGGAATGAGCTCCTCAGCAGGAGGGAACTACTAACAGAGAAGGAACCACTAGAGGAACATCGGACCATGTTGGGAGTGCAAAGTGTTACAGCACGTATGGGGGAAAATAGATTCAAGAGGAAAGGAGTGGTTAATTATACAGACTACTCTAAGCAGCACAAGGAAAAGACAGATGGAGGAATGCTTCGTATTTTTCAAGAAAAGAATTAGTGTGAATAAATTTACAAGGCACAGAAACCAAATGGCTGAAATTTAAGGAGAAAATGGGGAGAAATGGGTATCGCAGGAGTTCAAGATATTACATGGAAAGAAATGGATCAGACAGTAGTCAGAAAGATCAGAGGAAAAACCAGTTTTTCCTCTAAGGAAGGACAGGAGGACTGATTCAGCTTAAAAGTCCAGGAGTCTGTGAGAGTGAGAGGAACCGGAAGCAGTCTGCGGGTACAGAAGAGCGTTGGCTTCAGACTCACACAAAATGGGTTTGGATCTTACTTGACCAGCAGTCTGACCTTGGGCAAGTTTCTTCAACTCCCTGTGCCTCAGACTTCTTCTTAGTAGAGTAGCAGTTCCTATAAGAATTTGGTGAAAATTAAATTATGTAATACATATAAAGCACTCTTTCAGTGTCTGGCACAAAGTCATGCAATAAATATCTGTTCTAACTAATTACTTCTGGATTATTCATAAATAATACATGTGAGATAGAAAAGAAAAGGTGAGAAACAGTTTTTTGTTTGTTTGGGTTATTTATGTATTTATGTATTTATGTATTTATAGTACATAGGAAGAACTGGAATCTAGGGCAGTTAGTACCTTTTAATCCCTTTCCTCTCAGCTTCCACTGTCACCATCTTTGTTCAGACCCTTAACTTTCTCCTGGGATAGCAATTGAATTAACATCCTGAATTACTTTGCCCACAAATTTCCTAAATCCAACTCAGCTTCCACACTCCTCCCAGGAAAAGTTCTAACCTATTGATCTAGTCATGTTTGGACATTCTCACTTTCAAAATCCGTAAAATACCCAAACTCTCGGGCACTTCATGGGAAGAGGGCATAGCCTTCCACGCCCCGTGTCTTTCTTGTAGCCTCTCTTTAGAGTCTAGGAAGTGGAATCAGTTAAAACTTACCCCACTCACCAAGCCTCGGGCCCTCACCATCTTCTGTCTTCTCACCTGAGGATGCTTCCCTTCCTAATTTCTTCTCTTGTCTTTCAACTCAGCTATGAAAATTCTACAGTGAAAACACTGATCGCATTATTCTAATGATCTGACTAACTCTGTGTGTCAGTTTTCCTTGAAGGGAGAACTGGGTCTTTTTTTCGGGGTATCTCCAGCATCCAGCACAGGGCTACCCAAAGTGTGTGCTTATACATGTTGAATGAAGAAAAGTACAGATAAATATGAGATATGTGTTTGAGAGAAGATGGAAAACTTGAACTAGATGATGAGATCCCCCATATATTATGATTACCCTTTTTACACAACTTACAAGACTAGAAAAAATACATTGGTATGGTATTTTTTGAAGCAGAGTGTCTTGATACTTTTTTTCATATTTTGTATTAAATGTACATTTTGACTTAAAAATACCTATAGGACATTATATATGTATATTCTAAAACCAAAAAAAGTACTCTTTACCCAGTAAACACATCTCCCCGTGGTTTCTGATATACATTTCTCAGCTTCTGTGTTGATAGCATTATTTAGTTTCATTGACACTAGCTATATAATTTTATCATCAATGTAATTTGTGTAATTAAAAAAATAATTCTTAGGTGAAACTAAGTTAAATCTGGAACAAACCATCGTTCACGTAATTTTGCAAAGCATTCCTATTTACAGGTTATACTTTATTTAGTAACTTCGAACAAAATTCTCTTTAAATGGAAACAGATAAAACGCAAAATTAAATAATAGATTAAAAGGGATGATTTTTCTCTCAATACAACTGCAGGTATTGGGTATTGAATATTTACTCATCTAATGAAGTCTAAAAGCATAGCCTCTGCAACAAACTGCCTGCCTCTGAATTGAGCTCCGCTGCCTCCTAGCTGTGACCTTGAACCAGTTACTTAACTTCTCTGAATCTCAGCTTCTTCATCAGTTAAATGAGGATGAAAGAGTACCTATTTCACAAAGTTGTTGTAAAGACTATACTGAGTTAAATAAATTCAAGTGAAGTGCTTAGACCAGTGACTGGCACATAGCAAATGCTCTGAAAATGCTATTATCATTAAGCACAATACATATATAATTGCATTTATTATTTACAACCAAACAGTGACGTAGTTATTATTGTGGTCATTTTACAGATGAGGAAAATAGGTTTAAGGACATTAGGGAATTTGGCCAAGGTCACTTATCTAGAAAATTGAAGGAGGTGGTTTTGAGTCAAGGTGTGGTACTAAGTGGTACTTCTCTTTATTTTTTTTTTAATTAAACTTTTTGAGATGATTGTAGCTGAGCGGTAGTTTTAGCCATGATTGAATAGTGATTTCTTTAAGAAAGGCAAATTAAAAATAAACTTAACTTCAAGTCAGAATTCCTAATCAAATATATATTTTCATACACACACTAGTCTTTCTTTGTTGGCTCAGTTCTGACCTGCTAAAACCAACCAGCTTTCACTTGATTTTCCTTCAACCCATGCCCAGGTTGCGCATAGATATCCCAAGATGCAACTAGTCATGGGCCAGGTTAAAGATAGAGACAAGTCGGGGCGCCTGGGTGGCTCAGTCGTTAAGCGTCTGCCTTCGGCTCAGGTCATGATCCCGGGGTCCTGGGATCGAGCCCCACATTGGGCTCCCTGCTCAGCGGGAAGCCTGCTTCTCCCTCTCCCACTCCCCCTGCTTGTGATCCCTCTCTCGCTATGTCTCTCTCTGTCAAATAAATAAATAAAATCTTAAAAAAAAAAAAAAGATAGAGACAAGTCAGGGCGCCTGGGTGGCTCAGTCGTTAAGCGTCTGCCTTCGGCTCAGGTCATGATCCCAGGGTCCTGGGATCGAGTCCCACATCGGGTTCCCTCCTCGGCGGGAAGCCTGCTCTCCCTCTCCCACTCCCGCTGCTTGTGTTCCTGCTCTCGCTATCTCTGTCTCTGTCAAATAAATAAATAAAATCTTTAAAAAAAAA
>NC_138370.1:45537205-45590102 GCF_054177405.1 Leptonychotes weddellii | reverse complement strand
AAAAATAAAGATAGAGACAAGTCAGTCATCTGATAGATATCAGCTTATTTAATTTTTAATTGATCGCATATGAATCAATATAGAAATAGACTTTTTCTTTGTGAAACCAAAAAGCACTGCTGAAATAAGGCGGTTTCTGGAAATGCTGGGGTCAAGGATTCTTGTTTTGACTTTCCCTGCACGAGCTAGAATAGAGGAGCTGACTATGTTTGAATCTATACTATGTTCTTATTCTTTTGTGTATCACATTTAATCCTACAAGATACATAGTATTATCCTCGTTTTACAGTTGAAGACACTGAGGCTCATGGAAGGCAAATGACCTGCCCCAAGTCACACTCTGCCATTTAGCAACAAACCTGAGTTCAAACCCATCATGCAGCTCCCAAAGCCTTTGCTCTTTCGGGACCACTCGGCTGTCTTGGACAGATGTATATTCAAATGCAGTTTCTTCCTCTTTGCGAATTGTATGATCTTAGGTTGATTACGATTACTCAGCCTCTGCAGTCCTGAGTTCCCTGAGCTGTTAGGTGGAGAAAAGGTTGGCAGACCATGGAGCACCTGGTACAGTGCCTGGCACATACTTGGTGACCCATGAATTATTACTATTAGGTTCTTCTTCCTTAATGTTCGTATTTCTTTCTGGACTTAGATATAAAGACCTAGTTCAGGGCGCCTGGGTGGCTCAGTTGGTTAAGCGACTGCCTTCGGCTCAGGTCAGGATCCTGGAGTCCCGGGATCGAGTCCCGCATCGGGCTCCCCGCTCAGCGGGGGGTCTGCTTCTCCCTCTGACCCTCCCCCCTCTCATGCTCTCTCTATCTCAGTCTCTCTCTCAAATAAATAAATAAAATCTTAAAAAAAAAAAATAAAGACCTAGTTCAAAATGGAAAAACAATGATGATAAGGGCAGAGTTTCAGCTAGTCTGTGAGGGCTGCCAAAAGAAAATACCACAGACTCTGTGACTTAGATGAGAGAAATTCAATTTCTCACAGTTCTGGGGGCTGGAAGTCCAAGATCAAGGTGTCAGCAGGTTTGGTTCCCCGAGATCTCTCTCCTTGGCTTGCAGATGGCTGCCTTCTCCCTGTGTCTTCACCTGGTCTTCCCTCTGTGCACGAGCCCCTGGTGTCTCCCTGCCTATTCAAATTTCCTCTTCTGACAAGGATACAAGTCAGATTGGATTAGGGGCAACCCTGAATGCCTCCTTTAAAGTAATCACATATCTAAAGGCCCTATCTCCAAATACAGTCACTTTCTGAGATACTGGGGGATTCAACAGATGCATTTGGGAGGCAGGTGGTGACACAATTCAGCCCACAACAGATAGGTTTTCCAATTTGGAAATGGAAGCCTGCTTATTGACTAAACTATATTGGGGCGCCCTATAGATGCAGTAAGGATTGAGCCAGTTTTGAGGCGTGTGATTGACAAGGCATCACACATTCCTGTGACTGATAAGAACTGGGAGGCAAGAGACATGGGAGAAGAGTGGTCAAGATTATACCTGTGTCGGTAATCTGTGACAAGGAGGGAGAGGAAAAGAAATTTGGTTGTTGTAAATAACTGCTCTGAAGTAACTTCTACTTAATATGCTGTGCTTATACAATTTGTATGATTTATTCAACAAATGTGTCTTAGGCACCAAAGATATGTCCTGCACTAGGACAAAAGGACATGCAGTCAATAAAACACATGGTCCTACCCTCCATGGAGTTTGTAACCTAACCTGGCTGGGGAGGCAGACGATCATTTGGGCACAAGCAGGTGTGTGGGAGCAGAGGGAGTCAGAGAGACTTAATATAGTAAGGTGATTGGGGAGAGGCAAGTCTTCTGGAGAAAATGCTAGTTCTCCCGAAACCTCTCCTTCTCAGACAGCAGGACAAAGGGTAGTGTAAACAGGGGAGAGCTGAAGATTCTAGGGCCTAGAAGGAAGGCGAAGGCCATGTATCCAAAGAGTCAGAAGAAAGATAAGAGTTTGGGATGGTGGTGGGGATGCAGAAGATGAGGCTGGAGAAAAAGGCAAGAGCCAGACCCTGAGAACCTTTGAACCCATTTTTAGGTTGTGCTTGGAGAATGAGTTGTAGTCAGGCACAAGGGAAACTGATCAACTATATTTATCCTGCTTTACTGTTATAGAATTTAGGGGTTTGGGAAGAAGAGGGGAGTTAGAGCACTGGTAAGACACCATCATGAACCACAAGAACCAACCTGACAGGACAGAATCGAGTGGAAGAACGTCACCTCTGGGGACGTCACCCATTCACATTTGCATTGGATTGTTTCCTGTTTTGAGTTGGCAGTACTCTGTATAACAATGAAAAAAAATTGTATATAATTCTGGATGTCAGCGCTTGTACATTTGGGTTTTAAATTTAGGGAAGGGAATTTTTTTGTACTTGGCTGAGCTGTTCACCTGTGGGAGGTTATTTATTCTTGCTGAATTTTTGGGTAGTGTTCTAGAAAATCTTTTAGGACTGGCCCTGTGGCAAGTTAACCATCCTGGTCAGAGAAGAGTAATCACATTTCACAGTATGGTGAGGAGAATGAAATTCAAGTTTCCCCCATGTAAGGGATTTCTTATCATTTTTAGATCCTCCTAAACATAGGGGAGAGAACAACTTCATTCATTTTCGTGGTTGTGTAATAGGAGGTCTTATCAGACAGGGAGACTTCTGAAAACTACCGGCACAACTGACCTAAGTCTCAATACACTCAAATGTACAACCAAAGTCCTTTGTTGGCGGGGGGGTGGGGGGGTGGGGGTGGGATTTGGAGTCTAGAATGTGCATATGTTGCTGATGTGCCATTAGTGATGAGAATTTTTTCAGGTGATGCCACCACAAGTCCTGGTCTTCACTACCTGGTAACAATAGAGGACACTTTTCAGAATCCCATTGCCTAAACTTTGAAGAGACTCTTTTAATATGTGATTTCCTATGTTTCATAAATTCTTAGAGTTTTTAGGGTAGTAAACGTAATGGACTTCATAGATTAAAGTAAAGAAACAATCAGTGAATCTATTTTTGGTACTGAGAGATAGAATATACAATAGAAATCCAGACTTGGAAACTTTAAGGATTTGTGACTTGGAAGTCAAGAGAATATGCCCTCTTATAGGCTGATGTGAATAAGCTGCATGGGAATTTGCAAATCAAATGCTCAGTGTTCTCACCTGTAACATTATGGCTTGGATAAAGTGGAGAGCTCCTCTAAGGGAGCTGCCTGTCCTCTGTTCCCTAATCTCCTGCCTCCCTCCTTTTTTCTGTCTCTCTCCTCCTCCTTCTCTCCCGTATTCTTTCTAACCCAGGATTAGACATGTTTGTAAACAAGAAACAAAGAGTGGGAGTAGGACAGGGAAGAGGTGATTGTTGCAGGTGATTTCTTCCTTGGTTAGGAGCCTCTGTGTGTGAGGGCACAGGACCCAACTCTCAGAGCTACTTGAACCCTGGATGAAGTGGGAAATGAGAGGAGGCTACATGGATAGCAGGACAGAGGAGGAGAGAGCTAAGATCATAGGCTACAGTGGTTCACATCTGTCCACCCCACTTATCACATGCTCTCTGCTCTTGAAATATTGCTAGAGAGCACAGTTGCTTTATAACAGCATAATTAAAATCATTAGAAAGAAAACAATATGGAGGCTAGATATAACATTTGCTAATACTGTGAAATTTACAATGTAGATCTCTGCTATATTAGATCTAATAAAAGAAACTGCAACAAACAATGCATGTTAGGATGTAGGATTTGAACTGGCCATCTTTACGTCAGAAGCCTATGAATAGACACATTTATTTCAAATGGGGACAACTAGGTTAACTTTTAGGTTGAAAAAAATTATGTTCGAGTTATTGTCATTGACCTGGGACTATCTTATATTTATGAACTGACTTCTTCAAGATAATCTAAAAATAGTAAGTAGAAATAGTTAAGTGCTTTACAGTTTATTGAGTACATTTCATGAACATTCTCTAGTTGATCAGGGAACATACTAGAACTTCTGGAGCTACAGCTAATCAAAGCAGCCTTTCACCCTTTCATTTGCTCCATGACTTACAAAAGACCACAAATAATCAAGGAAGTTAGGATAAGTGTATTTTTCCAGATACTCCTTTTAAGAAATGTTATAGTTTGTTTTATTTTGATTTAAAATGTCTTTGGACATATCGAGAGAACTCAAACTATCAGGCTTTTTAACTGAATCCTGGCACCGAAGTTGTCTTTTCACGATTTTTACTTTTGTATAAATATGCTAGCTTGCTTGCACTCTGCTTTGGAATTTAGTTTTCCTAATTGCTGTCAACTTTTGAACCTACAAGATGAGATCTTATATAACACTGTGTAAATGACAGTACAAGCTAACTATAGAAAAATTCCTACTGATAGGCCCTATGGGTTTTAACTATAACTATGCAAGTAACCTAAGTATCCTGTGAAATTAAGGGAATAGTCTGGCTTAGAAAGAAGAGTTTAAGAGAGAGGACAGAGACAGAGACAAAGACTGAGGAAAGAAGGAAGGAAGGAAGGAAGGAAGGAAGGGAGGAAGGGAGGAAGGAAGGAAGGGAGAGAGGGAAGATGGAGAGAGAAAGAAGGGAGGAAGGAGGGAAGGAGGAGGAAGGAAGGGAAGGAGGGAAGCATTAGCACAGAGCTCCCTGAACGGGTGTCTCAGCCCCTTGTTTGGGAATCAAGGTCTCTCTGTGAAGCACAGTGACTGTCTGGGAAGGGCAGCCCTCAATAATGGGAGCAATACAAATGACTAGCTTAATAGTCAGATAAGATCAGATGTCTTCCCAGTGACTCACTGTGAAGAAAAATTCAGTTTTTGCAGTTTCATTGTATGAAGAGAATAGCACTATTAGTAAACTTTTTTTAGAAGATTGGACACTTTGGAAATTTGCCTCATCTGGGTTTGGGGTCAGTCCAGACTTGAATAAAGGAAGGAAAAAGATTTTTCTTTTCCCTATATTTCTCATCTATTTATCTCACTATTTCTCATCTTTCTTAGGCCCGCTGGAATGGAAGTTCACAAATTCAGTTTCTTCTTCTAGATTTCTCCTCAATGTTATGAGAAAATTGGGGCAAAATATGCAAATTCCTCATTTTACTTACAGGTAGGTTTTATTTTTCTCCTTCTGAAACAAAAATGTTTTTGCTACATACTACTTAAGTAATTTATAAGGGTTTTGTAAAAGTTGATGAGTTAACAGATCATGGCAGGTGACTATATTATTCCAGAGAATGCACTACTGTATCTAGTTGGCATTGCATTGATTTTTGGGGGGTAAATACTTTATTAATCTCTACTAGAGAGATTAATACACAGTTCTTTTTCTTTTTTTAAAGATTTTTATTTATTTATTTGTCACAGAGAGAGAGAGCACAAGCAGGGGGAGTGGCAAGCAGAGGGAGAAGCAGGCTCCCCGCTGAGCAAGGAGCCAGATGTTGGACTCGATCCCAGGACCCTGGGATCATGACCTGAGCCGAAGGCAGGTGCTCAACCAACTGAGCCACCCAGACATCCCAGATCACATAGTTCTTATTGGTTGGGTCATATCTGAAAGCTAGATCAACTGTTCCAGTGAGTACATTTTGTGCTATATAGCTATCTTCCTGAAGAAGACAATTACAGGATTTACAGGCACTGAAAATTACCCAGAACCTCACATTAGAATAAGAGGCATTTGTTACAATGTTTAGGGTTACAGTGGTTTGTTTTGGTTAAATAGATGTGCATTGTTTTCTTGGTGCATGTTTCCAAAATAGTGATGAGGATGATGATGATAATGATAGTTAACATTCATTAAATTAACTTTTCTCATTAATGGTATTATACTTAGAGGTTCACACAGATTATTTCATTTATTCCCTAAAATGGTGCTGTGAGGTTGGAACCTATTATTTCTTCTGATTTACAGAAGAGGAAAGTGAGACTTAGAGATGTTTAGTAAATTGTATGACTTGACACCATTAGAAATGGCATAGCTGACCATATGACACCATCCCATGCCTTGTCACTGTATTGTTCTGATACCCATTTGAAAGTCTGCCAGATTTCATGAAGATCATTATATTCTACCATTTTTTTCTGACTTGTGTTGAAATGAATGACATTTCTAGCAGGCACTGTTGACATATTTAGGCAAATTTTAGAATTGTAGAATAGGAATAAGATAGTGGGCATTGAATAACTGCATGGTTAGGTGGTGCTGAGTACCAAGATCCTTCTGGACCGAGTTTTAGAAAGAAGAGTGGTAGGGAAGCCTTCCGAAGTGGAAAAAGCAGTAGACACGTATCCCCCTTTACCACTTACCAGCTGTTCAACCAGTGGCAAGTTACTTAGTCTTTCTCAGGTCAGTTATATAAAATCTGAGATGAGGATAATTGTTTTTCTAACGATATCAACAGGAAAGTCAAGTGATAAGATATATGTGAAATGATCCAGCACAGTACTAGGCAGATCATTAAATGTTACTTGATCCCACGGAGTTCCTGGCAAAGTTGGAACACGTTTCAAGGGACTGGATTTTAGCAAAACATTTAGAGGAAGGGGGAAATGATTAGATAAAATAAAAACCCAGATACTTTGAAATGGTTTCCTGGTAATTCTTAAATGAAAACAGGAGGAGAAAGAATTAGGAAATGTTAAGTGATTGTGAATAATGAATAAAATGAAATTTAAATTTAACCATAAATAGGTGAACATGATCTTAATTGTTACTATGAAGTGAGATGGCAGAAATAGGTCTGAGAGCAGGGACAGGGGAGTAGAAAGCATATGTATCATTGCAATTCCAAGAATCTAAAAGAGAAATTGAGCCAAGCAAGAAGGAAAAAGAGAAGCATGACATTATTAATTTTATGTAGTGCATACTGAATCCAGCTTGTATGAATAAAAAGGTATATTCAATTCTATTTAACTTGAAGTTACTCCCGCTACTTCTAGTCAAAGTCTGGTGCTGGATTTTGAAGGGATTTTTAAAAATGAAGAAATGGGTCTTGACTTTAAATAATTTATTACCCAATGGATGTGAATAGAGCAGGTGGACATCATTTGGCACACAGGGAGGGCTCGATAGTGATAAGACTGGTATATTTTGTCTATTTTCAACAGAAAGAGCAAAGATTGTGAAAAATACTTGAGCTTCTTTATTGTCAGTTTGGAGTTTCTGAAGATAAATGAAACGCAAAGAGGAAAGTACAACTGTGCTGAATTCTAATCCAAGAGGAAGAACTGGTTTGTATCCTGAGACTTTTATAATAAATTCCACGTCTCGGTATTCAAATTGGCCGAAGGAAGAAACTCTGGAATTAGTCTTTCAAAAGCCAGCTTATGGAACATGGAGAAAACATGAGAGAGATCCCATGGCTAGAGCTCAGTATAAAGAAATATTGTTGGACATATTCATGAGGCTTGCAATAATCAAGTTCTGCTTTACCACCCAGAGTGATCACCGTGAGAGGCACGGATTTGGAAGGTGTTCTTAAGAAGATGACAGGGAAAGTAGTGGTAAGTTCCTGACAGGGGGCGGATGACATAAGCTTAGATTCACTTATTCATTTAACTAAGGCTAATATTCAGTCCGTACACTGGGGGGAGCAACTCCAGTTATTCACATCTGGCATCTGTTCTAATTGTTGCTTTTCCTACTATGCCAGTTGATGCTTTGAGTATTAGCACTGTATTCAACAGCTTATTTAATATTTGCTCTGTGTGTGGGTCTGTAATAAGCCCTTGGATGACAGTCTTATTCCTGCCTTCACGGGGCTCATCTTTTAGTTGAAGTAGATAGAAAATATTATTACAGGTAGTGATGAGGGATACAAAAAACAATAAAGCAGGTCTGGGGTAGAGTGACATGGGGGGGGGGGTGTGGAGGAAGGATTCTGCAAGATCCAGTGGTGAAGGGAGGCCTCTGAAGAAGCCACACTGGAGCTGAGAGAGGAAAGGTCCACTATGTGACGATCTGTCGAAGAATGAAAAGAAAGCATGAGATTTGAAGAAGAGAATTAAGATCAAAGCTTTCTAATGGCCTGAGCTTTCTAAATCATGGGGGCAGTAATAAAGTTTTTTTAAAAATACGTGAAACAGGGAATGCAAGCTGGTGAATCCACTCTGGAAAACAGTATGGAGGTTCCTCAGAAAGTTGAAAATAGAGCTACCCTATGACCCAGCAATTGCACTACTGGGGTATTTTCCCCAAAGATACAAATGTAGTGATCCAAAGGGGCACCTGCACCCCAATGTTTATAGCAACAATGTCCACAAAAGCCAAACTATGGAAAGAGCCCAGATGTCCATCAACAGATAAATGGATAAAGAAGATGTGGTATATATACACAATGGAATATTATGCAGCCACCAAAAAATTAAATCTTGCCATTTGCAACTATGTGGATGGGACTAGAGGGTATTATGCTAAGCGAAATAAGTCGATCAGAGGAAGATAATTGCCATATGATCTCACTGATATGTGGAATTTGAGAAACAAGACAGAGGATCATAGGGGAAGAGAGGAAAAAATGAAACAAGATGAAACCAGAGAAGGAGACAAGCCATATGAGACTCTTAATCTTAGGAAACAAACGGTTGCTGGAGTGGAGTGGGGTAGGGGGATGGGATGGCTGGGGAATGGACATTGGGGAGGGTATGTACTATGGTGATCGTTTTGTGTTGTGTAAGACAGATGAATCACAGACCTGTACCCCTGAAACAAATAATACATTATATGTTAATAGAGAAAAAAAAAACTTGATATTGACAGACAAAAAAAAATAAAATATGTGAAACAAGGGCCATCTGGGTGGCTGAGTCGGCTAAGCATCTGCTTTCAGCTCAGGTCATGATCCCAGGGTCCTGGGGTTGAGCCCCACGTTGGGCTATCTGCTCAGTGGGGGGACTGCTTCTCCCTCTCCCTTTGCTGCTTCCCCCTGCTTGTGGTCTCTCTAAAATAAATAAATAAATAAAATCTTAAAAAAATAAAATATGTGAAACAAAACAGTAACATATATATTTATATAGAGAGAGATGAATATAAATTCATCTCTATATATTAATATAATATACTATATGTATACCATATACTATGTAAATATTGTATATAGAGATGAATTTATATTCATGTCCCATGTATATAATATATACAAATAAAAAAATATATAAATATATACATAAAGGCAGAGAGGAGCTAGAGTAGCTGATGTAACAGATGATAGCGAATACCTGCCTATTCATAGCTTCTGTGATGCTATTTTGTTGTATTCTTCTTTATCCAGGAGAACACTACTTGAATTAGAAAGAACAAAGTAAACACGGTCTGAAGATCACAAGTGACTTAGAAGATTGAAAGTCATCACCTGAACACTTCTAACATGAGTTAATTATTAATCCAAATACTGATGTTCTTCAGTGTCTAAGCATTTTCTTTTGTGATTGAAGACCTGCCATGTGACATGTGAGAGAAGACCAGAAATGCACAAATGGCTATGTTTTCACAAGACAAGTCAAGATGAGGGTTGGGGGGGTGGGGTTGGGGAAGGGGTTAGCCCAGATAAATTCCAGAAGTTGTGCTGGGATGACTCTGACATCCATCTCAGCATAATTTTATTCTTGAATATTGAACCAATTATTTGGGGGCTCTTAATGAGGCAAGATGGTTACTACTAGGAGCCAGCCCCGGTTCAATTAGAATTTCTCATGCCAAACTAACCTCGTGGATTTTCCCAACTAAAAAGGCAAGTAGTAAAATAATTCTAGATTTGAGAAAGGCATATGAGGAAAAAGTCTGGCTTAACTTGATTTTTCAAGTTCGTATTTTACAAATTCCATTCCATTTCAAAAAACACACAACTCCCTTAGAAGTGGCAAATGTATTTCTTGATAGTCAAATGCCATTCTTCATTATTAATAATTCTCTCTCAATCCCCCTTTTTTTTAGAAATTTACATTCCAAGTAAAATGCATATAATAAATGACAAAATTTTTTAGTAAACAAAATATCCATTTTTGTTTTTTAATAAACTAACAAATTCTAACTTTGCCTGTGGAGTGTATAAGATAGGATAAATCTATTCATAATGAATATATGGTTATATTTACATCTGGTAAAACAGTATGTGACCTAAACCCTGAGTTTATTCATTCTTTGAAAGTGAAAATATAATGACAAGTTGTGGAGTAAAATAATATTCTTAAAAAAAATACATATATATATATATATATACTTCAGGCTTCAGTCTGTTATAAATAAAACTATGTACAGAGGTGTAATCTGCCAATTGTACTAGTGAGCTGTAATGTTACATGTGTGATTTATGAGTGAGTTCACTTGGGAAGATTTTAAAATTACTTTTTAGTTTGAATAATTTCAAACTTAGAGAAATGTCCAAAAAAATAGTACAAGGAACTTTTTTCAACAGAACCATTTGAGAGTTGTCAACGTGATGCCCCATCATCCCATATTTCATGCCAACAAGCAAAGACATTCTCCTACCTAAGTACAATATCACCATCGTATTTAAAATTTAAGAGGACTAAGGGATAATGGATCAGTTGCAGAATAATGTCAGCAAATGCTTCCTGTTGCTCCATGTTATAAGTAGTGTATTGTCCTTGTTGTTGTTGTTATTCTTACCAATTTAGTTTTATACCTGTTTTGGTACATATAAATTTGTAATTTATTTTTTGACCATAGTTTTGTAAACTTATATTTCAAATGTCTTTCTGTTCTATTAAATTCATGAGGTCTACAAAGAGGATATAATAACTGAATATCGATTGCTTAAATTATACTGTCATTGACAAAATGGCACATGTGCATGACTTCGCTAACAATATGAAACAAATTGTTCACATTTAAACATGTAAATAAATCAGTCTCAATTGCATTTACATAATGATGTGATCCATAATAAAATATTCATATATTACTCTTTTTATCATTCTTGTCTATAGCGAGTAAGGTTATTTATAAGATTTGTAAAATTTGGCACATGAACTGGAATGCTATCCTGTTTGCTCTCCTATTAACAACATTATTTTAAATGACAAAATATTATTCCGTGGATATGGCAAAATTTACTTTTACTTGCTAATATCTTGTTGTTGGGTATTTACATTACTTGCATTTTTACTTTGTTTTTACTTCTTAAGTTATTTCCTTAGGTTAAATTCTTAAAAGTAAAATTTCTAGATTAAGAGGATATGCCAGATTAATGTTCCAAAAATGTGATACCAATGTACACTCCTACCACCAATATGAGACCATTTCCTTGCTAACTAATATTGTTACACATTTAAACCTTTGCCAAATGTGGGCAAACAAAATTAGACAATTGTTTTTATTTGAATTTGTAAATCTTTATTGTTAGTGAGATTAGATATTTTTCATGGGTTTTTTTGGATCATTTTTAGTTTTTTTCTTATTAGTCTGTGAATTGTTTACCCATTTACCTTATCCAATTTTTGTCTTTTTTTTAAAATTTATTTATTTGAGAGAGAGAGAGAAAATGCACATGAGCATGGGGGAGGGGGAGAGGGAGAGAGAAAATCTCAAGCAGACTCCCTGTTGAGTGTGGAACCCAACATGGGGCTTGATCTCATGACCCCGAGATCATGACCTGAGTTGAAATCAAGAGTTGGACACTTAACCTACTGTGCCACCCAGGTACCCCCAATTTTTGTCATATTTTAAATAGTTTATTTTGTGTGATGTTACTAATTTTATGAAATTACATTTTAGAAATGCATTCTCTTGAAGAGGTTATGCATTAATTAATATGATATCTTGGATTATAGGTAAAATAATCCAGTAATGTGGTAGAGACAGATGCAATGAAGAGTGGTCATGAGCTGACAGATAATGTGGGAAAACTGGGGAAGACTTCAGGGAGCTTCACAGGGCATTCTTCTCCATTCATATATACATACAAAAATATCCATTCCAAAAGGTAGGATATGTCCTTATATTAATAATTTTATATGTCACAAGGGATGTATTTAAAAGGGCAAAAAGAAACTTTCGATTTCAAGGGTTTAAGCATGTATCAAGACATCAAATTGTATGCTTTAAATATGCAGCTTTATTTGTAATAGCCCCAAGGTGGAAAAAGCCCAAATGTCCTTTAACAGATAAATGGATAAGCAGATACTCTATCTATCCATACAATAAGACAATATTCAGCAATAAAAATAATGAACTATGACATTTAGGAATCTGAAAGTAATTATGTAGCATGAAGGAAACCAGAATAAAACAAAAAGCAAACACTCTATGACTCTGATCATATGAAATTCTAGAAAATACAGACTAATTCATTGTCAAGGAAAGTAAGTCAGTCATTGTCCGGAGGGCTGGTAAGGGCAGGGAGAGATGATAAAAAAGTACAAGGTAAATATAAGGGTGATGGGTATGTTCATTAACATGATTACGATGATTTCATGGGTTCATACGTATGTCAAAGGTAACCCAACTGCACACTTGAAAATATGTGAGTTTATGGCATGTCAGGTATACCTCAACAAAACTTAAAAATAAAGTTTCCATAAAAGTTTAGATCTCTTATATTCCACATATGAGTGAAACTATATGATAATTGTCTTTCTCTGAGGGGAAGGAAGGGAAAAGTGAATGGGAAGAAATCAGAGAGGGAGACAAACCATGAGAGACTCTGGACTCCGGGGAACAAACTGAGGGTTGTGGAAGGGGAGGGTGGTGGGGGGATGGGATAGTGGGGTGACGGGCATTGAGGAGGGCATGTGGTGTGATGAGCACTGGGTGTTACATGAAACTAATAAATCATTGAACACTACATCAAAAACTAATGATGTACTACTATATGTTGGCTAATTGAATTTTTAAAAAAAGTTTAGATCTCTTTTTTTTCCTCCCAGAAACCAGAAAGTTTGGCAACTCTATATTTATTTAACCATCTCTCTCTTCATGCCTTGCAAAGGACAGCCCTCTTTTAGTGACAAGTAATATTGGCAAGCAATAAAGATCATTTCTGTGGGTCATCAACTCTAGCTGAGTGAGAAAAGTCACATTTCTGGACTATGGGATTCCCCTTTTCTCTATTTTTGCTTTCCTGGACAACAATGGCCTTGAGGTGAACAATCCAGATGCTACAGGAGACAATAAACCCTTATTTGCTCTGACAATACCCTTGAGTCCAGGAAACACACCAGTATGAAGTGGACACACTCATGTCATGCAGCTGTAGTCACTAGAACATCTGGGGACGCATTCCAGAAGCACATTCTCTCTGCTGTGGTGCAGTCTTCTCCAGACCCTACTACACACACTGTTTCAGTCTGGCCCCTGTAGTCTTAATGGCAAGTGCCACCAGCAAATGGAAATCTGGACATCAGGGGACATGCTTCCTTTGCAGTACCCGGGGAAGAGCTGGGTGTTATATGATGTGCCCTGGGTACAAGGGAACTGATTTTTCTTCTTCCCCAAAGCACTGAAGGTTGTCACCACAACCTCCCCTTCCTCAAGGTGACTTCTGGAACTGCAAAAAAAAAAAAAGAAAAAAAAGAAATCCTGGGATCCAGGCCACAAAAGAGGACCACAAACCGTTCCTAGGTGGTCTTTGTCAGCTATGCAAATTAAATCAAAACTGAAAGAACTAAGAGGTTTTGCTAGTTGCCAGTGTTATCCAGACTGGGTCTTCTTGGCCAAAATCATGTCAGAACTATGCGTTAACTGGTCAGAGAGAAGAGAAGGAGGCCCCCTAAAGGCTCAGACTATTCATGGTTTTCTCCAGGGCATGGGAGGGAGAAAAGAAACATCTGCCTTCCCCTATTACACTGGGGTGACTAAAATACACAGCGGGGACCTGCTAGGTGGGAGAGGTGGAATGGCATAAGCCACAGTAACTCTGTGACATTCATCTGGCAAGTGCCCTGGCCTGGGCAGTTTAGGAAGTATGGTGCCGCTCATTAAAGCTTCCCAGATTCCTAGAATTTACGGGGAATCTCCCATTATGGACGTTCAGATATATGGAGTTCGATTCAGGTAGATGGCTCTCTCACAAAGGCTCTCCTCCTGTGTTTTTTTTTTTTTCTTAAAGATTTTATTTATTTATTTGAGAGAGAGAATGAGAGAGAGCATGAGAGGGAAGAGGGTCAGAGGGAGAAGCAGACTCCCCGCCGAGCAGGGAGCCCGATGTGGGACTCGATCCTGGGACTCCAGGATCATGACCTGAGCCGAAGGCAGTCGCTTAACCAACTGAGCCACCCAGGTGCCCTCCTCCTGTGTTCTTATACTGAACAAGGAAGCTTTTCTCCAGTGTGAACTCTGTTGTTGAATGAAGTCAAATTTATGGTTAGAAGATTTCCCATATTCATAATATATATATTTTTTTAATTTATTTATTCGACAGAGAGAGAGAAGCGAGAGAGGGAACACAAGCAGGGGGAGTGGGAGAGGGAGAAGCAGGCCTCCCGCTGAGCAGGGAGCCCGATGAGGGGCTCGAACCCAGGACCCTGGGATCATGACCCAAGCCAAAGGCAGCCGCTCAACAACTGAGCCACCCAGGCGCCCCAATTTCCCATATTCAATACGTGTATAAAGCCTTTCTCAAATACGAACTCTGCAGCGTCAAATGAGGCCACGGTTGGTCTAAAGGATTTCATACTTTTGGCACGTTCATAAGGCCTTGCTCCATGGAACCCTCTGGTGATTGCTCAGGATGGAGCCGAAGCTAAAAGATTCCCCACATTCACTATAGTAGTAAGCCCTGGCTCAGGGTGATGCATGACGTTGGAGCTTTAGCTGAAGAATTTCCCACACTCACGAGAACTTTTCTCCGTTGTGAATTCGTGGATGCCAAACAAGCTTGTATTTGTAGCCAAAAACTTACCCCAGTTTGCTGCACTTGTAATGACTTCTTCCATTGTGAAAGGCCTCTACACACTGGGGCTGCCGTGTGGCATCTGTCCAGCTGGGAGCAGCTGACACTAGAGAAAGCTGGTGTTGTTCGGGAAGCCCTTCCCGCAGATGAGGGGCAGCCCTTCTCAAGGCAGGACCTGTCCACGTCCCATCTACACTATGCTTCTTCTGGTGCTGGTAAAGATGTGTGCTGAACCAGAATTGTTTTCCACATCTTCACAAGTGCTCAGCTGTGCTACAGAATGTGTCTTACCACCTGGACACACATCTCACAGAGATGAGCCTTTTGGAAGGATGGACCTAGCTGTGTCATTCTGCCCTGTGAAACACTCTATATTGAAGGTGCCCCCTCACCCTCTGGTCCACACCAACCATCTAGGGAGCTTATGAGTGCAAAATTTTCTGGCATCACATGGCACGGCATCTCAGACCCTCCTCAAGGAAACCCCATTGCTCTTAAGAGATGTCACTGAAGTTCAGCCACACGCTTAAAATAGTCACACGGAGGCAGTTTCTGCTATGGGATTCGGTGGATGCAGCAGGCTGGTAGCTGTGCTAACCAGGGAGGGGACCCCGGAACCAGAACCTCTGTCCCCACCTGGCCCGGAAGTGTGGTCACTGCAGAAGGGAGAGGCAAAAGACCCAGAACAGCCAACACAATTTTGAAGAAGAACAGAGTTGGAGGACCGACATTATCCAACTTCAAAATTTACTATAAAGCTACACTAATCAAGACAGTGTAGTATTAATGAAAGAAAGACAAATAAAATCAATAGAACAGGAAAGAGAGACCTGAAATAGACCCACATACATATAGTTAACTGGTATTTGACAAAGGAACAAAGACAAGACAATAAAGCAAGGAAATAATTTCAACAAATGGTGCTAGAACAACTAGACAGCCACATTAAAAAAAAAAAAATCTAGACACAGTCCTTCACAGCCCCTTTCACAAAAAATTAACTCAAAATGGGTGACAGACCTAAATGTAAGATGCAAAATTATAAAATTCCTGGAAGATAACATGGGAACAAATCTAGATGAATTTGGGTTTGGCAAAGACTTTGCAGATCCAACACCAAAGGTACAATCCATGAAAGAAAGAATTGATATGCTGGATTTGATTAAAATTAAAAATTACTCCTCTATACAAGACACTTTCAAGAAAATGAGAATATAAGTCACAAACTGGGAGAAAATATTTGCAAAAGACACCTCTGATAAAGTGTTGTTACTGGTCAAAAGAACTCTTAAAACTCAACAATAAGAAAGCAAACAACCTGAATTAAAAATGGGCCAGAGTCCTTACTGGACACCTTACCAAAAGAGATAGATGGATGGAAAATAAACATATATTGCTCTACATCACATATCATTAGAGATATGCAAATTAAAATAACAATGAGATAACCACTGCATACCTATTAGATTGGCCAAAATCCAGAATGCTGACAACACCAAATGCTTGTAAAGATGTGTGGCAACCGAAACTCTCATTCGTTGTTGGAATGCAAAATGGTACAGCCACTTTGGGAGATAGTTTGATGCTTTCGCACAAAACTAAACATACTCTTACCATAAGATCCGGCAATAGTGCTTCTTGGTATTTACCTGAAGGAGTTGAAAATGGGTTCACACAAAAACCTGCACACAGATGTTTATAGTAGCTTTATTCATAATTGCCGAAACTTGAAAGCGATCGAGATGTCCTTTAGTAGGTGAATGGATAGATAATCTGTTGGAATCTAGGCAATGGGACATTACCAGGGCCGAAAAGAAAGGAGCTATGAAGCCAGGAAAAGACATGGAGGAAGCTTGAATACATGTTACTAAGTAAAAGTAACCAATCCGAAAAGGCTACATACTGCATAATTCCAACTGCAGGACACTCTAGAAAAGGCAAAACTTTGGAAACAGTAGACACATCAGTGGTTGCTAGGGCTTAAGTGGGGAGAGAGGATGAGTAAGGCAGTATGAAGCATTTTTCAGGGCAGTGAAACTATTCTGTATGGTATTATAATGGTGGAGACTTGTCATCGTATATTTGTTCAAAGACACAGAGTGTACAACCCCAGGAGTGAACCCTGATGTGAACTGTGGCTTTGGTTTATAATAATGTATTCACGTAGTTTCATCATCACCGCTTGCTTTTTGTTTGTTTTGGTATGAACTTAAAATTACTCTAAAAAATAAAGACTATTTTTCTTTAAGGATCCTTTCCTCATCTCCCTTTATCTCCCTGAGAATTACTGGTAACTATGAAACCAAGGCCTCCCTAGCACATGTCTGCACTGCATTTGACTTTGCTCCTAAAGATCTGCTTTTATGTCTCTGCCCTGACAAATGAGCAAACGAGAGTCTGTATCACTACCATATCCTGTTATCATTCTGACTTTTTCTATAAAACTTCACTTAAACCAACAGATCAAAAATCTTCTAAATCTTCTAAATCTAAATCTTCAGTACGTCCAAATAAGCCCACCATTTGCTCTCTGCATACCTAAATTCCTGGGCAAATTAATTTCAAAAACCTAATAAAATGTTGGAAATTATTTAAGATATGATAGAAGAGAGTTAAATCAATATTTGTCTGCTATAAAACTATTTTTTCAAGTAAATATTCAGATGTTTGTATTTTTGAAATTTTCCCATTACTTAGGCATTCATTATTCAAAATGTATTTTTATAATCTTTTGAGACTTTCAGACACTGGACTTTCAGATCTTTGGCCATTCTACTTTTTGCCTCACAGGTCTCTCTTGCCTTTTCTCTATTTGTCATCTTTTCTAGATTCTACAGCCCATTACTTATATTACTTTCTTGCCAATTACCTTAGTGCCATTGTCCATCTATTGGCTCTACACTGACAAATCTGTCCCACTTCTTCATTTTCAAATTCAGGCTGCTAGGGTACCATGAGGGCAGGCAAATCATAAACTGTCATGGTGAGTGGCTCTCTCTGTTGCTCTCCCTCTCATGCCCTAGCGTGGCTAACGTAAGCATTAGAACTACCTTCTAACCCCTTTATCTCTATACTTCCCCTTCATCAGGTGGGATGCCCTCTCTTCTCTCTTTACTACCAACACACCTGTGACTCTATGTCCTCTCTCCTTGCTTCCAGATCATGCTCGCAATGGCACTTTGGCATAATTCTGATCTCCCCATTTGCAGTTCGAAATCTAGTCCTTTCCCTCTTCCCAAAAGTACTATTTCACCATTTATCTGTTTTCCTTTCCCCCTACTTTTGGTTCCTCTTTTTCTACCAGCATCAGTCCCATGGCATGTAAACATTTGTCAATTTGCTTTTCTGTTGAATTTTTAAAAAAAGAGAAAAAGATCCCTTGCTGTCATGGTTAGCTAATTTATTTTGATATGATTTCACATTTTCTAATTCATCTGACATTTATTTGGATATTTTGTGCATTCATTACCTCAAATTCATCATTCATAGGCATTCTTCAATCCACTGAAATTTGGCTTCCCTTCACTTATTCTTTATTGTCTGTTTTCCCTACTTTTGGACCGAACGCCCCACAAGGGCAGAGGTTTTGATCTGTTTTGTTTTTTATGTATCCCAAGCACCTAAAAGAGTTCCCCTTGTCTTTCTAAAGAACTCCGTTTCCTGAGACAGTATAGGCCCTCAGTAAATATTTTTTGAATGAGTCAATGGATGTTGGACACTGAGCAAGGCCCTGAGAGTAGGGGGAGGAAGCAGAGCCATCTTAACTTTCTCTTAAGATGATGAGAATATCCATGCTGCCATGTCCAAGTACACATGGACATTTTGGTCTTTATCATTCTTTACTTCTCTTCCCCACCTGACCCTCTTTATCTCTTACTTCTTGAAACAGTTTCTTGCCTTGAGTTTCATGACCTTGCACTCTATGTATTTTGGTCTCTAATTTTTTAGTCTTTTCAGGATTCTTTGCAAGGTCCTCTTCTGTTAACCTGTGGCGGTCAGCTTCTAAGTGTTAATGCCTTCTCTTATCTTCAGGCATTATACAGACCCTTGAATATGCACATTCATTCCCATGGCATCAACTTTATCTAAATACAGAGCATTCTTAAATTTAAAGCCCAGTTCTTGAACCTAAAGTTCTATCCGTACTTGTCAATCTCCCCTTCTGTGCAACTGCTCACAGAATCATGTCCTTGTCTCATGCTCTGCATCTCTGTGAATTGTGGCACTATCCCTTCACTTTCCCAAATCAGAGACCATGCTGATAGCCTTAGTCTTCCTTCATCTTCTCTTTTCTTTTCTAATCATTTTTCCCTCCCAGTCTATTTCAACTCCACAATATCTTCACACTGACAATAAAAGCAATAGATTTGTGAACAATTCTATTCAACCAATAATCTTAAACTTACCCATTACTGTGGAAATAATTGCACTGTATTATAATTCTCTGTTCCTTTGTCCCTTTTACTCAAGAGAGTGTGAATTCCTTAATAAGAAGAATATTCTGTTACATTTCCAGCTTTTCACACATGGCCTGATGGTCCCTGTGTAGTTAAAAAGCGATTGTTGACCAGTTGACGATAGATCACTCAGCTTAGAATATAGGGCAAGAAAAGGGGGAGGGCGGTAAAAAAAATAATAAATGTAAAAACCTGCTTTAAAAAAAAGCATTTGTTGGAAGGATAAGAGAGTCTAGATAAATTATAATCTTTAATGATTTAATTGTGTCAGTTGGAGTTTCATAGTATTGAGTACATAAGAACTGCAAGTGTATATTGGGGCAATATTTTAAAACTTGGTTTTGAAAGAGGAGCTAGACTAGGCTTACAGATTTGAGATTAAAGTACACTATTTGAGGGGTGCCTGGGTGGCTCAGTCGGTTAAGCGTGGGACTCTCTTGATTTTGGCTCAGGTCATGATCCCATGAGATGGAACGCTGCGACAGTCTCTGTGCGAGGCGTGACGCCCACTTAAGAAAGAATCTCTCCCTCCCTCTCCTTCCCCTCCCCCCAAAATAAAATAAAATAAAATAAAAATAAAGTATACTACTTGAATACAATTTATTAGTGTAAGAAATTAATGTGATAAAATTCCACGTAGAATTCTCAAATAATTACTACCACTCTTACTACACATGAAACCTGCCCTTTGTATGTACATGTACTCTAAACATTAGCAGATAGAGGATATATGGCTGCTGACAACTAGAATAGCATGTTTAGATCCAGGGAAGATTCCCTAAGGAGATACTTGCCTTGCCAAGTAATAATTATTGGCAGTGTGTCAGCAATGTAAAGAATCTGAGAAATTCAAACTACAGCTTGGCCAAATTAATCTTAATATGCTGACGTTAGAGTTTAAAAAAAAAAAAAAAAAAACTCTATTGCAGTTGAGAAAAAAATTACCCTGGAGACAAAATTGTATGACCCCTAAACATTTTGTTTTTCAACACCTTGTTAAGTGCATAGACCTTAATTTTAGGATAGTTTTTAGGTTTATAGAAAAATTGAGCAGAAAGTACAGAGCTCCCATGCACCCTTCCCCTCATCTAGCTTGCACATTTCTCTTTTTATTACCTTGCACTAGTGTGATACATTTGTTACAATTGATGTTCCAGTATTGATATATTATTATTAACTGAGGGCCATAGTTTCCACTGGGCTCATTCTTTGTATGGAACAATTCTATGTGTTTTGACAAATGCATGTCATATACCCACCATTATAATGTCATAGAGAATAGTCTCATTGCCCTAAAAATCTCCTGTCCTCCACTTATTAATTCCTCCCCTGACTCCACCCAAATGCCTAGCAACCATTGATCTTTTTATTATCTCTAAAGTTTTGCCTTTTCTAGAATGTCATGTATTTGGGATCATACAATATGTAAACTTATCAAACTGGCTTCTTTCACATAGTGATAGGCGTAAACACATTTTCAATGAATGCTTTCCATGTACAAAGCATTAAGCTAGAAGCTGAAGAAATAAGAATTTCTCCATATAATGAGCTCATGATCTAATAGGGCGAGCATATATGTAAATAAATAAAATACAATAGGTGGGGATAAAGTACAGGAGTCTTATTAAAAACACATGAAGGGGGGATTCTGGGTGACTCAGTTGGTTAAGTGGCTGCCTTCCACTCGAGTCATGATCCCAGGGTACTGGGATTGAGCCCCATGTCAGACTCCTTGCTGGGTGGGGAGCCTGCTTCTCCCTCTCTCTCTGCTGCTCCCCCTGCTTGTGCTCTCTCTCTCTCAAATAAATAAATAAAATCTTTAAAAAAACCTCAGACATATAAAGGTAGTGGTGCCTGGGTGGCTTGGTCAGTTAAGTGTCCAACTCTTAATTTCAGCTCAGGTCTTGATCTCGGGGTCGTGAGTTCAAGCCCCGCATAAAATATATATATAGCACACTGGAAAAAAAAGAGCAAATTATCTATAGATGGGAGCAAATAGAAGGCAATTTAGTTAAGCTTCCCAGAGGAAGTGATTTCTTAGCTGTGTTCTGAGAAATGGGTAAGGTTTTGCCAGAACAAAGGAGTCATCTTTCTTGAGTTTCTTTGTTTTTCTAATTAGCTGAAGCCATTTACTCTAAATACATTTCATATATAACCACTTGAAAACCACCCCCTTCCATATATTATTTATATGATATAGGATTATATTGGTAATATAATCTGGGTACACGACAAATAGATCTAAGTGAGCACATTTTAAAAGAGCTGCTATTCACATGGGAAAAATGATGTTACTGGCCCAATCTGCTTGTACTTTGAGTTGTTTTTCCGTCAGCGATAATAAATTTGTGACCAATATGGCTGGAATTAAGGGTGTTGTCAGGGACTGTAAAAGAAAGTTATCTGTCACACACTGAAACTAAACATATGATCTTCAGTTCTAGGCCAGAATAAACCATCAGGATGGTTTACTTGTTCAAACATAAATATATGTACATAGGTATATAATATTTGTCTGAAAATCTTGTTGATTTTTCCTTTGGGCAAATTTCTATTCTGATAAAATGCATACATTAAAATGATTCTGGATTATTTGAGGTTTTTTTTTTTTAATTTCATGCCCTTTTAGAATTTTGAGGTATTTATAATTATAAATGTGAATTGGATAAAAAACACTCAATAAATATTTTATGGATGAAAACATAAATATGAGGTTTATAATCCAGAGAATGAAATATGTGAAACTAAGTATCATATTGAGATATTTAAATTTTTTTTTTATGTTTTCCTTAATTGCTTATTCATACCCTATAAATTAGACCATATAGTCTGGATCACTGCAAATAACTTTGAAAGCATGAGGGGGTCTTATCATCAACTTATTGCCTTGGGTAATTGATGTCATAACTTTGGGTTACTGGGCACAGTAATCTCAGAGAGAAATTTGCAGATGATGGGTAGAGCTCTAATTGGCTATTTGCCTCAGATCTTCTGAAAGACTCAACCTTTAGTCATGTCTTAAATAAAAAGAAATACAGAGTAGCTCAAGTCATTTCCTGTAATTAAAACATTTGGCAAAAGTGAGTTCCAGGGTTGTTAAAACTGATGTGTTCAATTTTGGCAGCTTCTTTTGTCCTTAGGGTACATTATAACATCTGCTCTTCCATAGTACATATGCTAATCAGGAGAGGCCTTGTTTTATTATTGTTTTTTTTTTTTTTTCCCAATCCTTAAATACATACGAAAAAGAAAACTCATACAAGCCTCTTAGGGTGAATGATATTGTAAAATTATTTTTGTGGCCAAGTTTGGGGGGAAAAAAACCCTCACATTTCTCTCTTCATTTAAATCCAAAACATATGAATTGTACACTTACAGAATAAAATGCCTTTTTTAAATCCATTCAAAGACCTTAATAAAATAAAGGAATACATTTCCTGAATTGCAATACTGAAGAAGCCTTGAAGGGTAGCAGAATATGCCATCCCAAAATATGCCCCTTTGGCACAAGGATTATTTTGAGCTGAAGGTAACTGAGAACAAGTAGACATAAGAAAAACTATGTCCTTTATTTGCCTAAAAACAAGACATAAATTTATAAAGGTGTCTTCTCTTCCTTTCTACCAGGAAGAACAGAAGTTAACCACCGAAGACAACTCTAGACCCTTGGGAGCCCAGAGGCAGCACCAGATGCAGAAACACAACGAACTTTGCGAACACCACACCTTTTCTCTTATTACTTTCCCATATATTTGCTTTCCGCAATTTGCTACCCCTAGAAGTTCAAAGTCTTTTTCTTTTGTCTTGCCGCTTCCCTACAAATGACTATTCTTTTGTTAAGGTGTCGCATAAAACCCATTCTAACTGCCCCTGTAAGTTACTCCTCACTGGGTGCTCCCAAGTGTATGTACAATACACGTGATCATAAACTTCTTGTTCTTCTCTTGCTAATTTCTCCTTGTCAGAACTAATTTACAGGTCCCCAGACAATCAGCCTAAAATGGATAGAGGGAAAAGAATTTTTTTTCTTCTCCTACTCTCCTTAACTCCCACGGACATGCATGGAGTAACAGTTCTTGTGAAATTTCTCGCCAGGCCTGGGCATTTCGTGGTATCTCTTGCTTGCAAAGAGAAGTCTCACAAGGCACAGGTGATCGAGCCTTTGTGCAGCTTTCTGTGATTATAAAACAACAGCTTCTCCAGTCTCAGTGAACTGTATGTTGAAGAAAAATTACAAGCCATTCTTTTGTTAATAAAAAGTCTTAGGGTTTAAAAAGCAACTTCTCTCGGGCGCCTGGGTGGCTCAGTTGGTTAAGCGACTGCCTTCGGCTCAGGTCATGATCCTGGAGTCCCGGGATCGAGTCCCACATCGGGCTCCCTGCTCAGCAGGGAGTCTGCCTCTCTCTCTGACCCTCCCCCCTCTCATGCTCTCTATCTCTCATTCTCTCTCTCGCAAATAAATAAAAATAAAAATCTTAAAAAAAAAAAAAAAGCAACTTCTCTCATACCCTAGGAAACAATTGGGCATTCTCTAACCCAAGCATCTCACAGCCCTGGTGTGTGCACGCATGTGTGCATGTGTGTGTGCGTGTGCACGTGCGCGCGTATGTTATATGAATTGAATGTCACATAAGTAAGACTTTGGATGCATAGTTTGCTGTACTGTCATATATGCATATATATATATATATAAAACAGTTGCACAATTTTTTAAAATAAATTTCATTTTTTCAAACAGTTTTAGATTTACAGGAAGATGGCGATAGTACAGAGAGTTTCCCTATACTCTGCACCCAGTCTCCCCTATTATTGACACCTTACATTAGTATGGTACATTTGTTATAGCCAATGTGCCAATATTGTCCACAGTTATTCATAAAATCTCTGTTATGCAGATTGTCTTAGCTTTTAACCTAATGCCCTTTTTCTGTTCCAGGATCTCATCTAAGATATTACATTACATTTGACTGTCATGTCAGTTTAAGCTTCTCTTGGCTGTGATGGTGTCTTAGAATTTCCTTGTTTTTGATGACTGTGAGAGTTTTGAGGAGTACTAGTCAGGTGTCTTACATATTTTTTTCATTAATCACTCTCTTAAAAAATTACTTAAGCCACAGCCAACAGGGAAATTTCCCTTTTAATACGTTTAGGGATGCAAAATAGTGATACTAATTTCCTTAAGGTGAACTCAATATCCCCATTGCCAGATCTCATCATCAAAAACTTCGTTGGTGTAAAAGACTAGATATTTTCTCACGATTCCTGTTGTATGAAACAATATTCTCAAATTTGGGGGACCCCTCTTTTTAAAATACATTTAGTGTATGTGTCTCTGTAAACTGTGAAGGCACTTTTGTGATGATCTAAGTGACTATTGAGAGAATGCTGAGCATTTCAGTTGCTAACATTCAGGTATTAGCAGGTGCTATTCCGAAATGAAACCCTGGCTCTTCTGGGGTTCTCCCATCTGATCGAAACACTGCATTTTAACCAGTCCTAGGAACCGTAGTGTGGGTGTATATATGTGTGTGTGTGTGTGTGGTTATGTATGTATTTTCAGCAGAGTACCTATACTCATTCAACAAATAGTTACTGAGCCCTAATACTATGTCAGGCATGGGGTTATTTGCACTGATGACTTAGTTCATGAGCCATTGACACGTCTTATTCTGGTGAGTAATCAACCTCTCTGTTCCCTATTCCCTGACTGAATCTCCCCATAAACCCTTGAAGATCAAACTTAAAGAAATCAAATTCAGTTGACTTTACATTATAAGCAAGTTAGATCAGAAGTAAATATTTTAAAACTGTAAGTGAAAGAAGTATATCCTATAGAAAGCTAGCTTTGTACCCAGACAAGGCTTACCAGGCATGAAGGCAATACCATGTGATCACAAAGGTAAATCACTAAATTGGGAACAAAGACTGCATATTAGGTGGGGTTACCTCATTTTCTTTCTTATTTCCAAATCATTTGTTTTTCAAATATTTTGTAAAGCAAGATTTTTTTTTTTTTTAATTTTGTAAGTTAGCCAATATTTTTAGTTCCATAGTTTTGGCAAGTAGCTTGCCTTCATACTGATATCCCTTATAATCAATGAACTCTCTATACTAATAAAAAGGACAAAATTGGAGGATTCATTTCTACATACAATTTTTTCTTAAAATATTTTATTCTTACTATGGCATTTAGTTTCAATTATTTTGAAAATTCCAAGGGTTAATTTATTCTGTTTTTATCATGCCTTTTGATAGATACCAAAATCAGTTATTGAGGCATAGCATTAGAAATAGGCCTTACACAATATCATACTCAAAAGATGATACACGTCTTGAGTGCATAGAAAGCAAACGGGAAAATTTGCTGTTTTCTTGGGTTTCTTTGTTTCTTATGTTTAAAAAAAAATGTATCATGTGCTCCAAGGCCAATTATTTGCAGGAGTCTTGGAAAGAATATAATTTAAATATACAATGTCAACATAAAATACAGAAAACATTAGCTTTTGATTTTAGAAGTATTTTAAAATTAAAATTAAGTAATTTCTGCAGAGGTCCAACAGTTTTGTTTTTCATTTCTCTAAATTGGAAATGTTGTGGCATCTTGTGTAGCATGAATCTTAAATTAGATCCTGCTTATTTTGAAGTGTGTTTCTAAGATACAAAGTTATCATTAATAGGTCCGAAACTTAAATAGAAGGTTATAAATTAAGTGTTCTGTGGAATTTGGCATATGGAAAGGGAAAGCTTCCAGTCCTTCTCTGCTTACCATTCATGTGATATTTTTCCTTCTTATGGGAAAAGGAAATTTTTAAAAATTTACTAGTTTCAGGTGTACAGAATAGTGATTCACAGATCTACCACCTTATGTTATGCTCACCAGAAGCACAGCTAACATCTGTCACCATGGAACACTGTTATAAATACCATTGAGCATATTCCCTATGCTCTACCTTTCATCCCTTCTGTGGAAGAAGGAATATTGATATATTTATGTGCTCAGGGTTTAAGTATGCTATGACAAACTTTTCCTCATCTTTTATTATAAATATCTGCATATATGTGTCAAGGAAGGATACACATATTTGTAGATTCCTGTGATTGAAGTTCTTTAGCTCAGGGACTAAGCAAGCTCATTCTAATCCTCCCTGAAATACTTATGAAGAAATTTGTACCTCTTTTTCATGATTCACCTAAGACTTTATCCCATACAAGAGCTGATTATATTAAGCCCTAAGGAGACTGAGTAATTTCCTTTTCAACAAGTATACATTTGCCACTCTGTCTCCTAAGAAAGTGCTAAAAGTTCAGAACATTCATTTTTCTGGAGTAGAGTCTAGAAATTCTCCGAAGTTATTTCACTGCAGGATATCCCACCAAAGCCCTCAAAATTATCCACTCTCCTGGGGTACCTGGGTGGCTCAGTCGGTTAAGCGTCTGCCTTCGGCTCAGGTCATGATCCCAGGGTCCTGGGATTGAGTCCCGCGTTGGGTTCCCAGCTCAAAGGGGAGTCTGCCTCTCCCTCTCCCTCTGCCTGCCGCTCTGCCTACTTGTGCCCTCTCTATCTCTCTGTCAAATAAATAAATAAAATCTTTAAAAAAAAATTATCCACTCTCTGACCTGAGCAAAAAATGCCAGTTTAAGATATAAGACTCTTCAGACACTTACATTTTCCACTTCAAACCGAAGGCTAGAAACACTGCGGATAAAATATCAATAGTCATAGATCATGGCACTTATAAGTGTGTAATAAGAAGTGAATGAGCATGTAAAACCCTTGACCAGTTTCTTTCTGTACCATGAAAGTGCTATCTCCTTGAGATTACAAGAATGAAAGTGTTGTCTAACTCAGAGAAGGGAACTTCCCCTCATATTGTGCAACTCCCAGTTAGTAGCAACTGTATTTTTTGAACTCAAACAACCACAGAAGAAAGAAAGAATGAATGAAAAACACCATCTAATTGATTTCTTCCTTTATTCTGATGCCAGCAAATCAATAAAAGCACGCAAATTTTGACCTTGGCCCTAAATGATTAGGCAGAGTGTTTAATAATAATAGCTTATTGTATGAGTTTGCTAGGGTTGCCATAGCAAAGTGTCACAAACTGTGTGATTTAAAACACCCCATGTTGGGGCGCCTGGGTGGCTCAGTCGGTTAAGTGGCTGCCTTTGGCTCAGGTCGTGATCTCGGGGTCCTGGGATCAAGCCCCACGTCGGGCTCCCTGCTCAGCAGGGAGTCTGCTTCTCCCTCTGCCCCTCCTCCTGCTCATGCTCTCTGTCTCTTTCTCAAATAAATAAATAAAAGATTTAAAACAAAATAAAATAAAACACCCCATGTTTATTGTCTCACGGTCCTGGAGGCTTGAAGTCTGAAATTGAGCGGTGGGCAGGCCATGCTCCTTCTGGAACCTGAAAGTGAATCTTTCCTTGTCTCCTCCTAGCTTCCGGTGGTTTGCTGGTTATCTTTGGTGTTCCTTGATTTATAGCCGTATAACTCCAATCTCTGCTTTTGTGCCCACCTGGCATTCTCCCTATGTGTCTCTGCCTTCTCGGGGCCATCTTCTTATAAGGACAGCAGTTGATTTGGATTAGGAGCCCACCCTGCTCTAGTATGACTTCATGTGAACTTAACTAATTACATCTGCAGGGACCCCATTACTAAATAAGGTCACATTTGGAGGTACAGACAGAACCTCAGCTTTTTTTTTTTTTTTTTTTTTGGTGGCATGGGCATACAGATCCAATTCAACCCATAACACTTAATCTCTTATTTTTTGTCAATGATACATGACATGGTCATGATTTGCTTTGAAAAGTGGAGTCACGTTTACAATGGTAATATTCATTTAGAAAATCTGAGCAGGCAATGTCTGGAGATTCCTATCCTTAGAAGCTTCCTATCCTTAAGAAGATTAGAATCTAGTCGAGGAAACAGACCATTTACAGCTGTGATAATTCCTATAATAGCAATGGGGACAAAGTACTGTGAGAGCAGTTGATGAAGTGACACATTTTTCTTGTATTGAAATGATTTTTATGTTCTTTATGTTTTCATGTGGTCTAAGTTTTTTACAATGAGCATTTATAAGTTCAAGAAGACATTACAGCAAAGGAAATAGATAAAGGAATATGGTTCAAGGCATGCATATAAATGCCCAAATCAAGTTATCCACCACTGTGGAGGGAGATTATATGGGGATTCCATTCTGTACAGGAACATTCATGCATTCATTCATTCAACAAATACCTAATGAATATAGTAGTCCCCCCCTCATACTTGGGGAGTACGTTCCAAGACCCCCAGTCGATGCCTGAAACTGAGGAAAATACCCAACTCTATATATACTCTGATTTTTTCCCCTATACATACATGCCTGTTATGAAGTTTAATTTATAAATTAGGCTCAGTAAGAGATTAACAACAATAACTAATAGTAAAATAGAACAATTAGAGCAATATACATAATAAAAATTACTGTAGATCTTAGCAACCTTAGCATACAATCTTTTTCTTTCCTTATCAAGAACTTTCAACTTTTCACTTAAAAAAAGCATTTTTTAGCTTCTCCTTGGCATATCCAAATTGTCAGCATCATTACTCTTGTGCTTTGAGGCCATTATGAACTAAAATTAGCATTACTTGAATAAGCTCTGCAATAGCATGACTCCCAATCTCATAAGCAAGATGGCTACTAAGGAACTAATGGGCAGGTAGCATTTATATTGTGGGTACACTGGACAGAGGGATGATTCGCGTCCTGCGCTGGGTGGAACGGGTGGGTGTGAGATCTCAGAATGACATGCAATTTAAAACTTATGAATTGTTTATTTCTGGAATTTTTCGTTTAATATTTTCAGACCACAACTGATCACAGGTAACGGAAACCGCAAAAGGTGAAACAGAGAATAAGGGGGGACTACGGCACCTGCCAGGCACTATTTCAGGTGCTGAAGATATAATGTTGAACGAGATAGATTATATTCTTGCTTTCAAGAAGTGTATGGTTTAAAAAAAAAAAAAAGAAAAAAAGAAAAAAAGAAGTGTATGGTTTAGTGCGGAAGTAGACAAAAAAACAGTGAGATACAAATAAATTAAAATCATTACACTTTGGGGCGCCTGGGTGGCTCAGTTGTTAAGCGTCTGCCTTCGGCTCAGGTCATGATCCCAGGGTCCTGGGATCAAGTCCCGCATCGGGCTCCCTGCTCCGCTCCGCGGGGAGCCTGCTTCTCCCTCTCCCACTCCCCCTGCTTGTGTTCCCTCTCTCGCTGTGTCTCTCTCTGTCAAATAAATAAAATCTTTAAAAAAAAAAAAATCATTACACTTTGTAATGAAGAAAACAAACTGGGGTTAGGAAAGCAGGAAAAATCTCCATTAGGAGGGAATATTTAAGCTCTGAATCCTAAAGGATGAGAAGGTGTTGACCATGCAAAGAGTAAGAGAGTTTTGAATGGGACTTTTGTTGGAGAGACTCAGTAGAAAATTGGCGGGAAAGACTAAGTGCTTGAACAAGTTTTAGAGAAATGATCTACATTTAAAAGTTATCTAGAAAAAGGGGAAATGGGAGTGGATATTGAAGGTCAAGTACAACAACTTGCAAAACCCTTTATGCAAGTGTCAGGTATAGGCAGAGGAAATAAAAAGGGAACTTTAGAGAAGCAAACAGATGAAAGAGATTGAGGAAAGGTGAAAAGAGAGGACAGTGCGTTGTCAGTAATGCTGAATTACAGAGAGCTCTTGAAAGGATGCTGACAATGGTGCTAGGGAAAATATCAAGTTTTGTCTATACTTACATATAAATGTATATAAACTTACAAGTGTATAAGTGTATACCTCTTCAGCAATTCTACTGCTATGCATGCATCTTAAATGATCAGAAATGTGTACAAAGGTGTCTGTACTAAGAACTCATTTTCAGTGAGCTTTAAAGTGAAAAACAGAAGCAACCCAAAAATCCAATGATAGAAAATTGGTTTAATAAATGGTCATGTATCTGTACAATGGAATAGTATGCCACTGTTTAAAAAGTATATTAAAACGTAGCAAGTCTCAAAGTTTGGGCCTCAAGACTCTTTTACCACCTTAAACATTATGGAGCGCTCCAAGGAGCTTCTCTTTTTGGGAGGTACACCTATCTATTCAATCAGTCTTACTCTGCAAATGGTACCGTTCAACTCTGGTTCCGCTTCACTATGCACTGGGACCAAGACCACCAGACACAAAGCAATGGCTTCCTGCACACGCAGACAAGCACAGAAACATACTAACATATGCTTCCTAGAATGAGAAGGAAGAAAATGAATGCAAAGGTTAAAAACATTTCCTATATGACTCACCGCCAAAAGTTGACTCTTGAGAATTCCAAGCAGACTGTGTGATGGTACAGCTGCCTCTAAACTTTAAAATCAAGATCTAAAACAACACTGTCTTTTCTTCTAGGAGCCATCGAGGTGGTTCTGAGGACTGTATACGTGAGTGTCTATAGGAGAACCTATTTCTGTATACGGACGAATTGTTATGAGCCTCGTGTGTTTGTTACTTTATAATGGTTGTCCCTGTTTCTTGTTTAGCAACAGCTTAAACGGGCTCCGCAGGATGCTCAGAAAATGGTTTCATGGGTGTAGCTACAGGCTAAACAGGAATGCAGAGAAAAGAACTAACAGGCCCTGCTGGTTTCTCAGAAGCAACGCTGTGTATTGCAAGAGGCCTTCATTAGGAGAAATGCACCTCCAAGCCAGTCAGCGCCCTGGAGTGTCAAACCTGCTTCCAGCTCACCCCTCTACTTGTTAAGGTGTAATCAAATAGTCTTAGGGCTGTAAGGAATCTTCCTGCAATAAGCTCTCACCATTCTAATGCAATCATCTTGTCAGACTCCTCATCTAATGCTTGAATCCTTGGGCAGCATCCCTCATTATTATTGACCAGGCTCCGTTTAATACCTTCAGTATTGTAAAACTAGCTACCCGAGGCAACCTTTCATTGAACAGCTCAAAATGTTATCAAGTTGTTGGGTTGAGCAGCAAAGTATTTTCGGAACTGGAAAAAGACCTATTGTTCTAATTCTATCCCCTGGGATCGCATAGACCAACCCTGCTCCCTCTTCTTCGAGTTATCCTTTCAAATCCTTGGAAGCTAGTAACATGTTGCCTAAATATTCTTGTTCTCATCATAGATATTTAGGGTTTGTTCATCACAAGGTTTCCAGGTTCTTTGCAATCCTAGCTGTTTTTCTCTGCCCATATTTCGAATTAAACAATTCCCCAGATGTCAACACAACATTTTAACAATATGTGCTATGGGTTATAATGCTCTGTGCATTCCTGTGGTGCTTAAAACTCAATGAAAGTTTCAAGTGCTTTGCAGATGCATTGTTATCTTACCTCTTTTTCAGTATTGTACAGCTGAAACATACTTCTTTTTAACTCAATATTTGAATTTTATTCCTAGTCCTGTGAGATCTAACAGTGGATGCAATAACAAACCAAAGATCCTTTTGGATCTCAAATTTTTCACACAAAAACATGTCTATCTTGATCAGCTCATGGGACAGGTGTTTTTTCCTTTGTATTTGAAAATGGTGGCACTGAAGGAATGCTCCATTTGGCACAGGAAAAGCTAGGCTGTCGGTTACTAGCTGCTGCGGCTCGGATTTCTTGTTGCCCTTGCCTTACCAGTACCCAAATACTTTGAATGTTACCCACTCCTGCTTTTAGATATATGTGAAAGAGATTAAACATAGATTGAGGGATAGATTTAATATAAAACATCACAATGATACCCATAGGTGCTCTCCTCTAATAGGCTGAAGAAAATAAACTTACAAATGCTGTATTTATGGAGAGATTCTTCTAATTAGCCAATTTCTCTATGTTGGAAATGATGATAGCTACAAAAAGCAAATGTCAATCCAACCTTCAGGAGTACATCTGTTCGATTTTTTTAAAAAGTGAATCTCTTTTAAGCAAAATGTATTATTTGTAATGTTTAGTCCTTTCCGTGTAGCTTGGTCGAAATGTAAAATAATGCATTGTGCTCAGCTAAAAATGTTCTCTGTGACTATCTTCTTTCGATCTTTGCCCCTCATGCCGTTTTGAATCCGGATACAGAATCTTCCTGCCAGAAGTTCGTGCTTACTTCTCATTGGTTTTCATTTCCTGTTGCCTTCTGAACACCGCGGAGAGAGGGTGCTCTTTCGGTGCTCAGACGTGAGGCTTTCCCGGGCACATTGTTCATTTAACGAAAGAGATAGAGGAGAGGTCCACTCCTTTTGTTTGGAGTTACATAAATATTTTTAAAAGGCAAGATTTCCTCATTTATTCCACTTTAGACTTCCTGTTCAGGGAGAGTTTTAAATGCACGTTTAATCACTCTAAGACGACAACACAAGTTACGATTCTGTAATTACACTGAATTACGTTCAAGGCATTGAAAATAAGAAGGTAAAATGGAATAGCAATTCTGAATTTCTCTCCACATATACTGTAAAGTAGGATTATCACATATGTACATATTCAGAACCAGTTTGTCATTATAAACCCCACGATAAAAACAGCAGACATGTGTTATAATAATTATAATAATAGCTGAATTTAGATGAAAATTATCAAAGAAAAGACTCATACATCATTGTTTCATATATTGAGTATTGTAATCTTATTCCCCTTTATTTCAGTGTTCCTTGTATGGAGTTTGCTTACCAAGTGGTATTTGAAGTTGAAAAATTCTTAAAAAGTTACCGTAATGGAAGAATATTTTCAATCAGAAACAATTTAAGTTTAATGAATATAAAACTCACATAACAATAAACGTTGAAACATCTTACATGATTGCAAACACAATTAGTTCTTAGTAGGTAACTAGGACAGGACACATGGTACTAAGGAGAGAAAAGAAATAGCAATGATTAAAATAACATTAAGAATAACATTTTACAATAAATATTTAATATAATAAATATTTAATATAACATATATTTCTATAAACATATTGCCTATTATATATAACATACAATTAATATCATCTTTATAATACATATAATTAAATTTTAATACATAATTTTTATAATGCATAACAGATAACATCTTAATACATATATATTTAATATAAAATCACATGATAATATTTTGGTTTTGATTATGTTTCAGGACCCATTTTATAGGCTTTATATATCATCTCTTTAATGTTAGTGCCTCTCAGTGAGGTAGGTCTTACTTTACCTCCATTTTATACATGAGACAAGAGAAAAGATGTTCAGTAATGTGCTCACAGCAACAGAGATAATACATGGCATGGGTGAGGCAGAGCCCTACTTTTACTGGATTCCCGTGTTCATCTATAACTCCATTATGTTAAAAAAAAAAAAGTTAAGAGAAATATTATCCTGACTTCACAATTTGCCACGCGATTTTGATTTTTGTATTAGATTTACCTTAAAAACTGTATTTAGCCTGGTACAATATTGGAATGATTTTGTTATTCCAGAGCTCGCAACTTGCTGAGTGGCCATCACTAACTGGACTGGGCTTTTCTTATTTGCTGGGGCTAACCTATAAAGCAAATAATTGTGTAGATACAGGCGGCGACTCATGTTAAAGCCTGGGACAGAGGATACTTTGAAAGATTGTTTTGACAGGACTTCCTTGGTCCCTCTTAAAAAGTTAATATATGATTTTATTAGAAATGACAACAATAACAAAAACTTGTTCTAAATCATATTTATTGAGAGACTTGACTCAGGAAAACAAACTGAGGGTTGCAGAGGGAGAGGTGGGTGGGGAGATGGAGTAACTGGGTGATGGGCATTAAGGGGGGGCACGTGATGTGATGAGCCCTGGGTGTTATAGGCAGCTGACGAATCATTGAACACTACGTCTAAAACTAATGATGTACTATATATTGGCTAATTGAATTTAAATTAAAAAAATAGATAAATCGTATTTATTATAATGTATATTACTACTACTAACCATGAGAAGAAAAACATACAGAAGAAAATAAAAATAATCAAGCAGAAGTTGTAAAATGAGATGATTGTTAGTACAATAGCTATCAATGGATACTATGTTTTCTTTATTGAAAAATCTCTACTAAGCACTGAGGGCAAAATCCTTTGATTAAACTTGTATGAAAGAATAGGTATTAAACCATTATGCAAAATTCCCAAGAGTTAATAACCAAACTGCATTTACTTTACAAAGCTAACAACAAGGAACTTTGAGGCACCACTGTAAGGAAGAAGAGTAAACATGGACTGAAACATGACATGTAGTTCGGGCCTCACAAAATTAGATCTGGCTTCTAAGTTTGATATGGTTATTACTCTAGATGCCTAAATGATAGTAATAGTATAAATACCACTTAGACAATATTTTTATTACCTGATGGAACTTTAACTTATACTTTCTCATTTCTGAGGAATTAAATGTAATTTAATTTGTAATTTTCTCAATATTGGAATTTTTAAGACAATAAAGACATGTATCCTTTTCTACCAGTTTTGTCTTTGGGTGTAAAAGGTTGATAGTAGACTAGACTTGTGTTGTTTGGGCAATTTTACGCTATTGAGGTCTGAATTACACTAATGCTTTTTCATTTTATAGGGTGAATAGTTATAGATCGGTTACTGATACTTTTTTCTTAGACCATTTTTATAGTATGTTAAACATTCTAGAATAAAAATGTGAAATAAAACCACCAAAGTGACTATACTAGCTCAACATAATTACTTAAAGAAAATAAGGCAAAATTAGCATATAATGCTTACTTAAATCATGATATCCATAAATACAGATGACTTTGTTTAAGGGGAAAAGAAACATATTCAAATCACAGTGACACAGCAGAGAAAAAGAAATGTCACAGATTTGATATTATGTTTGGGACACATCATGTTTCTTTAAATAATAATCAGAGCATGTCAAGTGTTTTACCAGAGCTTCTTGAAGTTGACACATGACCTTTAGATTTGTCAGACGTGGTACATCAATTTTCTTGTTTGGAGTTGCACTGGTTTTGTTCTGCGATGAAGTACATTAATTATTCTGTTACTCTTTTTATTTAGAATTTTGGATATTATTTCTAGAAGAGTCACAGTTTGAAATACCTCAAAATCTTTTAACTCAGAAAGGTAAAGGACGGGGCGCCTGGGTGGCTCAGTTGGTTAAGCGACTGCCTTCGGCTCAGGTCATGATCCTGGAGTCCCGGGATCAAGTCCCGCATCGGGCTCCCTGCTCGGCGGGGAGTCTGCTTCTCCCTCTCCCGCTCTTCCCTCTTGTGCTCTTTCTCTCTCTCACTCTCTCTCTCTCAAATAAATAAATAAAATCTTTAAAAAAAAAAAGAAAGGTAAAGGACGTTGCTCTAGCTTAATTAAAATGCAAGGTAGAGAATTAGGATAGTCACTGGAAGTTCATGGTTAAATAAATGTTAACTGTGGTGAAATCTGTCACAGTGAGAAATAATTTCATCTGGTTTTCAATGCTTTAACACTTACATTCTGTTTCTTGGATAATAAGAATCAGACTCAGATTTTAAAGGAACTTAAAATGTCATCAAAATTGAGGGACTATGTATATTTTATTACTGCTTGAATGTTTCTCTTTTCTTCTTTTTGGCTGGTTGTTTTGGCAGACATTAGCTATGATATTTAGCTATGAAGGGCTGCTATTGATTCTAAATCATGGAATCTGTTTTCCTACTTGCTTTAATCTTATCAGGGAATTCAATCAGGAATTTGGTATAGATTACCACTAGAAAACTGAGTACATGGTTATTGTCAACGGTGAGAGATTATTTTCTGAATATATGTATATAAACAAAGAATAGACTTCCATTTTATTTTTATAACTGCTTTAAAAATAAATTCAAATGTATTTACTAGAGGTTTTGCTTGTTTTAAAAAATGAGTTTCAAACTTCAGTTACCTGAATTTAGTTACTTCCCAATCTTCTCTCTAAGGCAAAATTCACCTGGAATTTAAGTCAAATCCATGAGATGTGTATAGTAATTGTGTGCAATTAGGCAAATCCATCAGGTATAACTTATTAACATTAATCATTTTTGGAACAATGGTTCAGAAGACCTGGTTCTACATAGAACTTGATTTATATCAGAAAAAATGAAGTAGAAAGATTAACTGAACTAAAATAAACTCAGCTTCTCTATGGTATTTTCTTTTATAAAATATTTATATTAAGAATAAACACTGGTGGGGAAACAGTTGAAATAGGTAACAGTGTTCTGTGACTCTAGTGATTATAAAGGAATGCAACTAACTGATAAAAGGAATGTGTTTATCTATCTTCAAGACTGTCACCACACTCTTACAACAGACCTGATTATTTTTTGGTAATTATGTTCTATAAAAAAACAGTACAACTCAATTTCACTTTATAATTTAACTTTGGAAGACAAAGCCCGAAATAAATGGCTACGTTCGCTTTGATTCTAATTAAAAAGTTAAACTTAAAAAATCAAACTTAAAACAGTGAATGTATCCACTGCGGGAGAAATATTAAAAACAAAAATCTTATGCAATGCAGAAAACCCCTCCACAAAGGGAGTAGAGAAATAAACCAGTTTTATTGTTGAATAAGTATTAAACCAGAATGTGATGTGCATCACGGCATCTGCAAAGGGATTGCAAAGACAGAAAGGCAACTCACCCCCTACACAGCCAAGCAGATCCAACCCCTTACGTACATGTTTTCAATATAAACAATCCTTAGTCCTTAAGTAAGAGGAATGGGTAACACCTTTTGCCACACATACAGTTCATCTGAATTTTATCTTGGTAACTGGGGAAACCTCCTCTGTTGGCTTTATCTGGAAGAGAAACACACTGCCCATAAATTTGAGCGGAGGCTCCAGAGGTGTTTTACTCTCTCACAGGTTGAGGGACATAAGGGTGCTTTCTCCCTCCATATGTGCATTGCAGAAAGAAGGCTCTGAAGCCCTAGTCAAAGATTTATATACATCTGAAGAAGGCAGAGAAAGAGACTCTGAACAAAAGGGAGCAGGGGGAGAAGTGTCTTCCTTTTTTTTTCAACAGGGAGCATTAAGTTTCTTATTTTTATTTATTTTTTTTTATTTTTTTTTTTAAGATTTTATTTATTTATTTGAGACAGAATGAGAGAGAGAGAGAGAGCTCATGAGAGAGGGGAGGGTCAGAGGGAGAAGCAGGCTCTACGCCGGGCAGGGAGCCCGATGCGGGACTCGATCCAGGGACTCCAGGATCATGACCTGAGCCAAAGGCAGTCGCTTAACTGACTGAGCCACCCAGGCGCCCCAAGTTTCTTATTTTTAATTTATATTTGCCCTTATACCACCCACAGGGATATAGAAATAGTATTATTTCATTATGATTTCCCTCCTTTTTTTTTAAATCATCAGAAGAGCGGGCGCCTGGGTGGCTCAGTCGGTTAAGCGACTGCCTTCGGCTCAGGTCATGATCCTGGAGTCCCGGGATCGAGTCCCGCATCAGGCTCCCTGCTCGGCAGGGAGTCTGCTTCTCCCTCTGACCCTCCTCCCTCTCGTGCTCTCTGTCTCTCATTCTTTCTCTCTCAAATAAATAAATAAAATTTAAAAAATAAATAAATAAATAAATCATCAGAAGAGCTTTCCATAGGTACTACTTATTTTTGAAACAGCTTCATTGAGGTATCACTGACATACAATCACTGCACATATTTAAAGTGTGCAGTTTGGTATTTTGACATACACACACACCTGTGAAATCATGGCCACAATCAAAATGGTGAACTTTTCCATCATCCACAAACATTTTCTCCTACCTCTTTGTAATTCCTTCCTTCTACCACTTCTGCCCCTCCCCTCCTCAGGAACACATTGTTCTACTCTGTCACTATAGAATGTCATGTCATTTTCTAGACTTATTCAGTATGTACTCTTATGTCTGGCTTTTCATTCAGCACAGTTATTTCTAGAGTCATCAGAGTTGTTAAGGTAAGAATAGGTCTTTCCTTTCATTGCCAGGTAGCGTTCTTTTTTGTGTGTACCACAATTTGCTAATGCATTTAGCTATTAATGGACATATGGCTTGTTTCCAGTTTTGAGCTATTACAGGTAAAACTGCAATGAACAGTGTATGTGTACCAGTCTTTAGATAAACATATATTTCCTTTTTCCTAGGGTAGATACCTAAGAGTAGCATGATTGAATTGTATGGTACTGAAGAGTAGCAGATTAGCCTCACTAAAATGTAAGTCCTTGGCATAAGGATTATTCTGAGCTCATTACTTTGAGAAAGAGGAGACACAGCAAAGCTCTGAAAACAGAGTAGAGGTTACCTTTCTATAAGGGAAATACATATTTATAAAGGAAACCTCCTTTTGGAAGGATATCTTTTTATCTGCCCAAAAGAGGATGACTAAATCACAAGAAGGTTTTTTTAATCAATGGAGAAAGAACTGACTTAAATCTGCCTAACAAACTTCCCCTTGTTTACCATGTTTCTCTCAGTAACCTTTCCATAACTGGTCTAACAGCACCTTTCTTTCTTTTGTCCTTAGCTGAAGATGGTATCTGAGCTGGAGTTCTAAGCCACCATGGAGAGTTACTCATTTTTTCATGGGCTATCTCCCATGTATATGTGAAGTATACATGTTAATAAACTTTTATTTGTTTTCCTCATATTAATCTGTCTTTAATTATAGGAGTTTTAGCCAAGAACTCAGAAGGGTAGAAGGAGGGACACCTGGGTGGCTCAGTTAAGTGTCTGCCTTCAGTTCAGGTCATGATCCCAGTGTCCTGGGATCAAGTCCCACATCGGGCTCCTTGCTCAGCAGGGAGCCTACTTCTCCCTCTGCCTGCCACTCTCCCTGCTTGTGCTCTCTCTCTGACAAATAAAATTTTTGAAAAAAAAAAAAAGTAGGGTAGAGGGAAAATTATTTTTACTTCCCTACAGTAAACATATGCTATCGTTGGCATTGACCAGCAGGTTGACGGACTCTATGACATCGATCAAGACCTAATTCTTCTTGTATTTGATGCCTTCGGAGCACCAGGACACAGTGTTGGTGACGGTGGGCGGCACCCGTGATTTGCCGGTCTCCAGCTTGTTGCCCTGCTGCGTGATGTACTCCTGCAGGATCTTGCTGTCCATGATCTGTGGGAAGCCAAAGTCCATGAGCTCATCCAGCAGCTCATAGATGATGACAAAGTTGTCTCGGATGCTCTCCTCCTCCAGGTCCTTGAAGTACTCCGAGAATACCTTGACCATCTTGTAGAGGAAGGAGTACACGAGGGAGGCGTTCAGGTTCTTCAGTGTGGTGGCCACCAAGTAGAGGTTGCTGTGTTTGATCCACAGGAAGTGGACCTAGCCATGGCTCAGCAGTGGGGCCAGGGCGCCCTCTTTCTCCCGCTGCATGAGCAGGGAGGCATGAAGTCCTCGATCTCACTCATGGCAATATCACCCTTGTAGTTGTGACTGATCAGGGGCTTGCCCTTGACGTCGAGGATGAAGACAGCCAAGGCGGACATGGTGGCAGCTGGTGGACCCGGGAGGCAGGGAGTGATAGCACTATTTTTTTAAAAAGCTATTCTTTGGGGTGCCTGGGTGTCTCAGTCGGTTAAGCATCTGCCTTCAGCTCAGGTCATGATCCCAGCATCCTGAGATCGAGTCCCAAATCAGGCTCCTTGCTCGGAGACTACTTGCTCTTTGCGGGGAGTGTGCTTCTCCCTCTGTCTGCTGCTTTCCCTGCTTGTGCTCTCTTTGTCAAATAAATAAATAAAATCTTAAAAAAAAAGAAAAGAAACCTCTTCTAACTGGTCAGGCTTGACTAGTGAGAGAAGTAATTAAAAAAAAAAAAAAGCTATTCTTTGTCCACTGAAATGCCTTTGTCAAAGCTCAGTTGTCTATATACAGGTCAGTCTATTCTGGACTTTGTATTATGTACTATTGATACAGTTATTTCTATTTACTTCTATAGTATGTTTTATTTTTTAAAAGATTTTTATTTATTTGACAGAGAGAGACACAGCGAGAGAGGGAACACAAGCAGGGGGAGTGGGAGAGGGAGAAGCAGGCTTCCTGTGGAGCAGGGAGCCTGATGCGGGGCTCTATCCCAGGACTCTGGGATCACGACCTGAGGCTTAACCAACTGAGACACCCAGGTGCCCTGACATAGTGTGTTTTAATTATAAAGATTATTGTGTCTTAAAATCCAGTAGTATTTACCCTCCAATTTTATTTTGCCTTTTCAAAGTTGCTTTGGCTATTCTAAATCTTTTGCATTTTTCTAAGAACTTTAGAAATAATTTCCAAAAAACATTTTTTTATCTGAATTTTGATTGTGATTACCTTGAATCCATATATCAATTTGGGGACAACTGACATCCTACCTATATTGAGACTCCAACCCATGAATGAGACATGACTCTCTAATTCTATTATTTATTTGGGACTTAATTAAATTTACACACATATAGGGGCGCCTGGGTGGCTCAGTTGGTTGGGCGACTGCCTTCGGCTCAGGTCATGATCCTGGAGTCCGGGGATCGAGTCCCGCATCGGGCTCCCTGCTTGGCGGGGGGTCTGCTTCTCCCTCTGCCCTCTTCCCTCTTGTGCTCTCTCTCTCATTCTCTCTCTCTCAAATAAATGAATAAAATCTTTAAAATAAATAAATTAAAAATAAATTTACACACATATAACAAATCTACAAACTAATCATTATTACAGAACCATGAGCCTACAAAGGGAACACTACAAAATTCTGCCTGCAGTATCAGAAATTTTTGACAAGGTGAGTTTCTTCAGACTCTCGTAGTAAATAGGTGATCATCAGGTGAACAAGTGAGCTTAGAGAGAAAAGCACAAAAGCCCTGGGATGTGACAGGAATAAACATTTAAAGATCTGTACATAGTTATAGTTTGACATATTTGAAACCATTGGTGCATATGGGGGGATATGAAGGGAGATATGAGGCTGGATCCTTGTCTTATGTTCTCCTTGAAGATAATTGTTCTTTTTCCTGTGAGCAATGGGGGCTAGTGAAGGATTTTAATGGAGAAGTAACAAGCATATTTAAAAGATCACTCTGAAAGTTGAATGACTTGTTTAAACATTTTTTTAAGATTTTTAAAAATTTATTTACTTGAGAGAGAGAGCAAGCGAGGTAGAGAGCACAAGCTGGGGGTGGGGAAGAGAGTCAGAGGGAGAAGCAGACTCCCCACTGAGCACGGAGCCTGATGCAGGGCTCAGTCCTAGGACCCTGGGATCATGACCCGAGCTGAAGGCAGATGCTTAAACGACTGAGCTACCCAGGCACCCCTTGTTTAAACATTTTTGAAGATATTTATACTTAAACCTGTTTAAACTCCTGGGGGAAAAGTCTCCATATTTATGGCGTATCAGTACATTTATACTATATGAACACTATTTGTTTCTGACTTAAATTTATCTCTTTTTTAGCATTACAAAATACGTATTAGTTTTATGGATATTGGACTTTGGTGAGCAAGTTTAACTCCCAACTCTGTACCTGATTCTAATGGTATCTGTATCTTCTATGGTTTCAGTTCTTTTCAGCATATTCTCTCATCTTCATTTAACTATACAAAAAGATTTTTCTTTCCTTTTTTTTTAAGATTTTACTTTTAAGTAATCTCTACACCAAATGTGGGACTCGAACTCACAACCCTGAGATCTAGAGTCGCACACTCTCCTGAGTCAGCCAGATGCCCCCTTGTTTTTCTTTTATTACTGTTTTTCTCATGCTCAGTTATAAACTCCCTTGTACACTTAGTAACTTAAATATCTCTTTATACACTCCTTATCAGTAATGCTTGCCCATACTCAACACTGCCACCAAAGATGTCATTTTCACAATGTTCTGTCTAAATAGTTATGGTTTTCTATTACATTATCTCTTGTTAATTAAACTCTCTTCGTATAACTAATTCAGTTGCTTTTCTTCTTAAGCTTTTCACTTTAGGGGGGCAACATTCATTTACTCTTTGACCTACTTCCTCCTTTACTATAATCTAAGTGTGCAAGTCTTGGCTTAATGTTTCCTTGAATTCCTGTGTACCTCTTTAAATATTGCCACGCTATCAACATTTTGTTCAGTCACATCAAGAATGTTGACAAGGTAGATAACACACGTGTTAGGCGTGAACAATTGAGTAAGGGTGTAGAGACGGTAAAATCTAGCCTCCTAAATTTCCAATCATATTTCTTTTTCACTTTCAGGTTTCAAAATTTCTGTTTCGAAGAAAACTTTTTTCTAGTTAAATATTAATATTTTTCCTCCCCTCATATAATCTATTTTGGTTGATGACTATCTTTCCTTCTCCAACTTTGAACATCTGGTTTTCTAGGTTGAGTAGGTTCCTCATTAACCTAAAGACAAACAACCCTCTTCCCCACCTTAGCTTTGTTTGTATACCCTGAAGGTGAAAGGATATTTTGGATTGAACATTAACTCCTCTGTTTACCCAGGTACTTCCAAGTACAATGCTTCTATGCTTCTTAGAAGTCACTGTGGGATCTTAGAACACATGTCCCTGAGCTAAGCAGTGGGGGTCAAATTACCAAATTCCAAATCTTCCTGGTAAACTTTGCTTATCCTCTTTTATCTTCTGAACATTGTTGACTCTGGTCTTTGATTGGCTGTATCTTCATGCCTAGAATAGTATATGCCTGCTTTATCTTAAGTATTACCCTATTTTTCTTTTTAAGATTTTTATTTCTTTGACAGATTGAGAGAGAACACAAACAGGGCGAGTGGCAAGGAGGGGGAGAAGCAGGCTTCCGGCAGAGCAGGGAACCCGATGTGGAGTTCAATCCCTGGGATCACGACCTGAGCCAAAGGCAGATGCTTAACCAACTGAGCCACCCAGGCGCCCCTGTTTTTCAAGTATAGAAACTTGGATTTACTTAGTGTATTACTGCACTGCGTCTTGATAATTAGAATGTTTTATTTATTAACTTGCTTACCTACTTACGTTTAAGATATTGTTCATGAAAGTCATTCTGTACTTGACAAAAATTCCAGTCTTTTGAAACTAATTTTCTACTATGACTTCTTGAATGATTTGGGTCTAAAGTACTCTTTTGCTTGTATTATGATCAGTTGTTGTAAGACTGAGAAATACGGAGATGTGTATAAAGGTGGTGAGTAGTTAAGGGTTCTTTTCCTCAGGGTATTTTGAATAAAAGTTGAACTAGATTGCTTAGTTTAGTGTGGGTTCATAATTAGAGCAATATGATATTTGTTGAAATTTTTGACTGAGACAGACTAAAATACAAAATCAAATATAGTTCTACTTGAGACTAAAACCACCCTTGTGAGTAATAAATCAGCCTTTTTTCTCTTGATTATGTGCTTCCTGATATTATATTGACCTTTCTCTCATTACATGTAAACAGGTAATTCTTATGGTAGCACAGTCTGAAAATAGTAAGAGAAGTTTAAGAATCTTTTGAAGCGTGAAAAACATTTGAATCAATTGCTTAAGAGATGAACAAACCATGACAATTTTTTACCATGAATCCAAAAACCATTTTAAATACATTGATATTTTATGAATCATAGCGGTACCCTCCTACACCTGAAGTGATATACAAATACAAATGTGTGAAATACACTTCTTATTCATCTGCAGACAATGTTGGGAACAAATGTGGGTTCCCAGACACTTTAGATAAACAACTGATCAGTGTGTGGACTACAAATGGGACAGTAGGCATAGGTCAGAGGAAAGAAAAGAGGGGGTCGTAGCAAAAAGATAGGTCAAAGTGAGGTAGAGATGGTCAAATTCCTTTGTATAAGAGATGCCAACTTTTGTTTACACGTCCATACATTTGGCATTTCCAAAACTAAGAATGCAATGGGCATTTCAGCTCAAAGGGATGCCAGGTCAAATGGTGAGGAAATGCCCTGTGCTGTTCACGTGTAGCTATATGTTTTAACTTCTTTTTGCAGATTCTCTTGTCTTTGGATAGAACCAGGGATTATAATACTTTGAGACTTATTATAGATTTGATCATATCTTAATGTTTTCTCTTCTGGTGGAGTTTTTACTAGCCTTAGCGCCATTGAATTATAGCTAACAAAACTGACCACAGATGACATTTTGCTACAAAAGTTCAAGAGTATGGCTCAGTTAACGGAAATGGATTTGTGGCGCCTCCACATAAATCCAGGAAATTCTAGAAACCAAGCCAAATCAACCAATATGAGTTTGAGCCAATGATAAGTGAAAATAACTCCTTAGGCCACTGAATACTACTTGGCATTGAACAGCAACAATTTGATTTATATTGCCTTTATGTTTTTGTATAAGATCAAAACTCCTTTTTAAAAGTTTTTTCAAATTTTGAACAATTAACAATTTCTTGAAAATAACTGAGGAAATGTTGGGAAAGGCGTTGTGTCAAACTATTCAAGGCAAAGGGTATAAGCTTTTTCTGCCTTTGTTTCATGCTTTGATCTCAATAAGCCATTAACTTTTCCCTTCTAGGCATTTAGATTAAAAACATTTAACTATTTCACAATAACATCCCTGTCTCCCTGAAATTTTCAGATACTATTACTTTTCAATTTATTGCTCTTAAGATAGATATGTTAACTTTGATTTACACATGTCACTATGCATTTTAAAACATGATAGATGAAAAGCAGCTGAGATCAGGATAATCCTCTATCTTCCCCCCACTCTTGGTCTCCTCCAACATGCATTTTGAGGAAATGTAGGTTATTATTTGAATAGTACTCCCAAAATACTTAATTTAAAACCTAGGGAAAAAAGTGGGTTTCTTTGCTTTGTTTTTTAACTAAGATGAACCAGATAGAATGCAATGCAGCAGGTTTTAGGGAAAAGGCAAAGGTAACATTATTTAGCTTTAATTTTTTGGAAGAAATGCTATAGAAGAACAGCTAGGATTTTTTTTAAAATGTTAATCTAATGTTTTAAATTGACTTATGCACAAAAAATTAAGTACTGAGTAAAATTTCTTGCCCCAATATTCTCAGCCAAGTTTCTTTTATTTATTATGTTCGTACATTGTTAGTTTTTGATGTAGTGTTCAGTGATTCATCAGTTACATATATCAGAGGAACACACTGGCAAATCTTTCAGGAATTTTTTTTAAAGAATTTGTCGGAGAGAGAGCACAGGCAGGGGGAGCTGGAGGCAGAGGGAGAAGCAGGCTCTCTGCTGAGCAAGGAGCCCAATGCAAGACTCGATCCCAGGACCCTGGGATCATGACTTGAGCTGAAGGCAGATGCTTAACCAACTGAGCCACCCAGGCATGCTGCTTTCAGTTATTTTTAAAGCATTTTCTTCTATATCTATACATATACTACTGTATTATTTGATTTATCATAATTAAGTAATAACAGTAGTAGTATAATACATAGAGGTAGTACATAATATAGTTGTATATAAATATAAGCAATAGTATTAGACTTTCATAAGAGTAAGAGACAGAGAAGGAATTCCTCTTATGACATGAGGGATTTAGAGCTACCATACAACTCTTCATGTTGATTTTCCAATCTTATACATTTTGTGTGCCTTGGACTTAACTGCCTAGCTTTATCTCCTGGTTAGTTTTCAACATAACAATGTAATATTTTTCCAAATGTTGCACCAGATGTAACACCTATCAGTAGATTTACCAGAAGTTCAAACACATCAAATTATCTTAGTTACATGTGTTCCCTTGGATTTCCCCTTCCACTTGTTTCTAGGCCTGATACATTGGTGTCATTGCAGGACTTGCCCTTCATTTTCCTGTTTTGAATCTCTCACCTTTTTTAATTTCATGCTTTCCTTATTTCTAATTTACTCACTTTAGTAAAAAATATTGTCTTAAGAGTTTCTAGATTTTTTAAGCTTTGTCTATGTAAAATTCTTATTATATCCTCAAATTGACTTATAGTTTAGCTTAGTATACAATTATAGTAAAAAAAAAATCATCATCCCATGGAATGTTGAAGACTCTGCCTCACAGTCTTCCAGCATCCAATGTTACTGGTAGAGAAAACATCAGTTGATATGGTTACAGGATTTCTTTTCCTTTGGTGGTGCCCATGGTTCACACAACTTCGAAAGAATGAAGAAGTAGCAGATACAGCGGAGGGGAGCAAAGCAAGGGTTAGCAAGGCTTATTGGGTGAGAGTTTTTATTAAATGATAGAGTACAAAGCTCCTGAGGAGGGAGGGGACCCGAGAGCACTGCCCCCGGAGTTTGTTTCTAAGTCTAGGGGTTTTTATGGACTTGCTGGAGGGCTGTTTTAATCTGATTTACCTTCCCTGCACCTGTCATCCAATCAGGCTTTTGTCACCCATCTACTGCATGGGAAAGGGTGGAGGGCTCCTTCCAGGGTGGTGTAAAATCCTTTTAAGGATGGTTTCCTCTTAGGGCGGGGTGTGCCTCTTCTCCCTGCCTGCCTTCCAGTTATTCTTCATCAATATTTGAATACTCCTTTTTGAATGGTTACCCACTCTATACTTTTCTCAAGCGATTAGAATCCTCTTTTGATCCCTGAGGTTTTAGACTTTCCCAGTGAAAAGTCTTGGAGTGAATGTGTTGGGGAGGGTGGGTTTCAGTCTTGGAGACTTAGTGCCAGGAATGGCCAGCAATCCCTGTACCGATGGCTGAAAGAGTCCTCCAAACTTTGCTGTGAAAGAGAAGGCAAGGGGGTCAATGCTCAGAGACATGTCTATCTTAATTAAACTGACAAAGTTAACTTAGTTCAAATATCGACTTATCTTCCACCTGGATCCTCCCCATTGTCAATTTTTGCCTGAGACCCTGGTGGGGAAATGTGGTGGGTGGTGTTAGGTGAAGGGAGAAGGAGCCATGGTACCTGAGGCACCAAGGGTGCTCTAGAAGCCAGTTATGAAGGTCCCACCCAAGGTGGTCCAGAAACAGAAAGGGGAGGGAGACAGAAGAGACAAAGTGCTGCCAGAAGGCAGAGAAAAGGTTCCTGGTTCTAAAGCTCATCAGCTCCAGAGGAGAAGATGCCATGTTTTCCTGCCAACAAGGGGGAATAGGTAGTTCATGTCCGGCCAGAGAAGACAGGGAATTTCCCTAAAACAAAGGGAGTTTTGGCAGCTGCTTGAGAATATTCCTTAAAGTCCCTGTCCCGAGGTAGACTTAATCACAGCTGGCTCCAATTATAGCCATTAATCTGGGGAATGAGGGAGAAGCCCCCATATCTCTTAAGAACAGTGAGAGAAGGGAGTCAAGAGCCCCTTTGTCTGGGAGGGCCTGTGTTTCCTCCAGTAACCTGTGTTTACTCAGGAGGCCTATTCAGATAATTATCCAATATGTCAGGAGGGAGTTTACAGTAGGACGAACACATTCTGCAAGGCCCTTAGGTTGGGGTCCTGGTGTAGAGCAATGAAGGCCTAGGCATGAGCAATGAGTACCCTAGTCCATTTACCTTTTCCTACTGAAGAGAGGCCATGCAGTGTTACAGATCAATCCTTTTCTAAATTTTGCAATCTGAATTGTTTCCAATGGGTTAAAAGGCACCCAAGACAGAGTCCTTGGGAACTGAAGAAAAGGGATGATTCATTACCTAGAAAATCCCTCTGACTCCTGGGTGACGTCCCAAGCGGGATATGTCAGAGGTTCTTGGTGTCAAGTGACCTGAGGTGTCCCCCCCAGACAAAATCACTATGACCACTGCCACTGATATTAGGCCCCTGTAGGAGGGAGGACTGCCCTTCCCCCCACTTCCCCGTCACATTCGAGCCTACGATGAGTGCCAGTGTATGGACCAAAATACCGTGCCTTGAAGGTCATGCCTTATTTTACCTTGCCTCGAAGACCCGCCGTTTTTTAACCCATGGAAAACACTAGAAGTTTTACAAGAGGTAATTATCCAATATTGTAGCTTAAATAGCAGAGGACGTTGATGGAAAATAGTAAAGATAAAATCCATCATGGTTTAAGCAACATTCCAACACATGTAGTCTTTACAGCCAACTTCCCTAGGAAATGGTCCCCTGTAAGTAGCCCCCAGTAAGGATCGAATACGTGGGGGCAAAAGTGGGGAAGGTGGTGGAATTTCCTAGTGGGTGGGGGAAGGGAGCTCTTCCTCTTTGTTGGATCTAACTTGAGAAGTTAAAGGGCTAATTTGGGGAGCTGAAGGAGTTGTACATTCCCCTTTTCTTTAGAGATGTTTGAGGTGTCCTCAGGATGTAAAAGGGCCAGGGCGGACCTGACTAGATCCCACATTTGTAAGGAGAGGAAGGGACACCTTTTTACCTTCTTTATGGCAACGTTTCAAGTTCTTTCCAGTTCTCTCCCATACTTCTATAGTTCCTCCGTCAGGGAACTAGGGGCTCTGTTCAGTAACAACCTCTAATAAACCCTGAAATTGGTCCTCCATTACGGAGGCCCTGCTCCCCTCAAGGAGCTGTTTCTCATTTACAGTAGCCCTGTTAGCCTTTAAAAGTTGCCTTAAAACCTTAATATAGTGTCTCTGTTCGAGGGAGAGGCTTTTCCCCATATTGGGAGTTCTTAGAGAACTTTTAATTCCATAAAAATACCCAAGCCTGAAACTTCCCAGAACTTGGCCTTGAGCCGATGCCAACTTACTGTGCGTAGACTTTTCCTTTTCGGGTGGTCAGTATGGTGTCCGTTGCAAGATGGTCACGTCCTGGTCACCACTTGCCAGGAATGGCCAGCAATCCCCATACTGATGGATGAAAGATGACTCCTGACTTCGCTGTGAACGAGAGGAGAAGGCAAGGGGGTCGATGCTCAGAGACGAAGACCCTTTGCCCTTCTTTGCTTCCCCTTTATTGGTCTTTCAGGATAATCACAAGTCTTTATCACTGTTTTGCAAGCACATGAGGTGTGACAAGGGGTCTTACTGGAACTAGGAGGATCTGTTTACAGGAAAGGTACAATATGCTAATCTGCTGTGCTAATCTGCGTGTTCTACAGAGTTCTGCTCAACATAGCCTAGGGGACAATGCATACATCTCTTAGATCACAGGGCAGCTGTTTGGGATAAGAAAGCTTCAGGGAAGGCAACTCCCCACAACATTTTATGGCAGAGTGGTCATGTAGGTCTTGGCATTCCAAAGGCCTACGCCCTTCTCTGAAACCTTCCCTAGCCCCCAGTGGCCTCAGTTTATATTTTCGCAAGCCAGATATTATGGATGATCTCATGCTCTACATTAACCCCAACATCACAGGATGGAGATGTTGTGGTGGTAATCATTTGATCATTTCCCCCTGCTAGCTTGTCTGCTCTGTTTCTGGAGCTTATTTTAGGTAGATGTTGTCCCTCTGGACTGACCCTCTAATTTTACCTTTCTCTCCTATTTTCCTTCCATTTGTCTACTTTATGCCCTTATGAGGTTTCCCTGAATTTACCTCCATTCATCTATCAAGTTTACTTCTATTTATTTTTAATCCCAAGTGCTCTTTCTTATTCTCCAATTGTTCTTGTTAAATGGATATGGTTCTTTCTCTGTCACACTCTTGTAGTATCTGCTGCCATGAGTGCTAGTCTTTAGCATGTCTGTGGGGCAAATTCATTAGTTTTGATGTCGTAACTTCCTCATTTTTCCCACGTCAGTGACCAATCCTCTATCTACTTTTAATTTGTAAATATTTATTCAAATCACTTATCCTTTATTATCTCTTTTTCCATTTGTCTTTGGCCATGTGGATAATGCCTTCTTTGGTACTTTACTGCCATTTTCGTTTTAACTTTGGAATACAAGGAGTGCAATACACCATTTTTAACTGTATACCATGATCGTCTAACTTGAAGCAACTCCTGAATGTAATTTCTAGAATGGAGAGTCATCTCTATACATTTTAGAATTTCAGGTAAAAATATTTTTTTTCTAGATTTTTCAGGATTTATTGAAATAAAGATGCGTTAGACATAAAAGTCTTTGTAAACAACTAGTCCATGATTAATTTGAAAGGAAATGTGAGAGAAATTTTCTAGTATTTTGAAACAATGCTGAAGATCCATGTGCTGTTTAAGCCCCCTTTGTCTCAACATATGATTAATAAAATAGACATGTACAGAATTCCATTGGGCAAATCTAGAGTTATTTGTAATATCCTGCAAATAGCAGCAACTTTACCCCTTTCTGTCTCATCCAAAAAAGTATACTTAAATGTAAATGTGGATAACATTATTAACAAATTTACTGTAGTAAAATTTGTGTCTTAGATTTAAAAAGTTACCTGTTTGGGAAAAAATTGACTACCTACCCCAATTCAAAACACAAAATCAATTTCAGATGGATTATTGATCTAAATATGAAAGGTAACACAACAAAAATTCTGGAAAAAAATTAAAATAATTTTTTCATGTCCTTTGGAGATGAAAAAGATTTCCTAAACAGGACATAAAAGCCACTATCTGAGAAGAAAAACTTTTGAGGAAATTGGACTATATTGAAACCAAAAACTTTGTTTATCAAAAGATACCATTATGAGACTGGATAGGCAATAGACAGAGTGGGAGAAAACACTTGCAACTTATTTATTTTATAAGGAATATGAATAGAGAATATTGAAAGAACTTTAATAAGAAAAAGCTGAGCCCCCTAATAGAAAAATGGGCAAGAGTGAAACAGGAACATCACAAGAGAGGATACCCAAATGGCCAAAATACTTGGGAAAAAATGTTCAACCTATTAATCATCAGGGAAATGCAGATTAACACCAGTAAGAAACCATGATACATGCATCAGGATAGATTTGCCAAATTTAACAAAGAAAAATATGGAATTCCTAGATATATTTGAATTTCAGATAATGAATAATCTTTTAGTAGAAGTATTTTCCAAATATTTCAGATAAATGGAAGTCCTGTATTTTATCTGGCAACACTAAACAGAAAGGCTAAAATGGAAATGAGTAGCAATATCAAGCATTTCTGGTAATGTGGAACAACTGGAAGTTTTTTTAAAGATTTTATTTATTTATTTGAGATAGTGTGAGCGCGAGAGCAAGATCACGAGCAGAGGAAGGGGCAAAGAGACAGGGAGAAGCAGGCTCTCCAAGGAGCAGGGAGCCCAATGTGGGGCTCAATCCCAGGATCCTGGGATCATGACCTGAGCTGAAGGCAGACACCCAACCAACTGAGCCACCCAGGTGCCTCTGCAACTGGAATTTTTAAGCACTGCAGTGTGGAGCAGGAATCAGTACATAACCACTTTAGGAGAACTCTTTGGGACTGTTAAAGTCAAACCCAGTAAATCTTAGGACTCAGCAATGCCTCTCTAAAGAATATACCACAAGACATGTACACTAATGTTGACCACAACACTCTTGGTATTAAAACTATTAAAAAAAAAGCAAAAGAAAACCAGTATCTATTAATAATGTAACAAACTAGTATAATCATACAATGAAATATCAAAAAACAATAAGAAAGAACAAACTGTTGCTACACTCAGGACATTAATAATATTCTAAAACAATGTTGAATGAAAAAAGACAAACATAGGGACGCCTGGGTGGCTCAGTCGTTAAGCGTCTGCCTTCGGCTCAGGTCATGATCCCAGGGTCCTGGGATCGAGCCCCGCATCGGGCTTCCTGCTCAGCGGGAGCCTGCTTCTCCCCCTCCCACTCCCTCTGCTTGTGTTCCCTCTCTCGCTGTCTCTCTCTCTGTCAAATAAATAAAATCTTTAAAAAAAAAAAAAACCTACAAATTAATCATTTTAGATGGTTCCATCTGTATAAAGTTCAAGTACAAAGCAGAATTAATCACAGTGTTAGGAAACAACATAGCGGGGATGCCTAGGTGACTCAGTCGGTTAAGCATAGGACTCTGGTTTTCAGCTCAGGTCACGATCTCAGGGCTGTGAGATCAAGCCCCGCATGGGGCTCTGTGCTGGACGTGGAGCCGGCTTAAGATTCTCATTCCCTCTCCCTCTGCCACTGGCTTGTGCACACACACTCTCTTTCTCTCTCTCTAAAAAAAAAAAAAAAAAAAAGGAAAGAAATCAACATAGTGGTTACCAGGAGGAAGGCAGCGACTGGGAGGAGGCACAAGTGGGAGATTTGATAACATTTATTTCTTGATTTGCGTATTGGTTACTTGGGTATGTTCATCTTGGAAACCATCATGCTGTATAGCCTTTTGATTTGCATACATTTCTTTGTGCAGGTTCTATGTCAGTAAAACGTCTTCTCGAGAAAAAAACTAAATTATTCAAAAATTTAGTAATTTGGGGGCACCTGGGTGGCTCAGTCATTAGGCGTCTGCCTTCGGCTCAGGTCATGATCCCGGGGTCCTGGGATCGAGCCCCGCATCGGGTTCCCTGCTCAGCGGGAAGCCTGCTTCTCCCTCTCCCACTCCCCCTACTTGTGTTCCCTCTCTCGCTGTCTCTCTCTCTCTGTCAAATAAATAAATAAAATTTAAAAAAAAAAAAAAACCAAAACAAAAACCAACTTTTCAAGAAGAGAGAAAAGTAGCACTACATCTTTATAAAATTGCATTAAAAATATTAGTATCTCAAGAGAGCATGCCACTTAAACAAAAGTCTCAAAAATGCACTAAATAGAACATTTACCTTATCCACAAGAAGTATGCTATTTGGGATTCATAAGGAATTAGAGATATACCTGTTAGACTA
>NC_138370.1:45526670-45536705 GCF_054177405.1 Leptonychotes weddellii | reverse complement strand
TAGCTATTACCTCTTGAAAGCAAGCACATCACAGAAAACAAAACAATCACAGAACTTGTAGCAAAAAACAAAATCAATGAAAGCATTATAGAGCTCTCACTGCTAAAAGTTAGAACCCAATATGGCAGATACCACTTAAGTAAATTTAACTGCATAAGATTTCTCTTTAAAATGAGCATTTTAGGGGCACCTGGGCGGCTCAGTCGTTAAGCGTCTGCCTTCGGCTCAGGTCATGATCCCAGGGTCCTGGGATCGAGTCCCGCATTGGGCTCCCTGCTCCGCGGGAAGCCTGCTTCTCCCTCTGCCCCTCCCCCTGCTTGTGTTCCCTCTCTCGCTGTGTCTCTCTCTGCCAAATAAATAAATAAAAATCTTTAAAAAAAAAAATTTAGTAATTTGTTTTTAGTCCTAAAAAAATTACTTGTGGTACACGTGACAGCTGATTTCAACTGCTGAGTCATGAGGACACATTCAAGGTGAGGTGCTGTCAGTAGCTCGGGAGGGTCTTGGCATTCCTCCTGTGTCACCTGGGGGGGCGGGGCAGGGGACCAAGAGTGACTGTTCCAGCAAACTCTGTCAGTTGCACATCCCAGCCTTGTTGAAAACAACTGTTTTGCAGGCTCAGTTCAGTGTACTAAAATCCGTGTCCTTCACTCTATTTTAAACATTCCCTCTCTGGTGTGCTCTGTCTAGTTTGTGTCCTTTTTCATCTTCCTAGCAATAGCTGGGATTTGACTTTGCTTTCAAGTTTCAGTGTTTCCTCTTCGTATACCTCACCTTCAGGCTTTATGCTTATTAACACTTAGGATGATCTGAATCAATATTCATGTCCTCCTTCCATCCTGGGCCTTGGGATTCTATTCCTCTAGGATGCTGATAAAACTAAAAGCACTGTAGTATAAAGAAGGGGCATTACTATCTAGTTATATAACTATGGGGTTCCTTTATGTTAGAATAGGAAAGCAAGAAGTGACCATTGTGACTCCACCACTTATCATTATCACAAACTCTAATGATTAATAATAATAATAATGAGAAGAAAAAGGAGGAGGAGGAGGAGAACGCTTTGTGTCATTGCTCCTGGTATGTGGTCCTGGTCCTTTATTTAGCTGAAGACAGATTCCTAGTCTCCTACTGACTCTTCTTAAACCTCCCCAGATTTTATTATTATGTTTTAAATTAGAAACAACTCTTAGCTTTATATGCTCTCCATGACCCTTTCCTGACCTTCTATAAAGTTGAGTACAGATCCTTTGGAATACACATTTCTCACGTAGTGGAAAGAATGCTTTGGAGTCAGACAGACTCAGCTTTGTACCCGGCCTCCCCTGCTTACTAACTATGTGAACTTAAGCAAGTTCCTCTCTGAGCCTCCGTTTACTCTGATGTTAAAAATGATATTGATATTAAGAGCACAGAGTTTGATGAAGTATAAAGCACTTATCACTTTGTTTAGAATTCAACAGATTTTTTTATTTTTCTTTTTTTAAAAAATTTTATTTATGTGAAAGAGAGAGAGAGCACGTGAGCAAGCAGGGGAGGGGTGAAGGGAGAGGGATGGCAGACACCTCCCCCCTACCTGCTGCTGAGCATGGAGCCCACCTGCAGGGCTCAATCCTAGGACCCTGAGACCATGACCTGAGCTGAAAGCCGAAGTCAGACACTTAAGGGACTGAGCCATCCTGGTGCCCCACAACAGATTTTTTTTTTTAAGTCTTATTTCCTGCCCTTCATCCTTTCCCTTCCCTTCCTATACTTGCGCTCATTGCTTAGTAGGTCTTTCCTTAAGTTAGTTGATCAAAGGCACAAATATCTATTAATTGTGTGATCAGAACAACATCATCATGTACATAGTTGCTCGAACATTCCTTTCCTATAGGAATGTCTTCAAATGATAATCTTGGAATATATTTATTGAACCCCATGCATGAAACATAAGCGAATTGCAGCTGAATAAAGTGATGAGAGAAGTTGTAGAAAGACAGATCCCCTGACAGATGAGGACACATTAGGGTGGGGGAGAGAAGGGAGAGCAACCTAAACCGTGAGCAGGGTAATATCAAGAGGGTAAAACAGCACATTCTTTTTTAAGTCTTCTTGTTAATCTTTCTAATATAGTATGGATCAAAATTCCTAAACTATAATTTCGCTTTCCCCAAATATTCTCCTTTTGCTCCCTCTCCATGACAAATGAAAAGGTTAGAGATACTTCTTTGTTGAATGAGTTACATAAATGAATGCAATAAAAGCCAGTACAGTGTATAAAGGGTATGAATTTTGGTACAAGAAAAAATAATCCTAAATCCATGATTCACCACTCACTAGCCATGTGCTATTGGAAAATTTAATTCAGTTACTTTGCCCAAGATTCTGTTACTAACTGCCAAATGGAGAGAATAATATCTATTTTGCACAACTGTGGAGAGGATTGAGATGACGTTTATAAGGTTCATGGCACATTACTCAATAATGTTTATTACTAATCTTACTGCCATTATAATCAGCACTTCTGTTATGTGTCTTGACCATTTCACGTCTCAGTGTCAAATACAAATCCTTTCTTCTTCTTCTTTTTTTTTTTAAGATTTATTTGTCAGAGAGAGAGAGCACAAGCAGGGGAGCGGCAGAGGGAGAAGCAGACTCCCCGCTGAGCGGGGAGCCCGATGCGGGGCTCGATCCCAGGACCCCAGGATGATGACTTGAGCTGAAGGGACGCTTAACCGACTGAGCCACCTAGGTGTCCCAATCCTTTCTTCTTCTATTTAAAAGCATCAGAGACCCCAGGCTTGAATTCCAACATGATACTAGGTTACTCTTCAGAGGCACATGCTCCTTCATTGCTTTCAAGGGTCCTGATTTGCTGACTTTTTTCAAGATGAGAGCCCTTGGAATCACAGCCTCCCTCCTTCTAAGTCTTCAGGAGTTACATGATCACCTCAGTTTTCTTCTCTGGAGAACTGGGGAAAAAAAACAACAACAACTTTAGTTCTTCTATATTCAGTGTTTGTATCCATGGCTTAATGAATTTTACTGGATTTAAATAATCCACATACTCTTCAAACTCCAAATGAAAATAGGATACACCGGCGGGTCTATTCCGTCATCCAACAGAAAATTCCCCTGGGCTATTTAAATCAGATGTCTATGTGGTTCATTTTGTGTGAAGAGGTTATAGTTTGTTTCTGTAACTTAGCTTGGTTTATGGCTGAGCCTCATCTCCCATCACATATATGGGTATAAATTCAATAATAGCTGTGGTATTGTAAGCAAATATTTCTGAAAGCAAAGAGCTACATTTTCTTAAAAATATGTCTCCCCTGATAACATTTCCTGTTGTGTTTGACAAAAAAAAAAAGTTTCTGAAATAAACTCTAACATTTTGTAGTAGAAGCTTCTTTTCCCTTAAAAAAAATCATTTCCGTAATTTTTAAACGCTTTGTTGACAATGCTTATGTAACCAGTTTGTGACTTCAGCAGGATGGGAATAGGACAAACATAAAGCGACTTTATTCCTTCTCCCTCAATGCCCCTTTTGACTTCATCTCTCAAATCGTTCACCTCAATCCTTGGTTGGAAATTACATAGTTTTCCCAGCAACGCTCCAGAATTAATGAACGGTGTCATTTTTCAGTGAGTAGAAAGTATAATCCAATCCAATATATTATCGTCAATCTCTTACCAGATTTAAACCTTCTCTTTTTCCCCAGCTCAGTCCTGCCTCAGGAAAACCTGCAGTAGAAGGAAGGTGCTGTTGATTTGTGTACTGGTCTGCCACCTATCTTCCTCCCTTCCTTCCTTCCTTCCTTCCTCCTTCCTGTCTGTCTTTTTTACTTCTTCCCCTGCATTGGGGCTCCATGCTCAAGGGTTGGGTCATCAGGAGATTAAAGGGCACATGGATTCTACTTGACTGGTGCAGTTATAATCTTGTGTTGGAGTCCCTGGGTGTGGCAGATTCCAAATGCTGATTATTTCACCCCCGAGCAATCTGTGGTGGGTTCTTTGAAGTTCCCCGGTTGGAAACTCCATCAGCAGATTTCTGAGGTGGGTCATATATCTCAGCTGGCCCCTTTTGATGCTTGCCTCAGCCCCCCGCTTCTGGTAGCCACTCCACACTGACTCCATCTGTTTGGTCAGTTCTAGAGAGTGCTCTTGTCTAACTCCTTTTCAAGGTGACACAAGCTCAGTTTCTATAAATATAGCTCTCATCTGGTCTATGGAAAACAGGACTTGCAGCTCTGGAAGAGCAGACCATGCTCCAAGCCCTCCCCCACCCCTTTGCTCTTTGCCGCAGATGGCTCAGTAAGCCTCTTCTCTCTAGATTTCTCAAGCAGGAGTTGGGTACAAGACGCTGCATCCCTCAATTCCCCCAAGGTCAACAGATCATCCCCAATTAACCCTTCTCACTTAGCATGGTGCTTTGGGGTTGGGGGTGGGAAGGGGAGCAGCTATGAGGGGCTCTCATGCGGTAAACACTTTCTCTCAAAAAATCCATGCTCGGCCGTCTCAATTTTCAAGCCTCTTTTTATATACACTTGAGACAACAATAGCAATGCATTAGGGATCATGGGACTTCTTTTTTTAAAGATTTTATGTATTTATTTAAGAGAGAGAGAGAGACAGAGAGCACAAGCGGGGAAGGGCAGAGGGAGAAGCAGACTCCCCGCTGAGCATAGAGCCCAACGTGGGGCTCAATCTCAGGACCCTGGGATCATGACCTGAGCCGAAGGCAGATGCTCAACTGACTGAGCCACCCAGGCGCCCTTATTTTTTTTGTCTTGATCTCAGCGGAGCCTCCACAACAGAAAATAAAGGATTTCAAAGATCCACACAGCCTAAAGAGAAGTTCTAACATTTATATGGAACTTACTAATACACTCTCTTCTGTGTTCTCCTGTGCTCTCTCTTAAATAAATAAATAAATAAAATCTTAAAAAAAAAAGACAAGAAAAATATATTGTACATATAACAAAATTGTGTGCCATGCATGGTAGAAAGTTCTTATAACACACTTCTGACAGGTAAAACATTAATCATAATACAGTTGAAATTTAATAATGGGAGTATTGTAGTTTATGGTACTAATATAAAGCATGCAATGGTACATCAATTAAATGTTAGTCATACTGTTTTTTCTCTCTTTTTAAAAGTTTGAAAATCCTTTCTTTCTATTAATGTGACCATACTTATGTGGACAGCTCATCATTTTCTTCTGTAATGGAATAAAAAGTAGTAAGACAAGGTTTCTATACGAGCTGTAGTTATCAATCAGAACACTCATTCTTGAACAGTATAAAAATATCACTTCAGGGCACCTGGGTGGCTCAGTCGTTAAGCGTCTGCCTTCGGCTCAGGTCATGACTCAGGGTCCTGGGATCGAGCCCCACATCAGGCTCCCCACTCAGTGGGAAGCCTGCTTCTCCCTCTCCCACTCCCCCTGCTTGTGTTCCCTCTCTCGCTGTCTCTCTCTCTGTCAAATAAATAAATAAAATCTTTTAAAAAAATAAAAAATAGCACTTCAAAGTTATTTGTACTAACACTTAAATAGATTTAATTATAAAAATAGAAAGCTTATGTAGAAAATTGAAAAATGTTAAATTCATAATGAGAAGATTGAAATCACCAAGAATTCAGAAAATCAAGGACAGTTTCTTTTAAATTTTGATTTATAGTCTTCTAGTTTCTACTTTCACAGTGCATATTTTGTTTCTATTAATGAGATCACATTGTGCATATGCTGTTTATCCTTTTAATTTAATACTGTACATTAGCATTAATATATAGGAATATAGGATATAACAAATATATACATGTATATTTTAAAGATTTTATTTATTTATTTGAGAGAGAGAGAGAGAGAGCGAGCATGAGTGGGGTGGAGGGGCAGAGAGAGAGGGAGAAGCAGACTCCGTGCTAAGTAGGGAGCCAGACGTGGGGCTCAATCCCAAGGCCCTGAGATCATGACCTGAACCAAAGGCAGACACTTAACCAACTGAGCCACCCAGGGGCCCCACAAATCTATTTTAAGGGCTGAAGAAAAATCTATCATATAATTGTAGGGTCATGTTTTTATCACATCTTTCTTACTGAACATTCTTACAGTTCTCAGGTTTTATTATAAAGCACACCAAGATATTTCTTTATACATAAGTCAATGTATATAATTCTTATCATTACTTTAGGGTGCATACCACACTGACTGAATCAAAGATCAAAGGGTTTGAACATTTTGAGCTTCTGAAAAAATATATGTATAATTTACTTTTTAGATTCTGCCAGCAGGGTATGAGTACTATTATTACCTAACCCTACTAGATTGAGTATTGCTTTTTAAATTTTAATACTTTCACACATGAAAATGGTATTTTATTAGCAGTGTTTTTATTCTCTGATAATCATGCCTTTTAAGTGGCTTCCATTTACAGCACATAAAAATCTGAGTCATTGGGAATGCTCCATCTGAAGCTGCCTTACTCAAAATGAAATATTTAATGAGAATATTTTCTAGTAGTTTTTTCTTTTTTTAAACAATTTTTTTGGCCCTTAGGGTAGATTGGTAACTCTGGAAATCTGGGCCCAAATCATGTCACCTTTGGCTTACGTTCTAAAACTCTGGGGCCTTGACTTTTTCTGTATTCTGTGTGTAAGGGAGCACTAAAATCTCTTCTCAATTCAGTTCTGGCCCCACTGTGAGCACAACGTGTATCAATTCCAGGCAGGGTCAACTCACCCTGGTGGCTCCAAGGCTTCCTTTTGCAGGCAGCTGCAATTGATTTGCATTGCAGCTTCTCCAACACTTACAGAACCAGCTCCCTCACCTTGTACCTCAGTGCTCTGGGCACCGGGAACTCAGAAGGCCACTCTGTAGACGTCGGAAAATCAGGCCAAGGAAGCTTTCTCCCAGCTCACAGGCATGGCCGTCAGTCGAGCTGCAAGCTCCTCTTCCTCATAAGTTTCATCTTCACGGGGCTCCTCCTCCAAGTTTCTAAGTTTTAATAATCTCAACCTTTCTTCTTTGTTTCAACAGCCTAAGGATATGAGCTGTTGCCTGCCTTTGTACCCCCCTGGTACCTTCCAATTCTCTTTTTACCCTTCTGTTAACTAGTTAACAACTTTCTATCTAGTTAGCCATTCCGTGTGTTAAATTATTTTTCCTTTAAATAACTGGTGAGATTACTCTATCGGCCTGGACTCTGACTGAGATATTCAGAAAAAAGACAGTAGGAGAAAATATGGACATATACTCTTGCTTAAAAATAAAGAGCCAGGGACGCCTGGGTGTCTCCGTTGGTTAAACGTCTGCCTTCAGCTCAGGTCATGATCCCAGGATCCTGGGATCGAGTCCTGCATTGGGCTCCTTGCTCCGTGGGGAGCCTGCTTCTCCCTCTGCCTGCTGCTCCCCCTGCTTGTGCTCTCTCTCTCTCTGACAAATAAATAAAATCTTTAAAATTAAAATAAAGAGCCAGATGTCTACTATGAAAAAGGGCCAGATGGTTGACATTTATTCATGTATAAGAATCTTTGAGTTAGATTTGGATTTCATAGAATGAAACATGTAAAATACTGAGAGACATGAAACATGTAAAATTATGAGAATAACGCCTCATAAAGTTGAGAAGATGAAGATGGCATAAGTAAAAATTATGGTTTTTGATAGGTGCTGTGGACTGAATAGTCTCCTCCCCAAATTCATATATTGAGGCCTTAGCCCCCAGTATGATGGGGGTTTGGAGATGGGGACTTTGGGAGGTGGTTAGGTTTAGGAGTGGGGTCCTCAGGATGAGATTAGTGTTTTTATTTGTTTTGTTTTGTTTTTTTAGTAGGCTTCACGACCAACATGGGGCTTGAACTCATAACCCTAAGATTGAGAGTCACGTGCTTTACCACTGAGCCAGCCAGGTGCCTGAGATTAGTGCCTTTTTAAGAAGAGATATCAGAGCATTTTCTCTCCCTGCCATGTGAAGACACATCGAGAAGGCATCTATCTGTAAACCGAGAGAGCTATCACCAGAAACCAGCAATGCTGGTACTCTGATCTTAGACTTCCCAGCTTCTAGAACTCTGAGAGAATAAATTTCGATGGTTTAAGCCACCTTGTCCATTGTATTTGTTAAGGCAGCCTAAACAGACTATTACAATAGTACAATAGTCTGTTTCCACCCCATGTAATAGTTTCTATTCCATTTGAAAGAAATTATTAAAATGTAATGGTTTGTGAATTAAGTAATGAATGAAAACATTTTTAGGGAGAAATCCAAAGGAGAAGAAATGTTTGCCATGCTCATTGGATCAGAGAAATTCTATTATCTGGAATGCCAAAAACCTAAGTGACTCTTATGACTCATTCATTTAAAACATCATGATACGTTATGCACGTATAAAACCCACCTTGTGATATAGTCTTCCAGGGTAGCGTGAAACTTTCCCAGATCATCTTCCTTTCTCGTACGAACCACCTTAGTGACCAAGATATTGATAGACAAATGGAAAAGAGTGATTTTGGTCAGCACCTGACCGAAAGTGCAACTAAAGCTTCTTCAGCATTGTACCCTACCTGGCCCAAGTATTTTAACCTTAATTCACAGTAGTTTGGTACCCACATTTCTTGGGTCAGACGCTTGCCATCCTGGGAAGGAATTTAAGTCAGAGAGCATTGAGAGGCAGGTTAAAATGCCCTTTTATTCTGTCAGTTGGTATAAAACACTATCCATTAAAGAAATGTCAGGAAATAGAGCACTCTGAAAGCCAAAAGAAGTATTCTTAGAGTTACTATTACCCAGAAACTTTATTACCTACTCAACAATATAGGAATAAGGCTTCCAAACCCATGCAAACCCACTGACAGGAGAAACATGACAAAGCAGGTCTTGAGGTGAGAATAGGAACTAGGATAGGATAAAATGTTTCATTAAAGGAAAATAACATGTAAATGAGAGATGCACAATAATAAGTGAGCAAACACTTGTTAGCACACATTTAGATTTGTTAGCATGAGGTCTTCTGAGAAGAGTCTTTTGGTTTTGCAGTTGGTTTGGGGAGAGGGCAGAACAAAGAGACAGAATGTGAATTTGCAGTTGTGATTATCCACCTTGGATTTTAATTTTTGTATTTAAATCCCTGTAAAGAGTAAAAATAAGTATAATCTGTAATACTATAATTTTTTTCTTTCATCTGAACTAAATCAGGTAGTTTCCTACTTTTTTTTTTCATTTCTAAGAGGGCTGCATCTAGAGCTATTACTTCACAAATACGGAGATGGAGAAATATAGAAATAATATAATGCAGAAATAACAAAGCTATTTCTATAGAAACACAATTGCTTCACAAGAGCTTAAAATTATTTTTGGAGTTTTATAAGACAATCTTTTTCTTATTAAATCTTTCTCAGTTCTCCCTAATCTGTGATGTTGTTAGTTGGAACTTGGCATACAGGATATAAATATTTCTGTTGCAATTGTGTAGCAGTTGTTTGGCTGAGTGAATTATTAATAATTTTATTTTAAATGACTAACAGATTCAAAAGTATGGATATTACCCGTTCCTTAGTACCAAACACAAAAATGAAGGGCCCTATACTACTTGAGATTTAGACTGTGCCTAGCATCTTCCATGACTGGACAATGTATCACTCTACCAAGACCGGACTGAGGGAAAGAACAAATCCTAGAGTCAAAAGAGAATGAGTGACTAAGAAGGATCTGAGCCTTCCTTCTACATTTGCATATTCCAGTTGCTAAACTGTCAATAATTCAAAAGAGCTGGTTTCCAGATGGAAATTATCAAGAAACTACCCAGGTTTTAGAAATCCTCAGGATCACAGTAGCCTGAAGTAGGAGGGCACGATTACCTAAATCACGGAATGTATAAATAAATACAAGAATATGAATGTCAGGCCTGATCACCAATTGCTTATCTGAAGCAAGTAAGGAAAATGCAATCTACTTACTGAAAACTTTTGTGACTTATTATTCCTCTTAAATGATATTAACTATTATTTATATCTGATGTATATATATATATATATATATATATATATATATA
>NC_138370.1:45412561-45526570 GCF_054177405.1 Leptonychotes weddellii | reverse complement strand
CATACACATACATATATATACACACACACACACATATACACATATATATAATATAGTACATAATTTTAATCTTAGTGAAATACATTTTTTATTTTAATATCTTAAAATTTATTGAATGAAATTTATTGAATAAAAATCCCATGTAAATATAACATATCCCATAACTATATATTTTGTATACAATATAATATATATTTTACAAAAATTATGTACTGTAATTTAAACATTTTGTTAGAAAACAAGTTTTCTGATTATTTTTTTATTAGAAACGATGATTCTATGAATACCTTTATTTACACAACTTTTGGGTTTACAGTTTTTAAGTCTTACCAAACAGCAAAGATAGAAGCCAATAATGAGAGTCAAGTCTATAGCTTGAAACTCATTAATACAGCAATGGTTAGCCATGGTAAATTAACCAGACTTACTAACGTATTCTTCATTAGCTAAGTTGGTGTTTTCTTTAATACGACCTTCAGAAAATTATGAGAAAAGAGCAGGAGGCGCTTCAAGGTGGTTTTACTTCCCGTCTTCAATTTCTGACTCTAGATCATTTCTCCTTTGCCTGATTGGAGACCCCTGGGTAAATGTGGTGACTGACCTCTGTGGAAAATGAAACCAGGGCAGTGGTAAGCTCTGAAATAAATGGACTTTTGAGGCAGGATATTGGTGGGCTCATTGGATGAGCTCAATGTGAGTGGGAAAGGAAAATATAAAGAAACAAAAATCAAGAAATTCCAGTGAAGATAGTAAGAGCCTGAGGTAAGAAAAACAAATGTTATTAAGTTTTTCTTCAGAGGCTCTTAGATTTCATGACCAAAATGCTGTGAAAGGAAGTCAAAGGAAGAAAAGAAGACTTTGGTTACATTTTAGCATCCCCAACTGCCATTTAAGTATTCAGAGTGAGGAGAGGAAGTGTATTTTGTCTGAGTCTAAGAAAAATTAATTTTGATTCAGTTGGGACTATTTAAAACAGACATTTGGCTACTTCGTAGTGACCTGGGACCAACAAAATCTGTTTTTGCCAGTTTATCATTAGCTCAATTTGAATCAAGCTGCCAAAATAGTATTTTAATGGATTTTATTGGTCAGTTTCAACTTCAGGTTAAATATAGACATATAAATTCATTTAACCTCAATTTGGTCTTACTTATAGTATACATATGGCCCACATAAATTTTTAAAAATCTTCCAGGCCCTGAACATATTTTTAAGATAAGTTGAACTTGTTGACTAAATTTTTCCAAGAAGGGTTTCCATGGATTTTTTGAAAATAAACTTAAATGTGCCCACAAAAATAGGACATTATTAAGATATTCTTCCTGATCCTCTCTTGACTCTTTCCAAAACAAAAATTGAAACTTAGCTTGACCTCTTGTACCATGGTGTGTACTATGTATTCCAAAACTAAATTATATTATCACAAATAAAACATTCAATAAACAGCTGCCATGGAAAACTGATTTTGAATGGAGCATTCCAGAGTTTAACTGTATCTTTAGCATCAGCATCAGATAAAGCTTAGGCTCTCATACGGTGTTTGGTGCTCTAATGGACAATTTTCGTGTTCCTCATCCTCCCGCCCCTCTTCCCCCTTCTCCTCCCCCTCCCCCTCCTCCTCATTCTTCTTTTACAATTTTTATTCTGATTAAATTGGTATTATTTAATATGACTCTAAGTAATATCATTTGTTACCTAAATGGAGCTTTGACTGGAATTGAGAAAAATCTAACAAGAATCTTTTTATTCAATTGATGATGTAGAAAGGGCATTTTTAAGCTAACTCAATGGACTCCTACAAATTTTATTTGATTCATACAAGAAAGCCCCTTGATTGTTACGCCTTTTGAGTTGGTTTTAATTTGTTCCCCCATCTCTCCTGCAACTGCAAGGAGCAGATTGCCATTATGCTGCATGAAACCTCCTTGTCCAAGCTCTGGCACTTGGGGTGCTCACAGGAGTGGACTGCTCAGTGATTTGGATACTCATCCTCCAAGCTGTTTTACTGATGGCAAGTCAAAAGCCAGGGTGGAGTCATTCCCTGAAGTAAGGTTACATGCTTTTGGTTTTTTCTTCCTTCAATGATGGGATAAAATTATGAGCAAGAGTGTGTTTTTTAAGGGACAGTGGGGAGGCACTGATAGGGGATATCTTTTAAATTTGTTGTATCTTCCCAGATATAACCAGGTCACCATCTCAGACATTGGATAATGTTACTATATACACTCATTTAACCTATAGGTATCAGATTTCAATGGTGAGAGTATCTACTGTAAGTAGCTAACATTTATGCAACAACATTTATTGTGTATCAAACAGTATCAACAAAGTACATCATCTGAACCTAGGTGTGGTGCATTATTACCCCACTTTGTAGATGAGATATCTGAAGCTCAGCTTAAAGAAGTTTAAGTAACTTGCTCAAGGTCACACAGAATGGAAATGCAACCCCAATTAGTCAGGTTCTAACCTAACATGCTATGATGATCTTTGGTAATTTGTCCCTCTGTCACAAACAAAAATGTTTTTTTAATTTTATTTATTTTTTAAAAGATTTTATTTATTTGACAGAGAGAGAGAGAGAGCACAAGCAGGGGGAGTGGCAGGCAGAGGGAGAGGGAGAATCAGGCTCCCCGCACAGCAGGGGGAGCCCGATGCGGGGCTCGATCCCAGGACCCCGGGATCATGACCCGAGCTGAAGGCAGATGCTTAACCAACTGAGCCACAAACAGAAATTTTAAAATAACCTTGATTTTTCTATTTGTGGTTTTCGAGAATTTAAAACTCTAGGCTTTATTTATAAAGACTGGTTCAATCTCTTAAGCAGAAAGCATGATATATCTGAGAATGTCTGGAAACCGTACATTCCTCAAGAAATTATTATACACAAGGTAACTTAAGGAGCTAGAGTTAAGAGCAAATGAGGAGATAAATGTGGTATCTTATTTGTGACCCAGCCCTATCGTCAAAGGAATATCTTCCCTGGTTCTTAGTGGAATGGTAGCTAATTATCAGTAATTGCTAAGTGCCATACATTGTACTAAACACTTTGATTGTAAGGTATCATTTCATCAATATCTTTTGCAATTTACAGATGAGATAGAAGAGGTGCAGGGAGTTATGCAATTCACCAACTCTCGCACAGCTAACAGGTAGTAAGATATTACCTACCTTGCAGTTATAAGGATTAAATACAGGGTACATAAAGTTCCTGACACACAGTAGGCAAATAATAAATACTATCTGTTATTATGGTAAATTCTAACATCTTACAAATTCTATTCTCCTTGTCAAAACAAAACAGATCCAAATATATTGTGAAAATTAATAAAAGGAAACCTCACCAAAGTAGAGTGGGAGGCTAGAAAGGGGAACCCTACCACTTAACATCAATTACTGAAAGACTTGTCAATTACAGGCTCCTACAGAGATGTCAGCTACATCCCCAACAGAAGAATCCTGAACAGGAAATAATCATCAATTACAAGCCCCCAAAGAAAAAGATGTACATTGCATCTCCTACCTGAAATTGACTACCTTACAGCTCAGCCATGGAGAAACCCTCATCACCCTGAACTCTTCAATGCACTTTCCTTCAAAACAAACCCTTCCAATTTCCTCCTTTTTCTCCATGAAATAACAGTCCTCTTCTTTGTTTGTTGGATTTGAACGCCAGGCTGTTTGAGTCTGGGGCTTGTGCTTTCGGTACAAAGTAATGGTACCAAACTTTTCCACAATAGATCTGGCGCAAGAAAGACTGTATGTAATGGATGTCATTAACCCTGGAAGAGTGATATTTTCCACAAGGATGCTGGTAACATTGGCAAGCAAGCCATCATCCATATGTGGCTTTGCATTAACAGACACCAGTGTGTTAGAGGAAGGAGGAGAACATGTATGAAACTCTCCTGGAGACTCCCCATCAAACGTGGGACGACTTCGACTGAAATCTCATAGTAAATGGCTGCAAATACTTAGTCAAATTTCAGTATTAATGTTACTGTGCCCCATTTGTATCTACATGCTTGAGTAGTCTAAGGACATTTGAGTTCTTAGAGACCCTTTTATAATATAAATTAGCAGAAATATGTTGGGCTCAGATTAAATGAATATCCAAGCACAGTAAGAACCCCTAGGGTATATGAAACTTGTATCATTAGAGAAAGAAATAATTTTAAATTTAGAAATAATCTTTAAAGTCTATCTCTTTAAATATAGACTATAGAATACCGGGTCCCTCCATTTTTGGACATGATACATGACACTCTCATGTATCTCATGATACATGAGAAAACTGCAAACACTCCTGACCAACTGGGAAGGCATTTCCACTTATCTTTGAGTGACTCCCTTCTTCCCTCCAGATTTCCTAGCTAACTGTACATGGCTGCCCCTCTTTGCCCATCTTCATCATTTCCTGGGACTGTGACATTCCCTTGATCTGGGCCAACTTCTCAAGCCTTCTCTTTTAAGACTCATGTCTGTGATAATGTAGCTAAAGCATTTAGTGTCGTGTCTCTGCCACAGCCTGGCAGAATTCCAGACTTTCTATGTAACAGAGGCTGAGGGCAGCAATCTTGTTTGAAGGCAGGAATCAGGTGGTTTATCTTGGTACGATGTTTGCCTAGAAAGCACATTGCTTTTACTTACATGTTCTATTTATTTGAGTTGGCTTTGTGAAGGCTGTCTCACACACTCCACACTTAAGGCCTCGACAGTTCTTTCCCAAATTAGTGGGAGTAGCAAATATTTCAAAGTTTGTCAAAATTTATCTGAGTCATTTATTGTGATATAGAAGATTTAAATTTAAATATTTCACAGGTAGCATGAAAGGAATGATATAAAATATATTGGTCAGCTTTCAGTTAATAGAATTTCCCTGAATCCTTTTTTTTTCTTTCTTAATAGAAGAGTAGAGCAAGAACATGAGTAACATTATTACTTAATCTCTCATCTGTTGATATCAGTGGAATACCCTGTAGGTACAGCAGATTTCATACTTAAGTAGTCCTTTTACTCAGGTGACTTATGTGAACTGATGGCTATAACCGAGTTATAGCAGAGAGTTGTTTGCTGTTTCAATATCCACCTTGTCCTTCCTTTATCGTGCAGCTGTAGTGTGATTTGAGTTGTGTCATTCTCTCTCCAACTCTAGGGGTGAGCCCTGTTGTTCTGAGGCACTCAGAACAATCCCTTATCCCTTGGCCACAGTACACTTTCTTGGATGGCTACGGAATCCAGACAGAAACTAATCCACACACGGCTCCCAGGCATTGGATCAGAAGCAAACATGTCACGAAGAAGAAACCAATTGGAATTGAACTCAGAGCTTTCTTTTTGATGCCTATGAGAAGAGATGCCTTCTTTCACCCTGCATGTGAACAAGGTAGAATACACCCAGGAGTGCTATACTCTTCCATATAGGAGGGGATGCTGAGGATAAAGCCAGCATGTGGAGGACAGAACCTAGAGAATCAATCACAAAGAAGTAGGGCGTGAACCTTGACCAAATCATCCCTCAAGTTTATCCTTCTGGGCCTTCAGTGCATGAATTAATAAATAACCTGGGTTGACTAGACCTGATACTTTTCGATTACTTGCATCCCAAAGCATAACAACTGTTATAAGAGCATGCAGCCAATGCATTTTGGTGTGCTTTTGTAAGAATAATATGCTGTCTTATCTTGGGTGAAGAACTTTGGGATTTGTTTTCAAGGATTTACATACATTTCTTCATTAATATTTCTAATTGTTGTTGCAGCAGAAGTACATAGTTTTATGATTATCTTTGCTTCAAAAGGAAATTGTGATACAGAGAAATTAAGCATTTTGTTGCAACCACTCTCTAATTAGGTAAAGTTAAATTAGAGAAGAGGGTGTGTAGGAAAATAGAGGAGAAAAGTTAAATAACACACAGTCATTTAAATGGTGAAAAAAAACCCCGATTAAATGGAAAAACTCATTTTATTTCATTTCTATTGTTACCAAATTAAAGAAAAAACATATGGGTTAGATCTCATAGAGAGAAAACATTTATGTCTTTAGTCACATTTCAATACTTCAAACTCCACAGTAATTAAACTCTTTTATTTTTTTTATTTTATTTTATTTTATTTTAAAGATTTTATTTGACAGAGAGAGAGAGACAGCGAGAGAGGGAACACAAGCAGGGGGAGTGGGAGAGTGAGAAGTAGGCTTCCTGCAGAGTAGGGAGCCTGATGTGGGGCTCGATCCCAGGACCCTGGGATCATGACCTGAGCTGAAGGCAGACACTTAATGACTGAGCCACCCAGGTGCCCCGTAATTAAACTCTTTTAAAGCTTAAGACACTCAGGTGAGAAGGAGCATACAGGCATACATCCAAAAGCTGGATGCAAGAGGATTACCAGTAAGATGGTAAGATGATGACTCATTAATATCTTCTTTATTATTCCCCTTTTGGGGGGATTTGTCAAGTTCCCATATTATTAAGAATAAGAATGAATAGTACCATTTTTTTTTTTTTTTTTTTTGTAATCCATTAACTAACTACAAGCTAGTTAAAGGACTCCTGGCAGACAGTGGCATTATCCTCCCCAGTTTGGGAGAATAATCCAGGGGCATTCTTCATAATAAACAGGATAAGCCTGGATCAGGGGCTGTGGCTACCACCATATCAGCTTCCAGTTTTTAGTTTCAGCACTGACTGGAGCCACAGAGCTATGCTGTAAGCCTGGGTGAGTCATGGTTCATTAGCCCATAGTCATTTCATTGCTGGAACGTTCCATCTTGCAAATGTCAAAATTAGAGTGTTCAAAGGTCCCAAGAATTAAAGGAATGAGCTCCCAGTTAAAGCTCAGCATTTATGTGGATTAACGAGAGAAGAAGTACTCTCCAGAGTACTAAAATGCTCTCATCTGATAAAGCATGGGCAGTTTGAGACAAGCAGACATGTGGCATTCTCAGTCTTTTTCTTAGTTGCAAAATGTTGAGCCTCGGTTTGTGGTCAATATCTAGATTGCCCTTGCTGTCTAAGTTGGCCATGGTAAATTATTTTCTCATTTATATTAAGGGGCATTATATTTTATGAAAGGTTGTTCAGATTTTTTCATAAGAAAAACTGTATTACTTAAGACACTTTTCTTCACTCTGGCGACTCTAAAATAGAAGCACTGATTTTTTTAGGGATGCCTGAGTAGCTCAGTTGGTTGAGCATCTGTCTTTGGTTCAGGTCATGATCCCTGGGTCCTGCTCAGTGAGGAGCCTGCCTCTCACTCTGGCTGTTGCTAACCCTGCTTGTGCTCTCTCTCTGACAAATAAATAAATAAAATCTTAAAAAAAAAAGAAGCACTGATTTTTTAAAGACATTAAGACCTTTTATGTTTGGCCATATGTAATATTAAGTCATCATAGGGGCGCCTGGGTGGCTCAGTCGTTAAGCGTCTGCCTTCGGCTCAGGTCATGATCTCAGGAACCTGGGATTGAGCCCCACATCAGGCTCCCTGCTCGACGGGAAGCCTGCTTCTCCCTCTCCCACTCCCCCTGCTTGTGTTCCCTCTCTCACTATGTCTCTCTCTGTCAAATAAATAAATAAAATCTTTAAAAAAAAATCATCATATTAATACTGATTAAGAATAGCTTCCAGATTGACTAAGTCATCTGTTATATTCAATGACATTTGCTTTTGTATACCTTAAGCCCCTGAAAGAGACTGGCATTTGTATATAAAAGCTTGTAATAAAATGCCGGTATTATTCTCCAAATAATACAGACACTATAATTCTTTTTTTTTTTTTAAAGATTTATTTATTTATTTGAGTGGTGGGGAGAGGGGTGGAGGGAAGAGGGAGAGAGAATCCAAGTGGACTCCCCGCTGAGCACAGAGCCCAACCCAGGGCCCCATCTCAGGACCCTGAGATCATGACCTGAGTGGAAACCAGGGTCCCATGCTTAACCTACTGCACCACCCAGGTGCCCCATGACCTTGACCAAAAAGGTTTCATTACTTTATTGTTCAAAATTGTGAAAATATTCTCATTTAACACACTTTTTTTTTTTTAGTGCTTCATTTGGTCAGGAATGATTCCCTCAATGCTCTGAAAATACTTTTCTCAAGGTCCCACCACATGAAAAGCTAGTTATGTGCATACTGTCAAATCAGAATTCATAAAGTCGCAAGTATGAGGTCCATGTCTTAGAGGGCTTTGTTGAAACCATCAGGAACAATATGGAAAGCTCATGGTCTCTTCTAGGCTCTTATGAAGACCTCCATATTTGTCTAAGTTGACTCATTGTCAGCAAATCAGGGAAAGGGAGAACAGGTTGTACACACTCTGTCTACCGACAAAAGGTTTACTTATATCATTTTGATTTGGGCAGGTGGGAGAACTTTTTTTTTTTTTTCAGTGTATGTGTTGTGGCATAAAAGAAGGACACAGATAATCTAGTAAGACCTCAAGCACTCTTTGTGACTTATATTTGGCAGGTAAAGAGAATATAATTTTTCCTTCCTACGTTTTCAGGCTTTACTCCATTTGAAGTATCTGGCCATGTATACACACATGGTTCCTTCACGGCAATATCACAATTGAGATTCTTTCCCCTACCCCTCACCAACTGCCTAAGAGAAGGAGACTGAAAATTTTGAACCTAACACATAAAAATAGAAATCAAAAGGCTATCAATTCTCATTTATCTCTAAAAAATAATGTAAAACAACAAAATACAGTTTTATTTAAAAATAATTTTATCAATAAATCAAAGTATCCTAACTAAATTTTTATTTTCATCATTTATTCATGAATATTCACAAATGTTTATGCATAAATATGACATATAATTGTAACCAAGTAATGCATGTTTCCTTATTCTATAAGTTTATAATTATTATTTCCGTCTATATAATATTTTACCTAATTGATGAGCCATAATTTATTTGAACACTCCTATGGAGTCAGACATGTAAGTTTTTGGTAAGATTTTGCTCTAATGGGTACTGTTAGGATTAGCAGCTTCATTCATAAAGCTTTTGCTTTTTCAAAAATAAATTTCCAGGAGAAAAGTTACTAGATCATAGTGAAGATAATTTTCATTTTTCCTAATACAGTGTCTAAAAAAATTGCTTTGTTTTATTTATTTTTTTAGAGAGAGAGAGTGCGTGGGGGAGGACAGAGGGAAAGAGAGAAGTAGACTCCCTGCTGAGCAGGGAGCCTGACGGGAGACTCAGTCCCAGGACCCTGAGATCATGACCCGAGCCAAAGGCAGATGCTTAATCCACTGAGCCACCAAGTTGCCCCCTAATTTATATTATTTTAATTGTTAATGAGAATGGACATTTATCTATGTATTTATTTACTACTTTCATTCCTTTGTGTGTAAATTTTCTGCTCATATATTCTGGAGCCAGTCTTGAAAGCAGAGATTCCATGGTCACGGTGTCCTCAGTGACCTAAATAAACTGCTCCAACATTTTAAGTAAGTCAGGACTATCATTCATCATCTCAGTTTCTTTCTTCCTTTTTAAAAAGATTTATATATTGATCACTTCCGGCCTCCCTCTAGCTGCCATCTTGCATCCCCGCATGTGTGCACCTAATCTCAGCTGGTCCGCCCGAGACCCCCTGAGCGCCAACCCTATTCCCCCGCGTGGTCCCATTTCCGTTCCAACAAGGTGAAAGAAACTATCACGAACCAGGAGAAACTCGCCAAACTGCAAGCACAAGTGCGTACTGGTGGGAAAGGAACTGCTCGCGGAAAGAAGAAGGTGGTTCATAGAACGGCTACAGCAGATGATAAAAAACTTCAGTTCTCCTTAAAGAAGTTAGAAGTAAACAATATCTCTGGTATTGAAGAAGGGAATATGTTCACAAACCAAGGACCAGTGATCCACTTTAACAACCCCAAAGTTCAGGCGTGGCTGGCAGCGAACACTTTCACCATTCCAGGCCAGGCCGAGACAAAGCAGCTGACAGAAATGCCACCCAGTATCTTAAACCAACTCCGTGCAGACAGTCTGACTAGTTTAAGAAGACTGGCTGAAGCTCTGCCCAAACAATCTGTGGATGGAAAAGCACCACTTGCTACCGGAGAGGAGGAGGATGATGAAGTTCCAGATCTTGTGGAGAATTTTGATGAAGCTTCCAAGAATGAAGTGAACTGAATTGAGTCAACCTCTGAAGAAGATAAAACTTGAAGAAGTTACTGGGAGCTGCTATTTTATATTATGACTGCTTTTTAAAATTTTGTTCATGGATCTGATAAAATCTAGATCTCTAATATTTTTAAGCCCAAGCCCCTTGGACACTGCAGTTCTTTTCAGTTTTTGCTTATACACAATTCATTCTTTGCAGCTAATTAAGCTGAAGAAGCCTGGGAATAAAGTTTGAAACAAGGTTAATAAAGTTCTTTGCCTAGGGAAAAAAAAAAGTTTTATTTATTTATTTGAGATAGAATGAGAGAGAGAGAGAGAGCACATGAACGGGGAGGAGGAGCAGAGGGAGAAGCAGACTCTCCACTGGGCAGGGAGCCTGATTCGGGGCTCGATCCCAGGACCCTGGGATCATGACCCTGAGCCAAAGGCACACACTTAACCCACTGAGCCACCCAGGTGCCCCAATGTCATCTCAGTTTCTTATGCTCTGATCCAAAATTGTACTTCATGTACCTGGTGGCAAAGATTTCTGGTAATGCCTCCCAGGTAGTTATCACTTCGGGAGAAAATGTCCCAAGACAATGTAAAAAGGAAGATTTGTAGCCACAGCTATCAATCACCCAGGAGAATCCACAATACCGTTCCCTGTTGGGTCAGCTTGTGGAACTCACCAAACATTTGGAGTGGATTAAATAGGTGATGTAGATAGACTTCAACAGCTCAAAAATACCCATTTCTGCCACATTTCCTGCTACCCTTTGACTTGTGTCGCGTTAGTTGTCGTGTTAGAGGAGCTCCAGCTAGCCCTCCAGTGAGTCACCGTGCAGTTTGGGTGTGCCTTCTAGGGAAAAGGGCACTGCCAGGAAAGCTTGTAATCAGGAGCTGCATTGATGGAATATGGCAGCGGTTTCTTTTTTTTTTTTTTTTAAAGATTTTATTTATTTATTTGAGAGAGAAAGAATGAGACAGAGAGAGCATGAGAGGGAGGAGGGTCAGAGGGAGAAGCAGACTCCCCGCCGAGCGGGGAGCCCGATGCGGGACTCCATCCCAGGACTCCAGGATCATGACCTGAGCTGAAGGCAGTCGCTTAACCAACTGAGCCACCCAGGTGCCCAACAGCGGTTTCTTGTCAGATGCTTTGCCTCAGCTGATTGACTATGAGCACTCAAAAGAGAAGGAACAAGCTCCCAGGGCATAGATCTTAAACATGAGCATATTTTGTACCCTCATTCCAATAACCAAAAAAAAAAAAAAAAAAAGAAAAGAAATAGCTCTAGGGACCAATATTCAAGTTAGGGTGGATGATTTTGCCCAACATTTCTTTTTTTTTTTTTTTTTAAGATTTTTAAAATTTATTTATTTGAGAGAGGGAGAGAGAGAGAGATCATGAGCAGGGGGAAGGGTAGAGGGAGAAGAAGACTCCCTGCTGAGCAGAGAGCCCCATGAGGGACTCGATCCCAGGACCCTGGGATCATGACCTGAGCTGAAGGCAGCCGCTTAACCGACCAAGCCACCCAGGTGCCCCTTGCCAACATTTCTCTCAGTCTTTTTTTTTTTTTTTTTAAGATTTTATTTATTCATTTGACAGAGAGAGACACAGCAAGAGAGGGAACACAAGCAGGGGGAATGGGAGAGGGAGAAGCAGACTCCCTGCTGAGCAGAGAGCCCCATGTGGGACTCGATCCCAGGACCCTGGGATCATGACCTGAGCCAAAGGCAGACGTTTAACAACTGAGCCACCCAGGCGCCCCATTTCTCTCAATCTTAAGCATCCCTAGGCTCACATGTATTTTATGAAAAAGCAAGTCCATGAAAAATGCACTGTAGTCTCTGTAATCCATTTCTTACAGAAATGCAGTGACCATACACGTGGCTTATCTTGCAGAGACAAAACAGCAATATATAGAAATCTGAATCTCCTTCCTCAGTAGATTTTTGAGAGTCATGTTTACACTGGATAGCTGAATATTGTTCATGTTTGTTTTTAATTGGCTAAATGTGATCTTTTCAAAATAAAAATTTGGTATGTCTCTGTCCAGCCCCGTAACTTCACATTTTCTACCTTGTACTATGTCCAGCTACTCATGATTGTGTGTTGCCCCTTGTTTTCTGGGCCTTTGCCTCTTCTGCCTGTAAAGATGCTTTTCCTCTCCTCTGGACAGCACCCAATCATTCGCAAGCATGACTTCTCCTGGAAAGCCTTCTTTTTCTTCTTTTCCCCAAGCTTTATTGAAATATAATTGACATATAACATTGTGTAAGTTTAAGATGTACAACATGATCATTTGATGCAAGTATATATTATAAAATTATTACCACAATCAGTTTAGTTATCACCTCCATCACCTCATCTAGTTTTATTGTGTGTTGAGAACTTTTAAGATGTGCTCTCTTAGGGATTTTCGAGTATAGAATGCAGTATTATTAACTATAGTCACCATTTTATACATTAGATCCTCAGAACTTATTCATCTTATAACGGGAAATTTGTACCTTTAACTAACAGCTCCCCCTCCAGCCCCAGCCCCTGGTATCCACCAATGTACTCTGTCTACTGGTTTGACTTTTTTAGATTCCCCAGCTAAGTGAGCTTTTACAGGATTTGTCTTTCTGTCTGTCTGACTTATTTCACCTAGTATAATGCCCCCATGGCTTATCCATGTTATCACAAAAAGCAGGGGTTCCTTCTCTCTTTTTTTTCTCCTGTTCTTTTTATGGTTAAATAATACTCCATTGTGTGTGTGCACGTGTGTGTATGCGTTTACCATATTTTCTTTCTCCATTCATCCATTGATGGACACTTAGGTTGTTTCTGTGTCTTGGCTATTGTGAAAAAAACTACAATGAACGTGGGGTGCCAGTACCTCTTTGAGATAGTGATTTTATTTCTTTCAGATGTATACCTGCAGCAGAATTACCAGATCATATGGTAGTTCTTTTTTAAATTTTTTGAGGAGGCTCTACACTGTTTTTCACAGTGGCTGCACCAATTTACATTCCTACATCCCTCCTTGCTCTGTCCCCCTAACTGCTTTCATAGTATTGTGTATAGGATTAATTACACCACAACATATTTAAATATTAATTCCCTGTTTGTGTCCCTCATTACACTGAGTAACTTGAAGGAAGAAAACATATCTATTTTGTTATGTTTCCAATAGTGCTTGGCGTATACAAGGTTCTTAATAAAAATGAACTGAAGGAATAAATTACAGGAAAAAAAAAAGAAGTTAGGACTTTCAGATGAAAAGGCCATGTTCACAATAGAAAGAGGAGGGGCATGTCCCCCAAAAGAGAACAGAGTGAGATGATTGATAGCTCCTATCTGAATCGTCTCTCTTAAATTTCTTGTGGACCGCCTTAACAAATCTTTTACCAACTAACTGTATGCCGTTATAAACATTCATTAGCTGCTTTATGAATTTCTACAATATAGTACTCCTGCTTAAAATGAGCAAGGATTTACATAATCGTTGACTGTTTGATGTTTTAATAACAGAGAACAGAGGAAGTCAATTCATAGGAAATGACAAGTAAACTCATCTTTTAGTAAATACCCGTTATTATCTTAAATATCTTAAATATTATCTTATTATCTTAAATAACGAATACCCGTTATTATCTTAAATAAATTATGATTGAAATGTTGAACGACGACTGAGCTATAACTCAGTGCTGATGGCACAATGGGATTGTTAGGGTGGAATCTTCCAATCATTTCTTTTCTACATTACTGAGGTGGTATATGTGAGATGAAAAGTGTTGGGTTTTTTTTTTTGGTCTTAGCTGGCATGATCAAAAAAAACAAAACAAACAAAAACCAAAATACAAAAACCTTTGTGGATATTGCCAAAGTTAAGAAGAAGTGTTTTCATTTACACTCAGAGAAATTAACAATGTCTATTCAGGTCCTACTGACCATTTTTAATTGGATTATTTGTGGGGTTTTTGATGTTGAGTTTTATAAGTTCTTTATATATTTTAGATATTAACCCCTTGGTGCATATATCATTTGCAAATATCTTCTCCCATTTGGTAGGTTGCCTTTTAGTTTTGTTGATCGTTTCCTTCGCTGTGCAAAAGCTTTTTATTTTGGTGTACTCCCAATAGTTTAATTTTACTTTTGTTTCCCTTGCCTGAGGAAACATACCTAGAAAAATGTTTCTATGGCTGATATCAGAGAAATTACTGCTTATGTTTTCCTCTAGGAGTTCTATGGTTTTAGGTCTCATGGGTCTTTAATTCATTTTGAGCTTATTTTTGTGTATGGTGTAAGAAAGTGGTCTGGTTTCATTCTTTATGTTGTTGTCCAGTTTTCCTAATACCATTTACTGAAGAGACTGTCTTTTCCCCATTGTATACTCTTACCTCCTTTGTGGTAGATTAATGACCATATAAGCGTGGCTTTATATTCTCTATTTTCTCCCATTGATCTATATGTCTATTTTTGTGCCAGTATCATACTGTTTCGATTACTACACCTTTGTAGTATATCTTGAAATCTGGAATTGTGATACTCCTGGCTTTGTTCTTTTTCAAAGCTGCTTTGGCTATTCAGGGTCCTTTGTGGTTCCATACAATTTTTAGGATTATTTGTTCTAGTTTTGTGAAAAATGTTAGTATTTTGATAGGGATTGCATTAAATCTGTAGATTGCTTTGGATGGTATGGATATTTTAACAATATCTGTTCTTCCAATTCATGAGCATGGAATATCTTTCTATTTGTGTCATCTCCAGTTTCTTTTATCAACATTTTATAATTTTCAGAGTACAGGTCTTACAGCTCCTTGGTTAAATTTATTCTCAGGTATTTTATTCTTTTGGTGCAATTATAAATGGGGTTGTTTTCTTAATTTCTCTTTCTACTTACTTCATTATTAGTGCATAGAAATGCAACAGATTTCTGTATATTAATTTTGTGTCCTACAACTTTAATGAATTTATCAGTTCTAGTAGTTTTTTGGTGGAGTCTTTAGGGTTTTTTTTTTTTAAGATTTTTATTTATTTATTTGACAGAGAGAGAGACAGCAAGAGAGGGAACACAAGCAGGGGGAGTGGGAGAGGGAGAAGCAGACTCCCCGCTGAGCAAGGAGCCTGTTGTGGGGCTCGATCCCAGGACCCTGGGATCATGACCTGAGGCAAAGGCAGACACTTAACAACTGAGCCACCCAGGCGCCCCTTTAGGGTTTTCTATATATACACTATCATATCATCTGCAAAGAGTAAGTTTTACTTCTTCCTTACTGGACACATGAAAAGAAGCCCAACATCACTAATTATCAGGGAAATGAAAATTAAAACCACAATGAAATATCACTTTACATCTGTCAGAATGGCTAAAAAAAAAAAAAAAAAAAAAAAAACACAAGAGATAGCAAGTATTGGTGAAGATGTGGAGAAAAAGGAACCCTGTGCACTGTAGTAGGAATGCAAATTGGTGTAGCCACTATGGAAAACAGTATGGAGGTTTCTCAAATTTAAAAATAGAATTATCATATAATCCAGTAATTCCACTGCTGGGTATTTATCCAAAGAAAATGAAAACACTAATTCAAACCAGTATATACACCCTTACATTTATTGCAGTATTATTTACAATAGCCAAGATATGTAAGCAATCCAACTGTCTGTTCATAGATGAATGGATAAAGAAGATGTGGAATATATATACAATGGAATATTGCTCAGCCATAAAAAATAATGAAATCTTGCCATATGCAACAACATGCGTAGACCTAGAAGGTATAATCACATACCATATGATTTCACTCATATGTGGAATTTAAGAAACAAAACAAATGAACAACAACAAAAAAAGACGAAAGAGATTCTTAAATACAGAGAACAGGAGGTTAACAGAAGGGAGGTGGGTCGGGGGTGGGGGAAATAGGTGAAGGGGATTAAGAGTACACTTATCATGATGAGCACTAAGTAATGTGTAGAGTTGTTGAATCACTATATTATACACCTGAAACTAATATAACACTGAGTGTTAATTATACTTCAATAAAAAAGAAAATATCTTATTCTGAAAGGCAAATCAAATGATTATACATTGGTACATATTTCACAAGAATGGGCATGGCTATGAATAAAACTTTAAAACTCTACTGAGAGTTATAAAATTGAAAAATACTTCAGTAAATGCAGAGACACAGTGCTCTTCAAAAGGAAAATCTGGTATGTTAAACATGACAATTGTCCATAAATTAACCTATGATTAAAATATATAATTAAGATGGGGACAAGCTTGCATAGATAAAATCTCAAAATAATACCAAGTTTTTCTCTAGAAACATAAACTTATGAAATATCCAGAAAATTTTTGAGGCAGTTAAGTATTGAGTAGGTATCAGAAATGAAAAAGATAATTATGAAATTACAGAGATCAAAGTGGTTTATTTGTAGAGAATACAGAAGAGTTGAGCAAAATAAAAAGTATAAATAGGCATTAATCAATGAGAGACTGAAAACTAATAGAAAGTGATCAAAGGATATGATGAAACATTTCAAAGGAAAAGAAAGACAAATGGCTGATAAACATATAGAAAAATGTCCAACCACTCCATTAATAAATGTAAATTAAAACAATAATTTATCTTTTAAAAAATTTCAGAAACCATAAATTATGGAGATTGATGATCTATCTAATCAGGAATCTTGGTGAGGATGTTGGTCAATGGGTTTTCTTAATACGTTGTTGATGGGATGTGAAAGCGTTTGCAGTATTTCTGGTGGACATTTGGGCAATAGCTTCAAAAACAAAAGTGTATGTTCCCTTTCATTCAGCAATCTCACTATTAGCAGGTTTTTTTATTTTGCATTGCCTGGTTGCATCTTTATTTAATCATTAATATTTAATAATAATTAATAATGGACACTTATTTCTTTTTTTCATTGTTATAAACAATGTCAGGATGAACATTCCTTTAAGTACATCTTTGCCTACTTAATACTTATTTCCTTAGAAAAAAAATTACTGTAAGTGAAATAGCTGAGTCTAATACTGTTCAAGAGGAACACACCTTTTAAAAGCTTTTGATACACCCAGAGCAAGAACATTTGTGTTTAGCAGTTTCATATGTTTGTTAAAAAAAAAAAAAAATTGCCACTAACCTGGAGACATAATCAATCTATGAAAATTCACATAAAGGACTGATTATATCTTGAAGGCTGGCTGCCTTCCATAATGATTAGCCAATGAGCTCCGTCGTGACCAAGGTAGAGAGACTTGCTTCACTTGATCCAAATCAGACTTAGTGCTGAGTTCTTTGGGCTTAGCCTTGCCTACCACACCTTAGGTTTTTTTACACTTTTTTTTTTTTTAAGATTTTATTTATTTATTTGAGAGAGACACAGTGAGAGAGGGAACACAAGCAGGGGGAGTGGGAGAGGGAGAAGCAGGCTTCCCACCGCGCAGGGAGCCCAATGTGGGACTCGATCCCAGGACCCTGGATCATGACCTGAGCTGAAGGCAGATGCTTAACGACTGAGCCACCCAGGTGCCCCCCCTTAGGTTTTTTTAAACACTATGAAATAAGAAGCAGTGAGAGATTAAAAGGTGAAAATTTAATCAGGGCCCACTTTTAGTTATTATGGGATGTTCGTGCTAACGATATTGCCATTCAAAGACGTTTTCAAAACACACAAAGACCTTTAATTTAATCTCTAGTGCTTAAGTTTTTAAATTTACCATAAGAATTTTTTCTTGAGACTGAAAAAGAGTGCCAACAATTTGATATGTCTACGTCAGTATCACTGAAAAAAAGTTGCAAGTAGTCATTATTAGCAATTTTTCCTGTGCACGTATGTGGAGATGTTTTCAAATGCACATATAAAAGGTATTTGTGGAACCTAGTTTATTTTAAAAAAGTAATTAAAATGATAAACAGAAACGTCCGTCAGTGGTGAATTGGAAAATAAATTTAATCAATACATGTAATAGAATGCTTTCCCGTCGTTTTTTTTTTTTTTTTTTTTTTTAAAGATTTTATTTATTTAAGAGAGAGCGCACAAGCAGGAGGAGTGGCAGAGGGAGAAGCACGCTCCCCACTGAGCAGGGAGCCCGATGCGAGACTCGATCCCAGGACTGTGGGATCACGACCTGAGCGGAAGGCAGACGCTTACCCCACTGAGCCACCCAGGCATCCCTTTCCAATCATTAAAAAGAAAAAAAAAATAAAGTAGATCTAGATGTACTTAAATTTACACACATGTACATATATAAAATATATTCTTTTTTTCTGTGCGGTAAGTGCTGGAAGTACTCCTTAAGAATAAAAGAAGTTGCACACCCATCTTAGTCACCACTTGTCCTGGCCAGTCTTTGTAGAAAATATCCTGGATTTCGTGGGTAACGTTGAGGCTCCACCCAGACTCCTTGGATACCCTTTCGTATTTTCTCCGAGGGGTGGCCGCATGCCCTGAGATGTGCTTTGGCCGTGGCTCCTCTTCAGAGAACTGCCCTGGGACCACTGGGGCTGAGGTGCCCGCAGAGGCAGGGAGCAGAAGTGCCTGGAAGTTTACTACTCAGGTCCCTGCCTGCAGTCCGACCATGACTGTCGGGTGAAAGAGTATGAAAGCCCGGCTTCCTCACCTCTTACTTCCTTACCTCAGGGGTTGGACTATCTCTGAGGTATAACTTACGTCACAGTTTGTCAATGGGAACAGGCTGCAATTTATCCAGCTGTGGGACTCATGCCTGTGGTCACATCTTGGGTTGGCTTCCCCATTATTCTCTGACCCACCTCCTCCATTTCCTTACCTTCTCCCCTCGGAATCCTGCCTTACTGAATCATTTGCAAGTGAATCCTGATCTCAGCATCGGCTTCTGGGGAGCCAGACTTAAGACACTGATCCAACCACATGTTGTTGCCGTTCAAGACCTGCTTTTGTGCTGTGCTACCCTCCTTTGGATACGGCAGGGCCTTGGGCAATCTCAGATTTCCCTCTTAAGTTATGTTATGTGACAAAAGAGAAGTAGTCAAAACAGAAGTAGTCAATTCATAGGAAACAGAGCAATTCTATCTTTAAAAAATACATGAACATTATTACCTACTAAAACAAGTTACAACTGTAGACATTGACTTTTTCATAACGTAATGCCAAGTTCTCATAAAATGATGATATGATAGTGCTGTTCAAAGCAGGATACTGGCTTCATTCCTTCCTTTCTGAATTGCTTAGGCAGCGTAGTGAAAATATAAATGCCTTAGGCTCTTTCTTTCTTTTTTTTTTCTTCTTTTAGGCTTTCTTGCCTTTCTCTGCCAATTACGGTTGGGTTTTGTACTATGCACCATTGTTCATCAGAAACAAGTTTAGCGCATTTAGTATCAAGCAAGTGCCAACCAAACTAAAGTGGATAATGGAATTCTAGGCCCCGTCCCAGTTCCTCCCATTCTCTCCCCGTGGATGAGAGATGTGTAAGTAAAAAGAATCAATTTTGTGAGTAACTAAGCTCCATCTGATAACTTGAGCAGTCACAACTTGAAAGCATGAAATGAGATTTTAGGGAAATTGCTTTTTGTTGCAGCAAGTTTGGTGGTCTCTGCTGACATTCCTTTCACTATTCCAACCAGCTTTCTTGTAATCGTTCGATAGAATGCATGCTAGCACAAGAGCTTGCTGCATAAAAAACATGCTTGAGACATAATTAAAGCATTTTTGGTGTTTTATGGTCACCCCACGAGCTGTAGTGTGTACAAATTGTACACCATAACACCTATTGTCAGTTCCATCTATCTCTTCAGGAGAAGAAAGTCCCCAAACATAAAAGCATACAATTTCATGAGTTTTGACAAATGTTTACACCCATATGCAACCACAGCCCTACCAAGCGGCCCCAGCAACCCTATTGCTGGAAAATTCCCCCATACCTGTTCTCAGAGAGTTACCACCCCTCCTCACAAGCAGAGGCAACCAGTGTTATGTTGTTGTTGTTGCTGTTGCTGTCTACCACAGATTAATTTTGCTTATCCTAGAGCTGCAAATCAATGGACTCATACAGTATGTACACTTTTTTGGTCTACCTTTCACTTAATGTAATGTCTGGGAGAGTCTTCTATGCTGTTGACACTAACAGTAGTTCATTTCTTTTTATTGTTGAAAAATTTTCCATTGAATGAACATACCAAAATGTGTGCATTGTCTCATTGTTGGGCATTGGGGTTGTTTACAGTTTTGGGCCATTATGAATAAAGCTGCTATGAACAGCCCTGTCCAAGTTATTGTGGTCGTATGCTTTCATCTCTCTTGGGTAAATGTGAAGGGGTTCAATAGCTGGGTCATATTGTAAGTGTATATTTAATCATATAAGAAACTGGTAAACCTTTTCCCAAGTTGATTGTACTGTTTTTACATTCCTACCAGCAATGTAGGAGTGTTCTGGTTGTTTCTCAACATAGCATAAGGTAGTACCCGTGTTTTATTTTTAGCAATTCTCATGTTTGTGTTATAGTCTTTCATTGTGGTTTCAATTTATATTTCCCTGATAACTAATGATGTTGAGTGCTGCTTAAAGTGCCTTTCAGACATTCATATATCTGTTTTGAAATATCTGTTAGTCTATTTTAAAAAATGGAACTGTCTTTTTAATTATTTGGTTTTAGGATTTCTTTATCTAGTCTAGATACAATTTTTTTTTCAGTTTGAGATATTATGCATGTGTTTACGCATTCTGTGGCTTGCTTGATCATTTTTATCAATTGAGTCTTTTGTGAGAAGCTTTTAATTTTGATGAAGTCTTAATATTTTTTCTGTTATGGTTGTTACTTTCTATGTCATACTTAAACAATCTTTCCCCATAGATCAAGAAGATATTATCCTATGGTTTCTTCCAGAAGATTTATGGCCTTAGGCTTTATGTTTAGGTCTATGATCCACCCTGAATTAATTTTTTTGCACATGGTATGAGGTAGGAAGTTGAAGTTCATTTCTTTTCCTAGAGGATATCCTATTGTTTCAACACTGTTGATAAGAATTTCCTGGGATTTCAGAATAGCTGAAGATAACAGTAGCTGCTTTGGTTCCTGTCTCCCAATACTTCCTCCCCCAGTACTACAGAACAACAAGGAAGTTAAAAACAAAACAAAACAAAAAAACCTACCCCAAAATGATGCCTTCACGAAACTCAAAGATAGAGAATGCTCATATCTCAAAATAGCTAAAAATTTAAAAGCAAAAGCATAAAATTTTAGTGAGCAATCCGTGATTCTCTGTCTTGCTGCCGGGCTTTGGGGCAAGAAAAAGCAAGCTGAGAAATACTGTGAGGAGAGAAGGGAGAAAGTAGTGGCTCCTGAAAGGAGTAAGTCCACCCTGCATCTAAATACAACAAACCAACAATAATATAAAACGAAAAGGAGTGTTCTGGTAGACCAGAAAGAAGTGGCATGTGGCAATTCGATGGTGAAGGACAGAAGAAGCAAAGGGAGAAATTCTGCAAGAAAAAAACAGGTAAAATATCAGGAAACAAACAATCCCTTCTCCCCCACCACCAGAAAAAAAAATAATAAAAAAAAATAACCCACTGAAGAATCTAGATTTTGCTATATGGAATGAAGTTAGTGCAATTGACGTAAGAATCTTATAAAGCTCCCCAATACCAAAAACATGAACAGAAGAAAAGACATATATCCATACAGAGTTTTTATAATTCTTATGAAAAGTTAGAAAATGAATTCCAACATGCTTTGACCAGTGAAAAATCCTCCCCTCAGAAAACACCCCCCCTCCAAAAAACAAACCCATGAAGCAGAATCAGATGATAATCCCTCAAATAGTTTACTGTATAATTTGCAGATTGAAAGGGTTTTACTATTTAGTTCTACTATGATCTGAATGTTTGTGGCTCTTTCCCCCAAATTTATATGTTGAAATCCTAACTCCCAAAGGTAATGGTATTAGTAGATGAGGACTTTGGGAGGGGCCCTTCCCACCATGAGAGGCTACAAGATGGCTGTGACCTGGCAAAGTGTCCTCATCCCAACTGTGCTGGCACCCTGATCTTGGAATTCCATTGTCCAGAACTAGGCGAAACAAATTTCTGTTGCTTATAAGCTGCCCAGTCTGTGGTATTTTATTACAGCAGCCTGGACAGACTAGAAAATGTCTTTCTGGCTAGGGCCGGCCCACAGTGATTCCAGCAGCCTGTGAGGGCCTACAGCTCACACAATGGCTAAACTATTGTATGTTCTGGTAACTACTTACATTGGGTCAGGATAGGCCACTAACAGACACTGGTGATCCAAGCTAGCTAGTCACTGGGAGGGGGGAAATTGAGGCTTGAGGCAGACACCCGGGTTTGGAGAGGGACAGATTTGGCCCAGTCCCCTATTAACCCTACCCCAAGCTGTGAAGCTTTCTTCTTGAAAGATTGAGGTGTGCTTTGGATAGAAGCCAAATGGCTTGGAATGGGATGTAGTCCATGCCTCTGTCCAGGTGTTTCTCCTTCCCTCCATGTTATGAGGAGCTGCCTATGTTCTTTAGAGAGTGCTGGGCCCAAAGTGGCCACCATCAAGTCAAGGGTTCCCACTCCACTGGCCTGGTTACATGGACCTTATGTGGGGGAGGGGTTTGTAACTATTTTGTATTCTTAACAACTGCCAATAAAGTTTGTCCCAACTGGAAAGTGTTTTTTTTTTTTTTTTGTTGTTGTTGTTGTTGTTTAATTTTAATACTGGCCTTAGTATTTATTCCTTTAAGTACTTTTTACATACATTATTTCCTAATTTTCCATTGGCTATTATGTCAAAGTAATACAATATGTGTTATATCATATTTTCTGGGAAAAGAATTATGTGGGTTTTTTTAAGATTTTATTTATTTATTTGACAGAGGGAGACACAGCAAGGGAGGGAACACAAGCAGGAGTGGGAGAGGGAGAAGCAGGCTTTCCGCTGAGCAGAGAGCCCGAATCGGGACTCGATCCCAGGACCCTGGGATCATGACCTGAGCCGAAGGCAGATGCTTAATGACTGAGCCACCCAGGCGCCCCGAAAAGAATTATGTTTGACTATGTTGGGCTTTAGGGCAAGGTGGGAAGAACATATGTCATTATAATTAAGCACTAAATAATAAATATTTTCTAACAGTGATGTCATCTTTCCCCACTGAAAATCTGGTCAAAATATTAAATAAATGGCTGGAGAAGACTTTGATACTGGACCAAAATCAAGGACTAAAAGAGGAAATATGACACAACTGAAGATAGGGTTTTACATAAAATAGACTGGGAGTATTTTTACCTAAGGGAATTTAGAAAATTGTGCTACTACTAAAATTTGAAAGATACTCAGGTTTATTTTTTTGTTTTTGTTTTGTTTTTTTTTAATACATTTTCTTTTCTTTTTCTTTTTTTATTATTAACATATAATGTCTTATTTGTTTCAGGGGCACAGGTCTGAAAGATACTCATATTTCAAGAGGAAGATAAAAATCTAGGTTGAAAATAATAAGTGACTGTGGATATAATATACTGGAAATTTCAACATGATATTTCCAAAGGCAGTCAAAGAGTCATTTTCATATGGTCTGTAAGTACATAAATGTTTACCAAGAATTTGTCAGCATTATGTAAAGCTGACTCAACAACAGTCTTCTTCCTATATTTGGAGGACACAAATGCTCAAAATCACTAAACAATGTACTCCTTAAGGAATAAGGGTTATTTAACTCAAGACTGTCTTATTGCCTAATTAATTATTACTCTTGCCTAAAAATTATATATTGCATAAGAGCACCCATCTTTCTGTGCTGATTGAACATACATTAAACAAACAAGACTGGGAACTTACTGGAACGTAAGCACTTGAGGGTTGGGTTTCTCTTATTTACCATTGTAACATTAGTGCCAGGACAATGTCTAGGAAACCAGGAGGCACTCAATAAAATTAGCTGAAAAAACAAAGAAGACTTACATTTAAGTACTATAGTTTACATCTTTGTAGCTCCATTACCTAGCACATACTAGGAAGTCAATGAAAGCTTATTGAATTAAGCTTCTGACCTGCTTTCCTTGAGAAGGTGAACCAGAAACTATAAAATTAAAATAGAAAGGTACCATCAAATGTCAGTGGTTGTTGGTCAAGGAAGTCATGTTTTTATGGGAGCCCTGGAACCCGACTTTATTTTGAATATTGCTCTAAATGCATCCTACTGATTTTTTAAAAAATAATTATTGAATTTAATCTTTGTTCGTAAAGGCATCCTTACCAGTATTCTGAAATTATTTTAGCAACAATTTCCCACCCACAACTGTACACCTAGTAAAACTAATGTTTGTATACCTGATTTGCAAGATTATTATGATGAGAAAAGAGATGTGGATTTTGAGGGATCCGTTCCACTGTTGTGGCTTTGCAGATCTTCTATGAGCTGATTGTTCTTCAAGCTGTATCTTCAATTTCCACTTCTCTCAAGCTCCAGACTCATAAATCCTACAGAAAAAAAAGACATATTCAGTTCCATCCTTTGGGAAACATACCAGATGTGCCCAATATGGAATTAACTACCTTCCTGAAAGCTGCTCCCCAGGGTCTAGTGTCTTCGTGTCAATTCATGGCTTCAAAAGTTTCCCCAAGTCAGCAATTTTCAGTGTCTTTTCAATGTTTCCCTCTGGATTATGCTTCACTGGGCCTAGAGTAAAATATATTAACAAAGAGTAATGTGGTATGAAGAAAGCAAGGAAACCCCTGCTCCATCCATCACCATCTGCATAGCCTAGTGCATGTGTCCATCAGCTGCTCCTCAGTTTATTTATCTGAAAATGTCAGGTGTTGGAATTGATAATTGCTAGGATTCTTTCCAAATTAACATTGACTACTTAACATCTCTCTGGGGAAGGATCAATATCTGACTTCATGTAGTTACCAAATGTAGGTGACAGTGAAGGTCCATGTTTAATAGTAAGATATTTAATGTAAGATAGTTAACTTATTAATGAAGAAGACAATTTCTAAATTTTCTTTTGATCTGTGGGTGTTGGGTACTTTTTTGCAATTTCCTCTCATTTGATGATGAGTCCTCTCATCTTGATGACCATAGCACCTTTTCTCTACGTATTGAAATCTGACCATTCCTTCGAGGCTTACTCAACCTCTGTCACAAAGCCTTACTTGATTATTCCAATCTTCCCTGGGACTTCTATGCCACTAGTCATCTCTATCATTTTAAAGGCGTTTATCATATACCACTTTATATTAAAGTTATTTGTAAACATTCTTGGAAGTTAGGCTTTCGAATGCAGGGGTTATGAAGTATGGATCTCTGGATGTTCCACAGTAGCAGAATACCTTACACAAAATGAGAATGTGTTCAATAAAGACATGACTGATTAAGTAGTTTTGGGTTTTGTTTTTTTTCCAGGCATGGCTGGATGGTTTTGTTTTGTTGTGGTTATAGCCCTTTGTTCTTGCTTATTCCTTTCTGTAAATTACAGCTGGGCTTCTTGGAGAACTTGCTAAGATGAGTGGTGTGTCACTTTCCCACTGGATGGAGTGAAGCCTGCTGGTGAACACAGGATCTGAAACTGGACCTCAGCCTAATATGTTTGTCCTCATACAGACAGAGCTACCATGTCATAGGTAAGAGAACTGTGACAAAGATTTTCTCCTTGACCAAACTCTAACATGGCTCCTAGAAGCCTAAGCCTCTGTCCCTGTGAAGACCCAGCCCCCCTTGAGTTCCTGTCTGGAAAAGCTCAAAGCTGTCCAAAGAACTTACCATTTGTTCCAGCTAACACCTGAGGATAGGCCCCCCGACCTCCCTTTCTTAGGGCACTTATTAACAAAAACAAACAAGCTTACTATTGTAAATTCTTCCTCTGTCTCTTTGAGATGTGTGTGTATCTCCTACAACCAAGTGGTCTCTTTTTCAAGGACTTGAAAGCCATTCTTTTGAAATGTAATCATCAGGAAGGATAGGGGCCCTGTCTCCAAGTCTCTGGGGGAGGACAGAGCCTAACTTCAGTAAGTGCTAGTTAGCAGGCACAGATGGTCTAAAGACATTGACATTGATCTCTTATCCCATTATTTATAATTCTTCACTTTCCTGACTCTGCAGGAGCCTCTGCTTACTGCCCCTCCCTACTCTCTCATTCTCCCTTTAAAACACTCAGTCACCTCTACACAAATCCAAGGAGGGCTCAGTTCATACTGGACTCTTCTCTACTGCAGTATTTATCACTAAATAAAATTGGTCTGTATAGCCTTTAACTACTATCCAGCTTTATCTTTGATAATTGTTATGTAACTTGTGGAAAACAACTTGCTGTAATGCTATTTAGGGTAAAGTATAAGATTTAGTGAGAGATTATTTCATTTTTGCCCTCTATTTCATGGTCCTTTGCAAATGCTAAGTGTCCATGATTATTATAGTTTTAGATCTGTCTTGTGGTCCAGACATTATTAGCTAATTAACCTCCAGTTATGGATTTGCAGAACTGTCACATATTGGATATAAAAAATATCTTCTCCCCCAGTTAATCATGACCACCATCTGACATTATTTAACAAGTTATTCTGTACTTTGTTTTAAGGTCTGTAAATATTTCTTACCTTTGAAGTCAATTGCTTTAGTGTTCACAAATACAGGTCATTTGTTACAGTTATAGATAGGGTATTTAGGGTACTATTACATCTATAAACCCCTAAAAAAAACCTATTTCTAAATCTAATAAACTTAGGGTTTTTTTTTTATGAACATAAATACATGCTTTTTCAATTTTTAATAGTATAATCTAATAGTATGATACATATATATCATGTGTATATATATATATATATATATATAGTATGTATGTAGGTATATACTGTTCACCTTAAAAGTGAAACTGTCAGTTACTTTACCAGCAAAAATTAGTTTATTCTGGAATAGCAGAGAATTGTAGTTCAGGACAAGCAAGTTTCAGCAAAACCATAAGCAAGTCCAACAAAGGAGAGGAATGTTACTTTATGGAGAAGAAGAAGGAAGTTGGGAGGGTTTGTTTTAATAAAAGTCCATTGGAGAAAAGCAAGAGTTCAGATGATACCGGTTTCTCATTGACTGAGTTGCAGGTGTTGTTGATTTCTTTCTTTCTTTTTTTAAGATTTATTTATTTATTTGACAAAGAGAGAGAGAGACAGTGAGAGAGGGAACACAAGCAGGGGGAGTGGGAGAGGGAGAAGCAGGCTCTCCACTGAGCAGGGAGCCCGATGCTGGGCTCCATCCCAGGACCCTGGGATCATGACCTGAGCCGAAGACAGACGCCCAACGACTGAGCTACCCAGGCGCGCAGGGGTTGTTGATTTCTTATATGACATGCAATATACATCTTTTCCTTTTGGGACTTGTGACTGATGATTCTTTCCTGTTGAAGATTCTTCTGCTGGGGTCTGTGGTGGACACTTCTGTTGGAGTCTGTAATTGACATTGGGTGGTAGCCCCTTTCTAACCAGTACACATGACTGATTCTACTTTAGTGAGGTTTCCCTTTATTCATTTTCTTTCTTTTTAAAGATTTTATTTATTTATTTGAGAGAAAGAAAGCATGAGAGCGAGTTGAGGGGCAAGGGCAGAGGCAGACTCCCTGCTGAGCAGGGAGCCCAATTCAACTTGGGGTTCTATCCCTAGACCCCGGGATCATGACCTGGGCTGAAGGCAGACCCTTAACTGACTGAGCCACCCAGGCACCCTTCATTTTCAACAATATATTTGAATCACTTTTGTTTTGGCAAGGAGGTAAGCAGAATAGAACATAAGTGTTAGAATAATAACAGATACTATTTATTATTGGTAAATAATAATTTGTGTATAAATACTGTGTGTCAGGGAACTTTATATACATTATATTTAATCTTTACAACAAGACTGCAAGGTCGGCAATACTTTTCCAATTTCAAAAGGAAGGAAATGAGACTCAGGAAGGCTTTGTAATATGGAATTTCAACCTAAATCGACTGTGTTGTTTCTATACCATGCATCATTTGGAAAAGAAAAAAATATTTTTACTGAGCTATTTTCACAAATTTGTGAACAGAATCAACAACAAATGTAAAGGAAAAAAATGTAAAGGAAAATCTCCGACTCAGAGACACGAGAGAGAGAGAGAGAGACTTAAGTCCTTTCCTTAACTAATATAGCCAAAATAATTTCAAAAACAACTAAATACTATGATGACTTTGTTTACTCAAAATAGAGTTCCTGGAACTGTGGAGAAACATGGAAATTTAGCTGGTTTGCACATAGAATGAATACATTGTATACTATTTTTTAATGTTGCAAAGAACTTTCTTAGGAGATACATTAACAGGAATGACATAAACAAAGGAAAAGACAGTGTACAAAAGGAAATTGGCAAGAAAATATAACAAAAACCAAAAATACCCTCCATAAAAAGAAGTTAACTATTCAACTTGTTAACTTGTACCTTTTTTATGGTTTGTAATTTGTTTTTATTTGTCTTCTTGTCAGACTTACTGCTGAGGTAGAAATAACTGCCTTTTTTTTTTTTCAGTGTTATTATTTATTTTGGCCTCTGCCATGGCTTCCAACTATCTGTAGTTAAACTGTGCTAATCTATTGGGGGAAATCATGAATGTTCCACATGTAATGAAACTATTTGCCTATTTGATAAAGTAATTTATCCCCATCCAAAGAACTTCTAGTCTTACAAATCAATGAAGTATTATATCAGGGTTTACTGTGTAGTCTATAAGGCTAACTGTGACATAAGCATTTTTTCAAATCAGAAACAGGATTTCATATTTTTGAAGGCTTCAAAAGGGTTTAATCTTATGGATTAGATTACATTCAGAATCCATAGTAAGAGCTCTTTTTAACTTTGGAATAAAACCTAATTCTGTACAATTATGAAACCTCTCATTTTGGTCTTGTAGGGGAGGGAAAAAATTTTTTTTTCCACTACCCATCTTAGGATCATTGGCTGAGGCCCTATAAATTAGGCTGGCAAAAGACAGATTACCAAGAGAAAAACAGAATTTTATTAACATGTGCACCACACATGTACACATGGAACACTCAGTCATGAGTAACCAAAAGGGTGGTGAGAACTTAGGTTTATCTACCACTTTTGGCTAAACAAAGGGAAAGGAGGTTGGGGGTTCTGGGTAAGGGATACAAGCTATGGGAAGGTGATCAGGAAATTTGTGGTAAACAAGGGTGGTTTAGTAATGTTTGTTATGCAGATTTCAGTCAGGGACTACTTCATGGATAAGAGTTACTAAGGTTACTGAACCCAAGTTAGGCTGCCCGTTGCTCAAGAGAGGAGTTTTTGATTGGAAAGGAATTTGAGCTTAATTCAGGGGGCCAGCAACCTGGGAAGAAGGCGGACTCTTGTCCAAAAGCCAACTCTGAGGTTTCTGCCTGGCCTGGGTTTTTTTGTTTTTTTTTTTTAAGGGGTTTAGGGTAGTTAATTAGCAAAGGGAGTGCCATGGCCAGCAACATTTCTTGATTACATGCAGACGCCTGGGATGCCAGCTACAGAAACTATCCCAGGGGGGTGGGTGTGTCCCCCACGCAAGGGGGTTAGGTTCTCGTCTCATGATGTGCAGGAATACTCTGTTCCTTCTGCAAAGGAGGGCCAGGTCTACAGATGCACAAAGGGAGGTCAGTAAAATCACCACCATGTGAACCTAAAAAAGGAAAAACATTTTGCTAAAAAATTGTTAGGCTAATCAGAAAGCGGAGGCAGCTTCAGACTTGCTGGCTTCAGTGGTCTGGGAAAGTTCTGGTCCTTCACTCCTCAAGGCCCGTAGTCTGCAAATCTCAAAGAAAGTAAATTAGTTCCGTTACAGATCAAGGGACTTAGGTCAGCAAGTAAGGAGTGTGTTGACTTGAAGCAAGTTAACCCTTAAGACTAGCAGGAGTGCTGTGACCTGAAGAGTCCTCTATGGGGTACTGGAAAGGGAGACATCTTTACAGAGAGAAGTTTCCTTTATAAATATAAATTTCTTTTACTAAAGGAAAATTTGGGCCCCCTTTTTAGAGCTTGTCCCAGGTTTGTTGGTCTCACTGGTTTTTAGCCCAAAATAATCTATATACCAAAGAGGTATATTTTGAGGTTGCATATTCTGGTAAATTTCAGTGTCTATTCTTTAGGCCAATTTAAAAAAATCTATCTTTTGTCTTCCAACATTTGGTCCACAAAATGGTTTTAGTATCCTCAACTACTTAAGAATAAATCCCTAAATAGTTAATTTATTATTTTTTTTTCATTTGGACTCTCAAATGAATATGAGGATTCCATTTTCTCCACATCTTCCCAACACTTGTTACTTCTTTCTTTCTTTCTTTTTTTTTTTAGTTATTCTGACTGATGTGAGATGATATTTCATTGTGGTTTTGATTTGCATTTTCCTGATTAATGATATTTACATTTTATACTCTCAAAAACAAACAAAAAATTGTTAAGGAATAATCTTTTTAAATAATTCAGAAAATCCAAATCAATTGTTGTATTGTCTTTTTGTGTATGGGGCTTACTGATGGGCCTTTGGGTCAATGCTTCTTATTACAGTACTCTTGGGGCTTTTTTGCAGCTCAGATTTGGACATGTAGCTTTGATTTCAGACAGAAATACAACTGCATTTTTTTTTTGCTTGTTATTTAAATGATAATTTTAAATTTTTGTTAATAAAGAGCTTCTGCTTAGTTTCAGAGTTCTCCATCTAATGCTTTTTAATGCTTCTTAAGCTTTTAATTTTAAAATTTAAAGTATTTTTCATTTTTAATTGAAGCATAGTTGACATACAATATTGTATTTGTTTCAAGTATATAGCCTAGTGATTCAACAATTCTATATATTATACAATGCTCACCACAGTAAGTGTAGTTACCATCTGTCACCATGCAAAGTTTTTACAATATTATTGACCATATTCCTTATGCTGTACTTTTCATCCCTATGATTTATTGATTTTGTAACTGGAAGTTTGTATATCTTAATCCCCTTCACCTATTTTATCCATCCCCCTCACCCATCTCCCCTTTGTCAACCACCAGTTTGTTTTCTGTATTAATGAGTCTGTTTTTTTGTTCATTTGTTCATTTGTTTGTTTCTTAGATTCCACATATCTGACGTATGCCACTTAATATAATACCCTCCAGGTCCAACCATGTGGTTGTGAATGGCAAGATTTTATACTTTTTTTTTAAGATTTTATTTATTTATTTGACAGAGAGAGACACAGCGAGAGAGGGAACACAAGCAGGGGGAGTGGGAGAGGGAGAAGCAGGCTTCCCGCTGAGCAGGGAGCCCAATGCGGGGTTCGATCCCAGGACTCTGGGATCATGACCTGAGCTGAAGGCAGACGCTTAATGACTGAGCCACCCAGGGGCCCCGATTTTATACTTTTTATAGCTGAGTAACATACCATTGTGTGTACACACATACATACACACACACACACACGCCACATCTTCTTTATTCATTCATCTATCAGTGGACACTTGGGTCGCTTCCATATCTTAGCTGTTGTAAATAATGCTGCAATAAACATAGGGGTGTTATATATTTTTGATTTAGTGTTTTTATTTTTGGGGGGGTAAATACCCAGCTGGGGAATTACTGGATCATATGATATTTCTATTCTTAATTTTTTGAGGAAACTCCATATCTTTCCCACAGATGCTGCACCAATTTGCATTCCCATAAACAGCATATGAGGATTCCATTTTCTCCACATCTTCACCAACACTTGTTACTTCTTTCTTTCTTTTTTTTTTTAGTTATTCTGACTGATGTGAGATGATATTTCATTGTGGTTTTGATTTGCATTTTCCTGATTAATGATATTGAACATCTTTTCCATGTGTGTTCTGTATGTCTTCTTTGGAAAAATGTCTATTCCAGTCCTCTACTTATTTTTTAATCAGATTACATGTTGTGCGTGTGTGTGGTTTCGTTTGTTTTTTTGGTGTTGAGTTGTATGATTTCTTTATATGTTTTGGATATTAACCCTTCGGGGGATTATTAACCTTTTGGTTAATATCCAAAACCTATAAACTCAAAACTCAACATTATCAGGTATGTCTTTTGTGAATATCTTCTCCCATTCAGTAGTTTACCTTTTTATTTTGTTGATGGTTTCCTTTGCCGTGCAAAAGCTTTTTCAGTTTGATGTACTCCCAATTGCTTGTTTTGCTTTTGTTTCCTTTTCTGAGAAGACGGATCCAGAAAACTATTGCTAAAAGCCAAAGTCAGAGAGATTACTGCCTATGTTTTCTTTTAGAGTTTTATGATTTCAGGTCTTATATTTAGGACTTGAACCCATTTTGATTTTGTGTGTGGTGCAAGAAAGTGGTCCAGTTTCATTCTTTTGCATGTAGCTGTCCAGTTTTCCCAACACCACTTATTGAAAAAAACTGTCTTTTCCTCATTGTATATTCTTGCTTTCTTTGTTATAGGTTAATAGATCATATAAACATAGATTTATTTCTGGGGTCTCTGTTCCATTGATCTACGTGTCTTTTTTTTTTTTTGGCCAGTATCGTATATTTTGAATACTTCATTTTTTGTAGAGTTTGAAATCTGGGATTGTGATACCTTCAGTTTTGTTCTTTCCCAAGATTCCTTTTGTTTTTCAGAGTCTTTTGTAGTTCCATACAAATTGTAAGAATTATTTGTTCTAGTACTGTGAAAAATACTATTGGTGTTTTGACAGGGATTGCTTTACATCTGTCAGTTTCTTTGGGTAGTATGGACATTTTAACCTTAATTCTTCCAATCCATGTGCATGGAATATCTTTCCATTTATTTGTGCTGTCTTCAGTTTCTTTCATCAGTGTCTTATAGTTTTCATAGTACAGTTCTTTCACATCCTTGGTTAAATTTATTCCCAGATATTTTGTCCTTTTTGGTGTAATTGTAAATGGGATTATTTTCTTAATTTCTCTTTCTGCTACTTCATAGAAACAGAACAGATTTTTGTATATCAGTTTTGTATTCTGTAACTTTATGGAATTGATTAGTTCTAAATATTTTTATGCTTTATATTTTCTTATTAATGTTCTAAAGTGAAATAAAATAGTTAATGCTTGAAAACCCTAAAAAGTTTAAATAATTTTCATTGCCAAGAAAATTGTTTTTCCCAGTCTTGTTTCTGCCCTCTTTCCTTCTGTCTCTCCCTCTCTCTCTCCATCCCTCTTTTTCTTTCTTTTTCTTTCTTTCCATGCTTCATTCTTTTCCCCATCTCCACACTTTTTTGAACAAATTTCAAATACATTGGATATTAACATTTTTAGGCTTTTGATGTCCCCTAAGGAATCCAGTGTCTTCCTGAAAACTTCTCCCATTTATTCTATTCTTATAGCTCTGTGATGAAGCACACATTATAACTAAAAGAAAGAAGAATTAGAAGAGGAAAACAACAGAAATTGGCTCTTAGCTACTTTGATATATGTAAAAAGCCCAACTAATTAATGTTAATATGATAAAAAATTAGTTTGCCCCTCTAATATGATTACTCATAAATATTCTCATTTATATCTGCCTTGAAAAATGTTCTCTCTTGGGGTGCCTGGGTGGCTCAGTTGGTTAAGCGACTGCCTTCGGCTCAGGTCATGATCCTGGAGTCCCGGGATCGAGTCCCGCATCGGGCTCCCTGCTCAGCGGGGGGTCTGCTTCTCCCTCTGACCCGCTTCCCTCTCATGCTGTCTCTCATTCTCTCTCTCAAATAAATAAATAAAATCTTTAAAAAAAAAAATGTTCTCTCTTGACCTTCTCCATATTCTACTTTTCTTGCCCTATGATGTTGGATATAAACATATTTAAATAATACAACTAGGTGTTACCAAAATCCAAATTATGAAACACAATTATTTTAATGACTTTCCTCATTAGTGTGGTTTTTCAAACATGAACACAGGTCCTGTTTGATGGTATGGAGGCAGCAGATACCTGGGACTCTGGGGATACACAAAGGGAAAAGTTTGAGAACCTGAAGAATCACCTTTCTTTTTCTTTCTTTCTTTCTTTCTTTCTTTCTTTCTTTCTTTCTTTCTTTCTTTCTTTCTTTCTTTCATTCTTCTTTCTTTCTTTCTTTCTCTTTTTTTCCTTCCTTCCTTCTTTCTTTCTTCTTTCTTTTATTTCCGTAGGAATGTGTACTAATTAATTTCTACTCTATCCATTTCAGATTGTAATGTTTACACCTAGTAGAACAGCAGAAAGGAATTAGAGATGAGAAGGAGAGGGAAATGAGAGCATTGATAAGACTAACTAGGGTTCAATTAAATATTGAAGGCAGGATGTTGAGTGGAGTTCAATAGTTTAAATACTGTTTATCTAAATTCTATTAATTTGACATTTTCTAGCTTATTTATTTCTTCTTTCTCAGACTTCGAGGAACGATGTAATTTGTTTCCATGATGTTATATAAGGCTTCTTCAGATACATATTTTATTTCTTATTTTTCCATTACTTAGTTTTGGATTTCATTCAGTGGGCCATATTTGAATTTGCAAGTTTACATATTTCATAGAAGTATAGTTTTATAATCCACAAGGGAATAAATTTTCATCAAATCAAGTTACTATGCAGGAGGCAAATTCCTAGACACCTGACTGGGACCTTTATGGACCTTCAAAATCTATTCAACACCAATTTGGCCATCTTTTTACCAATTTACTTACAGAGAAAGTTTCTATCTGTTTAAAGAGACAGATATAAATATAAGCAGAGGTAGAAATTAATTTAACTCAGGCTGACTACAAAAAAAGAAGTGATACTTGAATTGGACTTTAAAGGATGGCGAGGGGGCGCCTGGGTGCCTCAGTCATTGAATGTCTACCTTTGGCTCAGGTCCTGATCCCAGGGTCCTGGGATCAAGTCCTGCATCCAGCTCCCTGCTCTGCGGGAAGCCTGCCTCTCCCTCTCCCACTCCCCCTGCTTGTGTTCCCTCTCTCGCTGTGTCTCTCTCTGTCAAATAAATAAATAAAATCTTTAAAAAAAAAGTTTTGAGGGCCGCATGGGTGGCTCACAGTCATTAAGCGTCTGCCTTCGGCTCGGGTCATGATCCCAGGGTCCTGGGATTGAGCCCCACATCGGGCTCCCTGCTCAGCGGGAAGCCTGCTTCTCGGTCTCCCACTCCCCCTGCTTGTGTTCCTCTCTCACTGTGTCTCTCTCTGTCAAATAAATAAAGAAAATCTTAAAAAATAAATAGATAAAGGATGTCTAAAATTTCAATAAATCTTGGTGGCTGAATACTACCCCAGGAGTCACCCCATCAGATTCCTTTTTGTCATCTACTAGGGCTACTAGCACACTACCTTAGGTACAGTAGATGTTCATATTTGTTGTGAGTTTGCCTGTGTTGCACTACTTAGTTTTTAATCTTCCCTACATTTTATTCTCTCAATAGTATATACTGAGAATCTACTAAATCCAGGCGCTGGGGATGAAACTAGGTAGAGAGAACACATTTTCTTCCCCTCATGAAATTTCTGACATTATAGAATAAGGTTTCATTGTGTAACAACTTACTCCTACCACTAATATAGTCACTTTGTACTATATAAAAAAAAAATCTGGATGCATGCCATGAAATTCCAATAAACTTGAGCCTTGATGGGTTTTTATCTGAAGGACTATATAAGAGAGTTGGATTGTGCTATCATCATTTTTTTAACAAGCTGTAATATGCACAGAACTGTACTTTGAAAACTATTAATGTCTCCATTTCCTCTAGTTACCTCTACATAAATCTAAATCAGAGCAATATTTTGACACTTAAATTGTATTTTTAATACAAGTACAATAAAAATCTCCAATAAAGGTTAGTTGTTTTTAATGATACCAGTGTATATTCATCTTCTGACACTTGGTCAATTATTCTGTAAGGAAGTTAACCTACGACTATATTTGAAAACTTTTAAAATACAAAACATCTGTTTAAATACTTAGAAAAAAGGGCATAGTTTCTTTAAAAAGAAATCTTTTTTAACTGACCTCTCAAAATTATATATATATATATATATATATGTATATCTATATATCTCTCTTCATATTTCTTTTGTGATCTGGTCTATGATTTTCACCAGACCCTGAAATAAATTCTAGAAGCTCTGTCTTAAGAGAATTTGCAAAAGTTATAAAGATTAAGAAAATTTCAAAACTAATATTTAACATTTGTGATAAAGGGATTGAGATGGTTAATTGAAAAAAAAAAATTAACTGACTAGCAAAGAAGATGAAAGTAGATCAGGGGCACCTGGGTGGCTCAGTTGGTTAAGCTCTGACTCTTGGTTTCAGCTTAGGTCATGGTCTCAGGACTGTGAAATCGAGCCCCGTGTTGGACTCCATGCTCAGTGGGGAGTCTGCTTGAGATTCTCTCTCTCCCTCTCCCTCTACCCTCCCTCACTTGCACACAGGCACTCTCTTTCTTTCTCTCTCTCTCAAATAAATAAATAAATCTTTAAACAAAGAAAGTATACAAATATTTTGAATAATCAGTTATTATCTCCTTGATTTTTCTATTTTGCTTGGAAAAGAAAGAAAGGAAGCATAGAATTATAGGAAAGAGAAGCCTTGTGAAACAGAAATCTCTAAACTTACATGAAAAAGCCCTTCGTACCAAATGGATTTCCGTAAATCCAACTACAGCTGAGAGGCTTAAGGCAGCAAAATGTATTTTCAACAGTGGAAATGGATAAAATTTACCAGATCTTTTTGTAATGAAAAGAAACTGAAACCTTTTTTTTTTTTTCCAGTGAGTAAGGCAGATACCTGAATTACACTAAACACACCAGTAACCATTTTTGAGAAGATACTGACTTATTCTTGGATGTTTATGTAGCTATCAACTGAACCATGAATTATATAACATAGTTTCAAACAAAAAGTGGATACTTAGGAACTTTCATTTTTATGCTACTAAAAAGTATTAAAAATCAAAAATTAAGAACTCTAAGACCTATTTTCCACATCCACCTCCCAAGAAAAATCTACTCTGATTTTCTAGGCAGTTACAATGAAGTGAGCCTGTTTCCTTCCTTGTTTGCCTTCTTTTATTCTTCCTTCAAGAAGTCATTATTGAGTGTTAGCTGAGTGCCAGGCGGGATGTTAGATGCTAATGCTTAGAGATAAAAGAGAGCTTCTGCCTTTCAGGGAGATCAGTCCAGGGCAGACAGGCAAGAAAACACACAATTAGAGTGCACTAATGTTAAGTTCTAGAAGAGAATACTGAGGATATTTGCCAGGATTTGGGAAAGCCAGATGAAAGAAATGTAGTGCTCGGGTTGAGGATGCGGACTGGGTGTGGGTGTGTCATGGCAGATATCCAGTAGGAGGTGGCAGTAGGAGCAGAGTTTAAAGAAGTTAGAATGCCTGGCTGGATGAGAAAGGGTATGAATTTTCAGGAAATGGGGAGACATACAAATACAAGGTAGCATGAAGAGTAAGACAAATTCAAAAATTGGGTTTTTTTTTTTCAGATTTTATTTATTTATTTGACAGAGAGAGACAGCGAGAGAGGGAACATAAGCAGGAGGAGTGGGAGAGGAAGAACCAGACTCCTAGATGAGTGGGGAGCCCGATGCGGGGCTCAATCCCAGCTTAATGACTGAGCCTCCCAGGCGCCCCTCAAAAATTGTTAAGAAAGACTAGAGCAGGGGCCCCTAGGTGGCTCAGCTGGTTAAGCATCTGCCTTGGGCTCAAGTCATGATCCCCAAATCCTGGGATCAAGCTCTGCCTCGAGCTCCTTGCAGAACAGGGAGTCTGCTTCTCCCCCTTGCCCTTCACCCTGCTCATGCTCTCTCTCTCTCTTGCTCACTCTTTCTCTCTCAAATAAATAAAACCTTAAAAAAAAAAAAAAAAGAATGACTAGAGCACAGGATGTGGATGGCACAGTGTCAAAATGGAGTTGGAAAACCAGATCAAAATATAGCTATGTTATGTATATATAGCTTCCCATCATGTTCACAATATTATCCACATTCCTTAGTGTGGCACCTAGATCTCATAGACGCTCTTGCAGGGTCACTTCACCTTTCACCCCTCTGAGTCTTCTCATCGCTCAGGGGTGCCTCTGGACTCTCAAACTATCTGCTTCCTCCTATAGGGGGCCTGGATCCCTTTAAAAAAAAAAAAAGAAAAGAAAAAAAAGAGAGATTTTATTTATTTATTTGAGAGAGAGAGAGAGTGCTCAGGGAGAGAAGGGCAGAGGGAGAGGGAGAAGCAGTCTCCCCATGGAGCAGGGAGCCCAATGTGAGGCTTGATCCCAGGGCCTGAGATCATAACCTGAGCTGAAGGCAAATACTTAACCTACTGAGCCACCCAGGCACCCCGTGGATCCCTTTTATATCACATGGAAATCAGGGGCCACCTAGATGCTGACCTTTTTTTTCCTTCTTGATTTTTCCATGCAATAACTTCAGTTTTACTCTGCTGCAGGAGCCCTATGCAAGTGCTGGGTCACCCCACATGATAGACAACAGTACACCACTCAGAGTGTTACACCAAGAATAGGACCCAAAACCCTTCTAATTTCAGCTCCCCCTCTAACCCACGCTTCCTCTTTGAGAATTCATTCCAGAGGGGACATGAATTTTTCACCCTGTGTCTCTCCCTATCTCTCTGCCTCCCCAAAACTTCCATATTTCCCTGAGAGAGGAAGGGATGAGTTTTTCCCTTTTGGCAAAGATTTCTCTTTTGTCCCATATATTGGCTTTTATGTATCCCTGGCTTATTGGAACCTTAACAGTCAATTTGACCAGATACTGGGTCTTGTTGTATTATTTAGCAAATCCTTTTGATAAAGGTTTTTATTTAAGTCTATTTGCTTTTTGTAGTCTCAAAAACCTTATTTTATATCTCAAAATCTGAATATTGACTCTCTACATTCTTTATTAGAAATTCTAGACCATCTTGAGGCAAAGCATGCCTTTGGTAGAATAGAGATGAGGTGGGTAAAAGGAAATGCAAAGGAGAAAAGGTACATTCATATCATTCTACAAATAATGCCATGCTGCATTGGTAATGCTCAGATGCTGGAAGGAACAAAGCAATGTTTCAGAATCTTGATCTTTTGATAGTAGAGACTGATGTTCACAGGGAACAACAGGGTGGAATTTCAGCAGGGAAGACTTCAAAACCAGTTAAGTGTTTGGTGCTGCTACCATAAAGTAGAGCAAGAAAGCCAACCACAAAAACAGAAACACTAAATAGGGCAAAGAAGGGAAGGAAGTATGTTACAACAGAAGTATTGGAGGGCATCCATAACTTCCCTGAATATTTTTGCTTCCATTTTAAACTTTGACATTACTCACTCGTTTCTCTCAATTTTATTTGAGAAGTGACTTATGGGAGAGAGTAATTGATAATATGGTATTCCTTCAGTATGGTAGAATGCAAGGCATACATTGCTAATTTGGATGATATTTCTTGTGTTTTTTTTTATATATAAAGAAGGTATATCTAGAAAATTTAAATTAGATCATGACCATATTAAGCCAGTGATACAGAATGAAAGCAAAACAAATCATATAAACCAAGCCCCAATTTATAACCCAAGGTCCAAAAGTTTAGACCTATGGAGAGAAGATAATGATGATTGCTTTGAAAACTTTAATTTGAATACATATCACCTGGGGATTTTGTTAAAATGTAGATTCTGATTTGGTGGGTCCGAGACCTGGCGTGAGATTCTACATTATCCACAAGCCCCTGGGACACTCCAACACCCCTAGTCATAGATCCCTCTTTGAGCAAGACACTAGAAAAGAACTCTCTGACTTGATTGGCTTACCTAGGTTCCATCATTATCATGGGATTTTTTTGATTTGTACTTTTCCAGATGAATTTTAGAATTACTTTATGTAGTGAAGGATGGAAGAATATGCCATCCCCAAATATACCATTTAGAATAAACATTATTTTTATCCAAAGGCACTTGACAAACAGCAGATACAAAAGGGATGTCGTGATCTCCTCTTTTCTTCCTAAAAGCAGGAAATAAAACTCCCATATGAAAGATGCTCTCTCTGTACCAGGAAAAAAGAAACATTCTATCACCAGAGACAGGGAATTGAGGTCAGAAAAATCTATACAAATAGACCTTGTTAAGATAACTCTGATCTTCCTTTAACCTCCCTATAATTACTTTTTTACAATTGCCACTCTGTTCAATCTAGCATGTGGGTCTTGCTACTTCTTTGGGTCTTCATTTTCCTGTGGAGGCTCCCATGTATGAGTAAATATCTGTATGATTTTCTCCTGTTAATCTGTTTTATGTCAACCTAATTCTCAGGCCTACTCATAGACCCTAAGTGGGTAGAGGTAAAGTTTTGCCTTCCCTACAGTAGCTTCATAAAAAATTCCCAGTAGCTTCATAAAAAAAATTTCACAAAAAATATTTTGATTGCAATTGCATTAGACTTTTAGATAAATTTGAGGAGAAATTGAAATATATAAAATGTTGAACTTTCTTAAATTATCTAAATTTTATGTCCATCTATAGTATTTTGCAATTTTTCTGTACAGCAGTTTTGCTTATCTTTTATTAATTTTGCTCATAGAACACAATGTTTATGCTGCTATCACAAATAGAATATTTTTATATTATTACATTTTCTAATAGGTTATTGCTGGTGTGTAAAAACACCACTCACTTCTTCATATTGATCTTTTCCCCACAATTCCTGCAGAACTCTCTTATTTGTTCTAACAGGGCATGTCTGTGTGTATATTTTTAAATTTTCACTAAAGACATATATTTACAAATGTCTCCTCCTTTCTTACCCCGTAAGACCTTATTTCTATTACTTCCTTCTTTTATTGGCAAGGCACTCCAGTGAAATGTTGACTTTTATCAATGATAGTAAGCATTGTTGTGTTATCTTCTCTTAGTAGGTGTTAAAACTATTAGTTTCTAGAACATGCTACAGAATTATTTCCTGTCTTAGCAAATTTTCACATACCATTTTTCCCTGCCTGTGATGCTGTTTTCTCCACATTCTTCACAGCTGGTTCATTTATATCATTTATGCCAAAGCTTAAATCTCACCTGTGAATAATTCATGAATTTTTTGTGAATAAAGGTACAGGAACCAATGACAAACTAAGGTAAGCAACTTAGGGATAATTTATTGGCCCCAGACTGAAATGTGCAAAGGTGGGTTGTAGCTTTAGTCACAATTGCATTTGTTAAGCTCTCTCTCTCTCTTTCTCTTTCGTTTCTTAGACAAACTCCTTCTAAGTTGTCAGCATGACACAGCCCACTTCTTACAGGCTTAGCAGCTCTACTGGAATGGGACTTCTTTCTTGTTAAAGTACCAGATTCTGGTTGTCCTCACTTGGGTTACGCTCATCCCCAAACAAATCACTGTTACAAGGGTAAGGAACCATGATCCTACCTCTTTGGTGGATGGAGTGGGCACCTTGGCCAACAGTGTCTTCACAATTTCTCAGTGCTGAGAACAAATAGTTCACTAATCACTCAGATGCAGGCTTGATAGACCAAAACATCTGAAGTCGACTAAACTTGCTCTGAGATCATCTTTTCTGACACCACCCCACCCCCCGACCCTTTTATTGTCTGTTAGCCCTCTGTAACTTTTATATCACTGATCCTGACTGGGAATTATTTCACTTATGTGTGTTTCCTGAACTAGGATATCAGTTCCATGACAGAAGGGACGCTGGCTTCCTCGTTTACTGTGGCATCTCCAGGATATAGGAAGATGTGTGCCACACGGGAGGAATTCAGTATTTTGTTAAAAAGGATCAATAAGCTTAACTGTAAATATCAGGAATCCATAATTGTAAAAGTTAACATTCTAATATTTATGAAGAGATGATGATATTCAATATTGTTGTCCTCTTAACTTTTTTTTGAGAAAAGGTGACAAGAGAAAGTTGGACATTGGCTTTTTGCTTCTCTTTTTTAAGTCTGTTGTGAGATTCCTACTTACTGCCCAGCAGATCTATTAATCTCACCATGAATTTGAATGAATGAAACATTTAGGCTGATAGGTATGCATAATTTTAAAATTATCTTTTTTTCATAACTATACCTTGCCTTAATGTATTTTCATATATGTCCTTGCTAATGTTATTTTAGGCATTTTACTTTTCTAAAAGTCTTTGTTTTCTTCTGGGCAAAACTGCAGTCTTAATATTTACCTCACAGTGTATCATGAAGATTAAATAAGATAATGTATTTTTAAAAGCAAGCACAAAACTGGGGCATCTGGGTGACTCAGTCAGCTAGGCATCCGACTCTTGATTTCAGCTCAGGTCATGATCTCAGGGTTGTGAGATTGAGCCCTGGGTTGGGCTCCATGCTCAGCGGGGAGTCTGCTTGTCACCCTCTCTTTTTGCCTCTTCCCCCACTTATTCACACTCTCTCAAATAAATAAATAAATTAAAAAAAAAAGAAAGCTAGCACAATATTTTACAATTAAAGAATTTAAAATGATAATCATTATTTCAGTTGTTTCTTGCCTTGTGTGAGGTATCTTTTTTGGGCAGAATTCATGTCAACCATAATAGAGGTATCTGGATCCATTTATAAACAATCCCTCATTTAAAATTACATTTGACAAGTAGAGTATATATATAACATTCTTGGCAACTTCCTCTGTCTTTAGGTTAGTAATTTTTTTTTTTTTCAGTTCTCTAAAAATCATATTGCAGAAGTCACAGTGAGTAAAGAGAAAGGAAAAAAAAATAGCTGGGGTCATTTTCTCATAAGATGTCAGTGCCCATGGCAGGCACCCAAGTCTCAGGAACTCACTGATGTTCACATCTTTGGTAGAATGGTGGAAGCAAGGAACACTGAGAACTGAACTTCATTCATGTTTTCCACCATCTTCAAGCCATTCCTTTCAAGTGGCTTATGAAATATTATCTAGGGTTATTATGGATCAATATATTCGATGGGTTTACCATTAAAGACATTGGTTTACATGTAAAGTAGTCTAAAATACGCCAAGTAAAAAAGAAAAAAAATAGAAACAAGTGCACATTATCCCGGGCAGCAGGAATAGTCTGAGCTGTCTAGATCTGTTTGATGGAAGCTTTCCTTTTGGCAGATACACTGCTTCATCTGAGCCAGGTGCTCTCACAGTCATGCTCCCAGATTCATGACTTAGATTTGCCTTTCTAGAACTTTCCAGGTGAAGATATGAGGAGCAGAATGGAAGGCAGAACTCATCCAGTGGGGGGCTGCAGGAACTCCCTTTTGCTGGGAGAACTTCTTGGGAAGTCAAATATCAGTAAAGTGAAAGATAGCTGGAACCAAAGAGCCAGTAGAAGGAAATATTGAAAGCCTGGGTTCAAAGCCAAGAACTGCATGACAAAGGAAACAATAAGAGAGCAAGTTAAGGTGTTCCAGTCTATTTCTTGGAACAGGTTTTGTTGTTTTTTTACTTCCTTTTATGTGTAAGCCATCGTAGGGTGTGTATATGTATGGAGGGGGTGTTTAAGTGCGAGTGTGTGCATAAGAACCATGGAGGAGATAGACACTGATTCCAGTACAAATCAAATAGTGTAAACTAAAGCAGACAGCCATCTCAGTCATTAAGAGCTCAGTACTCGTGCTATGTGCTTGTTTGCTTTTCCAAATTTTGTGGATTTCCTATTTTTCTTTTCATTTATTCACTTTTTCCTTTATTTCTCTCTATCCGCTTAGATACTTTCCTACTGCATATCTGCGTGTTTGATGTATCTTCCAGGGAACAGCTTCCCTTCACATTTTCTCCTGGCCTATTCTTATCCATTCATACCCTTGCCTGCTTTTCTGTTTAGTTGGTTTTCTTATTTTCTTTTGTTCTCATATTTATCCAGGTGTTGATTTCCTGTTCATCCTGACCTTTGATGCTGGTTTCAGCCTGTAGGTTTTGCCTGAGCGATGACTCACTTCCTGGATCATGGGACAGGGTTGGGTGGATTTTTCAAGCCCTGCAGTGGGCAGCCCGAAGTCACGAAGTAGTATGCTTAGTCCCTGAGTTGGAAGAAGGTAGCAAGTGTTGAAAGGAGTAATCGCCTCCACAGATCTTTGGTTATTATATGGTTTTAGCCAAATCCAGCCAGTGGATCATAATTTGTTTTAATTTGTGCAATTCCTTCTTTTTTTTTTTTTTTTTTCCGATTTAAGACTTTTATTTTTTTTCATGCCCAGCGAGCCTGAGGGGCTGACGGCTCAGTGGCGTTGATCCACCTCGGCATCCAGTAATGGGTCAGCCAGTCGGCCCGGCCCAGGTAGTGGCGTCCAAAGATTTGGTGGTAGTAATAGTTTTAGGAGTGTTGAAGGGAAATTTTGGGTCCGCCCCTGCCATCATTGCATCATCACCTTGATGTTCAATATATTCCTGTAAAATCCTAAACCAGGAATTCTTAACCGAGGTCATTGCATCCCTGAAGGCTTCTTTTGGCCACCAGAGAATGTCTTTAGGTATCAGGTTGGAGTCCTCAAAGGTCTCTCTCAGGAGATGTTTTTCTATCCCCTTCTTGGGAATTCTCATATCTGGGGGCAGAGACAAGTAATAGGAAGAAAATCGATGATCCAGGAAGGGGACTCTCAATTCAAGGCTGTGGGCAGCAGTGGTGCGATCTGCCCGGAGCACATCGAACAAGTAGAGTTCCTTCCTCTCACTCTCCTCCTCAGCTTTTTCAGGAGAAGGAGGCTTGTGAAAATGTATGTAATCCTGTGTCAGTTCATCTGAGCCTTCTCCGGAGAAGATCACCATGCTATCTGTGTTCTTCCAAATGTAGTGTGCAATTCCTTCTTAAGTGGCCTCTGTTCATCCATTTCACAAATAAGCCCTGTTTGTCTTTCTTCAAGTAAAGCAAGTTATGGCACTCCTCTAATAACAAGCTCTTCTTGATTCCCATTATCTAGAAGAAAACCTTCTTAACGCCAAGCTTGATTACCAGGATTTTCACAACTCTGCAGCGGCGCCATCTTTCAAGCCTAACCTCCCACTACCCATCACTCTTCTCTCTACACCGTGAACCTACACTCCATCACAGCAGTACCTCCTCAAATCATTGGTGTTATGATTTGTCAACATTACATACAGTCTTTCCCCTGGAATCATTTTCTTCCATTTCTTCACTTCATTTTTTAAAACTCACTTTCAAATATCATCTCTTCTTCCCAGGCTGACTATGAAATGTTCATTCATTTTTAATGCATTTTCTTTTTATCTTTTTAAAGAGTTGTTCTCTTCACTTTCCCATCTCGTGTCTTTTCTCCTTGTCTTCTTTTACTTTCCTTCTTTCAACAAATGTTTTTGGCATGTGTACTCCGTGCCAGATAATGTGTTAAATCAAACTGTATGGTCCCTGTCCTCAAGGACCTTACATTTGTAGTGCCATCTAATTGTTCATGGCCTATGTTCCTCATTAGGCATAAACCACTCGGGGGCAGGAACTATGTCGTCCTCATCAAATTTTTAGTAATACTTAACACAGGAGAGGGCACAGGATAGGCCCCAAGAAATGTTTTTAGAAAGAATAGGCAAATATGATAATTTTTTTTAATAAATATCTTTCTACCCGTGTTATGTATATTTAGTATGTCTTTATACCTGCCACACAAACAAAACCGTAAACAACATTACCATCTGGGTGCTGGACTAAGCTCAGTATATGCAGGATCTCATTTATGCTTCACAACTCCCTGAAAAAGTTCCTCTTACGATCCCTGTTTTGGAGCCAAGGAAACTAAGGCGTGGAATAGTTACTCACAGAGCTACTGCGTAAGAGGCACAGCTCAGACCTGCACCAATCCTGATGAACTTTAACACCTGCGTTCTTAATCATTTAAGAACTTAATCTTTCTCTCAGTTGTCTTCAGCTCCATTCTTCTGGTCTCTCTTTATTAACCATTGGAAATGTAATAAAAGGTGTGTTGTCATTTTTTAAAAATCATGTATATACTTTAAAACTCAAATGGCTTAATGTTTATTCAGTATATCATGATTTTTATGAAAGAGAAGGTGTCTTTTTTTTTTTTTTTTTTTTGCTTAACAAATGAATTCCTTTTTATTCAGAGAGTCCATACAAATACAGGTACCTTCATATGTGCAATGTTAGTGGAGAAATTCAAGTTGACCCGACGCAGAACGAATACTGCTCGTATTTCCTCATAGGATGCTGGGTATTATCCAAGCCATCACGTTTACACCATCTGATTCCATCAACAACAGAGAGATGAAATGGAAGCAAATGGGAGAAAGAAAATATCTGGGTGCTGAGATTATGACCCCTGCAACTCTCTACTGTAGTGTTCAGAACCATTTCACCATCTTGCAGTTGATATATGACGTTAAAGGAAAAAAAAAATCAATGACATACGATGATGTCTGGGAAATTTCAGGAGGCCTTGGCTTTCACCTTGGATGGCAGCACCTCATTCTTGCAGCCCTCCTCCTTGAACTCCTTCGCAGTCTTCAAGTACAGCCTCTGCTTTTCTAACAGTTCCAAGTACTGGTCGTTCGATGGTTTCTTCTCATCTTGTTCTCTTGTTTCTTCTTTTCCATCTTCATTCTGCTCTGCTTAATTCCTTCTACAATCTGTTCCATCTGATGTAAAAACTGGTCCCGGGCACTAGGGGAGGCCATGGCTTATGAGAAGTTCTCATGAATTGAGTTCAGCAAGCTGATCTCTTTTTCCAAATAAACATTTTTACCATCCAGGGTATTATATAAAGTGAAGAACTGCTTGGTTTCTTTGTGCACTGTGGAAATCTGGCAGTAGAGTTCAATAAATCTCTTCTGATACTGTATTAGCTAGAAAGGCAAATAAAGGCCACTTTCATATTTGTAGCCTGCTTAATGTTTTTAAATGCTAAATCAAATCAAAGAAGTAATTATAGATGTAAATATAGATATAGATTTAAATATAAATCCCGTAACATTGATCATAAGGTTGGCATTTTGTATCATACTTTTGCCACTCCTGAGGGCCTACTAAACTTCTGTCTAATATGTTCACTATTTTATTTATTCAAAAGTTATTTATTGAGTATTACTAATCATTAGATGTTGTGTTAGTCATAGGCATATAGAAATTTAAAAAAATAAAGATTGATATCAAAGAACTCAGTAAATCTGAGGAGACAATCAAGAAAAACAATGGTAAAATAGGGAATAGCTCTTAAAATAGATGTATACATAGAGTATTTTGGAAGTCAGGAAAAGAGCCCAGAAGAAAAACCTGGGTTTACTATATTCAGTATGTTTCTATAATTTATTTGATAATATTTTCCAAGGGGAATTGAATATTGTACACATGATAACACAGTGTTAACCATGGGTATTAGAGAAAATGCCACGTATAAACCTCCCTTATGAAATATGGTAATGTTAAAAATTTGTAACTAATTTAATATATTCAGAGCAAAAGATATTTGTAGGTCCTACATGAGGGACAGGGCTGGAATAGCACGACTTCCAGACCATGAAAGGCTTTCTTAGTATTTTATCAATAATAGAGTTCCACTAGAGAATGTTTAAATCTAAGCATACACCTGAAATAAATCCCATTAGAAGCTATGTGATTAATGATATAAATTCTCTAACTTTTAATGAGAAGGGACTTTAGACAGACTGCATATTACAATCTTAACAATATAACATTCCGGTGTGTTTGACTGTTCTATTACATTTTTTTAAATGTTTCATTTGTTAGGTTTGGCTTTTAAATAGTTTTACAACCCTGTAGAATTAGAGTATGGAAATTATATATTTTTTTAAACTAAAGAGAAGGAAAAATAGATTACAGATATCCCTAATGCAATACCTTTTTAAAAAATTCGTTAAATGTTTTCAACATTAGCTCATGATTACAGATAATTGTACTAAATTTTTTCTTCTTCATTAAAAGTCTGCCACTTTAAAAAAAAAGAGAGAGAGAGAACATGGCACACTCTAGTGATATTTCTGAGAGTGAGAGAGAATACAAGGAAGTTATGTTTTGGGTTATGCTAAGTCTGGCATTAGAAATGAGTTTAATGTGTTTTGGGGGCATGCAGATGGAAAAATAGGAATTTAGAACCCAGGAGAGTGAACTGGGTTGTTGATGTGGATTTGAGAGTTGTCACACATAAGTGGTAGTGGAAACTTTTTGTTTAGATGGAATTGCCTGCGAATAACATGCAGTGTGAGATGAAAAGAGAGCTAGAATTGAAGATAGCTGCCAGAGAGGGTCCCTAAAAATTAAGGCATGGAAGTGTCCACTAGGTTTGGCAGTTATAAGGTTGCCTTTGGGAGATAAGATAGAATGAGTGAGCTTAAAACCAGATATAAGTATGATATAGATAATAATGTACTGATTTATAACAAATATCCTAAATATTTGATATTAAGAGGATCCAGTGCCATTGCAGTAAATGGGTAGGTCACATGAGATAAATAGGACAATGATATTGTTTTATGTCCTGGAGAGCACCCAATTACTCTCAATGTAAATAATCCAATGAATGTCAAAAAAGATGTTATTCGTACAGAGTCAAGAAGTTTTCCAAACTTAGATCAGTATATGACTGATGAATTCAAGCCGGCTAGTTTGGAGTGCCCAATCATGCTATTTTGAAGGTACTCTATTATAATAAAAGGAGTTTCTTCAAAATTCAAAGGTTCTCATAAGAATTTAGGTGAAATAGGTCTGTGAACAGCAACAACAAAAAATAGTAGTTTTTACCCCAGTAAGAACAGCAGCTTTTATCAGCTTTCTTGCTTAATGAAAAAATCATTAGGCTTTCAAATGGACAAGGTATTTTTTCCCCCAAGCATAGAATTTGATTAAAGTTGCTGGTTGTGTTTCTCGTTGAGTTCAGCTCTTGTTTTTCTTCATAAAACATCCACCTGAGAAGTAACTGTGTTGAAAGCCCTAAATTAATTTATGCTGTTCATTTTTTTTTCAGACTTTGTAATTTTAGTGTCAAGCATATATTTTTTTAGTTGCCTTTAACTTGCTGTTTTCATGCAAACTCTTACTTTCTCATTCAATGTCCAATACACTTAGACTCTTCCATCATTTATTTATTCTGCTTTTTCTGATTTTGGACATTATTCCTGAGCAGTTACATAAAACATATATCTCACAGAAAAAAAAAATCTTTATAGTTGCCATATTATGAGTAGCATGGCAAGAAAAGGCAAGGAGTTTAAAAACAAACTGAAAGATCCAATCCAAAAAACTTAAAGTATAAAGTTCATAAATACATTAACCTAAATTAACAATATTAACATAATACAAAACCTAAATTAACTGGTACCCAAGTAAAGTAAGAAGGCTTAATTAATGGGGTATACATGGATTTACTTTCTTGATTTAATATTCAAGAGGAAACATAAATTAAGCATGTATGTTTGCTATGTACTTCTGCATCTCTATTTCTGTACAACAAAAATTGTATATAGAATGATTGCCTTTTGGCATTTAAATTTTCATCTTTTCAGACAACATAATTTTACCCTCTTACTGGATCATACTTACTATAACAGAAAAGTAAAGTACCAAGTCTTTGAAAAATTTTCTATAGCAGTACTCAAATTAAAATAGGTTCTTATATTAATACTCAATTTAAAAAAAAAAACCCATTCTCCAAGCATATAGGTTGACTGCAGGTTAGCTACATCATGTTTATAGAGTGCTTGCTCAGTGAATTATGCAATAATTCTAATACATGGCAATCATATGTCATTGCCTTAGAATAGTCATATCAAGTAACAGTGAATATATTTACATTATGGACAGTGTTTAGGACATCCCCAGTAAACAATAAATGTGTTTTTTTTAAATTTTTTAAAATTTAATCATTTGATACAGGGAGATACAGAGAGAGCATGAGCAGGGAGAGAGGCAGAGGGAGAGGGAGAAACAGACTCCCCATTGATCTGCGAGCCCGATGTGGGGCTCGATCCCAGAACCCTGGGATCATGACCTGAGCCAAAGGCAGACACTTAACCATCTGAGCCACCCAGGCACCCCTACAATAAATATGTTTTAAAATAGTTGAATATATTACAATCTTGTAATTTGACTAATAATGCAGATATGACTCAATCCCAAAGAATCTGAAGAGCATGATGCCTGGATTGTTTCCATATTACATTTGGGAACAATGTGTGATCTACAATATCTTACACTGTCTTCTTATCAACTAAGACTCTGCTTAATAATGAAAACAAAATAGGATATAATTCTCAAAAATATGAGATGAAAAATCAACTATTAATTTTTATATTTGAACACTTTATACTCATACTGAACGCTTTTCTGAGATAAGTGTTCAGTTAAATCACATTTTGAGTTGCTACTTTTAGAGACTTGTAAACTGAATTGATTGACCATTTTAGCCCAAACAGTTGAATTATGTTTGCTTGTAGATGGCATTTTACCTATCTATTCTTGCCCAGAAGAGTGTTCTGCACAATGGGGTCTCAGCAATTCTGTTCATTGTATTTCTAAATGCTATAACAAAACCCCACAACATCTGTTATATTCATACAATGGGATATTATTCTGCTGTGAAAAAGGAGTAAAATATTGACTCATGCTACAAAATATTGACTCATGCTACATGGATGAACCTTGAAAATAGTATGCTAAGTGAAAAGAGCCAGACACAAAAAAGCCGTATACTGTAGAATTTAATTTACGTGAAGTGTTGGGAATAGGCAGATCCATAGAGACAGTGGTTGCCAGTGGATGGGAGAGGGATAGGAGGAAATTAGAGAGTAAATGATAATGGGTAGGGAGTTTCTTTTCAAGGTGATAGAATGTTCGTTCCGGAATCAGTGATGGTGGTTACTTAACTGTGATTATACTAAAAAACCACTGAGTTGTACATTTTATTTTTTAAAATATTTTATTTATTTATTTTGAGAGAGAGAGAGTGAGAGAGAGCACGGGCAGGGGGAGGGGCAGAGGCAGAGGGCGCTGCAGACTCCCCGATGAGCAGGGCGCCCGACCCCAGGATCTGAGCCAAAGGCAGACGCTTAACTGGCTGAGCCACTCAGGCGCCTGAGTTGTACATTTTAATTATGATCTGTGAATGACATCTCAAAACTGTTATAAAATTTAGAGTTTTAAGTCTTCAACTTTTATTAAGCACTGATTAATACAATGTGTATCTTTTACCTTTTTTTGCAATTTATTCTTAAGACTGTGTTTTTCTTGGGGCGCCTGCGTGGCTCAGTTGGTTAAGCGACTGCCTTCGGCTCCGGTCATGATCCTGGAGTTCCGGGATCGAGTCCTGCATTGGGTTCCCTGCTCAGCAGGGAGTCTGCTCCTCCCTCTGACCCTACCCTCTCTTGTGCTCTCTCTCTCACTCTTTCTTTCTCAAATAAATAAAATAAAATCTTTTAAAAAAAAAAGTGCGTTTTTCTTCGAGGAAAGTGTGACGTGACAGATGGGTTAATTAACTTGATTGTGGGAATCGCTTCACAATGCATACTTTATATCAAATTGGTACATGGTACACACGCTTTGTACATTTTTTTTTTTCTGCCTGCTGGGGCCTTTATTCACATTAGATACTTTAAATATATTACATTGTTAAATATATCTAGTAAGACAAAGAAAAATGAGAGGCTTAGAAAACTACAGTTGAAGAAGAGAGGACTGGCAAAGTACAGGTAAGTGATGAAGAAACAGCTTAGTGAGAAGGAATATGAAAGCAAGAGGAAGATTTGGTGGGAATTTCTTCTACGCCTTTAAATGCCATCTTAGCTTTGGGAACATAGACATTTTTCTTTTCTTATATTAGAACTTCTCTGCTCAAATAAGAAACATTCAGGGCACAATAAAAACAAACCAACGAATGTGTTTTTCTTGTGCTGATCATTGTACTAGAGATAGGAACTGAAAATTCTTTCATCAAGCTATGATTGAAGTAGTTAGAGGAAAACTTGAACTTCAGATTCAACTTGGCAATGATATTGGTGGTAGTTTTGAGTTATAATGACCTGTTCTAATAAATTAAAGATGTGATGTATGGTTACATAATTTAATTTATGTGCATGTGCAAAATATTTAATGACCATGGGGGGCTTGTAATAGACGAATATATGCCATAGTGGGAACTAGTTTGTGTTCCAATGTCTATGGAAATACAACTCCACATTCTGCAACTGGCTCTGTTTCAAGGATCTTCATACATACAAGAATGGATTGGCAAAGGGACAGGCAACCCCTGACATCTAATGCTCTTTCCATAAGTTTTTACTAGTCTCATTTTATTTTGGTGGTGTGACTGGTGAATAATGGAATACCTCTTAAATGGATGTTTCATCCCTCTTAAAATTACTTCTGCTGGTTGAGCTATTTATAAACTATTCCTTTACATGTAAGTGGTTGCATCTCACCAATGACATTATTATTTAGTATACCTGAGGGTTTTCTCCCTTTCCCAAATGAAGCCATAACGTTTTATGAATTTGCTTGGATAGGACAAGTAAGCTTTTTTGCTATTTGTATAGTCCCTTTCTAGGAAGCCTCCAAATGAGTGCTTTTCGTTCATTCTTCTTGATATTTTCTCACACACAGATTGCATGCCATACCAGCTCTCTACTAGATGACTCTTATCTTACCACAGCTAATGAAACCAGTATTGGTTGCCTAAACCAAATCAGGACCACTCAAAAAGGGCTAACAGATGAAGAGGATTTAAAAAAAAAAAAAATGCAAAACTCTGCCCAATAGAAGCAGACTATATTAGAATGTGACTGGCTGAACCTATTAAATTCTTGCTTTGGGGGATTGACTAGGAGACTGATGGGAAGGTTAGCAGTAGGTAATGGGAGCAGAGCTGAGAGACAGTATAGAGAAATGAAAAGTCCGGACAAGCCATTATACGGAGAGAAACATCTAGGAAAGACTCAGTTGTTACTCACAGGAGAAGTTGGAAGTAAAGACACGGTATGCTTGAGGCCCATAACCATGAAATCGTGAGCCCTGGAGCAGAGGAAGCTGTATATGTCTGCTGTGAGGGTATGACCAAGTAGTTATTTATTGCTAGAGTTTTGGCATATATTTTGAATAACGTTCCAATGTCTAGAAATATTGGCTTTGCAGTGTTATTCACTCCACAAATACTTATCAAGTGCCTATGTGCCAAGTGCATATTCTAAGTGGGAGATTCATTAGTGAACAGGAGAACTCTCATCTTTGTGGAGTTTATATTCTGGTGGCCAAGATGATTTTCATAATTTCTCCATATTTTTATAATAACCTTTTATTGCCTGAATTAATACAAGTGTGCCTTTGTTCCTTGCAGTCTGAAAAAGTTTAATAAAAATGCTGTTCCTATTTCAATTCACAGGCATTATTTTAAAGTTTTGTGGGTTTTTTTTTTAATAACTATCAATTCATTAAATTTTCACAGCAGTTCTGGAAGTATCTGAATTTTACAGCAAAAAAAGGACGGAAAACAATTTGCCTAAATAGATGGTGATGGTCATACCATCTACTACTAGCAGATGGTGCAACCAAGTTTTTAATTCAGGTAGTCTGGCTTCCACGTTCATGTTCTTCATCACTTTTATTTTTTTGTTTTATTTTTTTTTAAAGATTTTATTTACTTATTTGACAGAGAGAGACACGGTGAGAGAGGGAACACAAGCAGGGGGAGTGGGAGAGGGAGAAGTAGGCTCCCCACTGAGCAGGGAGCCCGATGTGGGGCCCGATCCCAGGACCCTGGGACCATGACCTGAGCCCAAGGCAGACGCTTAATGACTGAGCCACCCAGGTGCCCCCTTCATCACTTTTATACACTGACTTTTAAAACCTTGTGGTAGAATTCCTTTTGTGTTTTGAGAAATTACATTTATATGGATATGATTCTTCTAATCTAGTGCTCATCTTGCATCTCCTAATTAGTTGTATTTTTTTTGAGGACAGGTTTTCTATTCATCGCAGGCGTCCATGGCTAAGGTACTTTAAGGTTATGGGATGATGAAGTGATAATTCTACTGGTTATGTTGGTCACCACTTATATCAGAAGGCAATCATTGTGCTTCCTTGACATCTTCCCAGAACCATCCATCATGAATGAAGCACACATCATCATTATACAGTAACATCATGGTGAATCACGGTACTCCTCAGAGGGCTGTGCATATTAACATATCTTTTATATGCTATAAGCTCTGAGTCACAAGGGTGAACTGACGTAACACAACTAGCCTTCCAGGCACTACAGTAATTCTTCTGAAAGATGACTAATGTTGTTTGTTATATAATATCATTGAAACAGTTTTCCATATTATTCTTACCTTTGTTACATGGTAAATCTGTATTGGTTTAAGTACCGTTTTTTGGTTTTTTGGGGTTTTTTTTGCATTTTCTTTATGTGGAATTGTGTGATACAGTTGAAAACAGTAGATACTTAAAATCCATACACAACATCCAGTTGATCTTACTCTGCCTCCTCAATTTATTGACAGTGGTAGACACCAAACATAAAGTATTATAGTCACACTACGCTACTTACACACATATATTGAATATGATCTGTCTTCTCATTTTTTGTTTCAACATATTGAATTTGGATGTAATTCATCAAGATCCCCAAATCTACCACAGATGTTTTTTTATATTTACCCAATAGCGCCATTGGAGAAGTTTGTTAAAATTCACAGTTGAACATATTTCATTGAAATTCCATAGTGCAAAAGGATCCAAATGTTAGAGATGCTGCAGGTGGTTTCAAAGTTATTCCGTGAGGTATGAATCTGTTACCAAGGAAACATTTTGCAAATGTTAGTAAAACTCTCACTTACTTGCTTTTTCACACGTCCCTGTGGTTTGTGTGTGTGGTGAGCCCATTTCACAGAGTGCTGCTGGTAGCTTCCATCCTCACTATAAATACATTATAGCCCCACAAAGAACTAAGCAGAATTGTCTGGAAGAAAATTCTTCTGGTTTTCTTTTCAATGAGAAAGCAAAAAATAGAAGATAACACTAATTAGAGATGGTTTTACCAATTCAAAAAAATCTTGAGTGATAGGGTTGGAGAGAATTTGGAGAAAACTAAAAAAAAAAAAAAAAAATCAGCAAGTGTAATGCTAACAATATTTAAACTAAATCATACTAAATAATCTGGATAATTGTAAATTTGAATGTTGGTAATTATGGGAACAATGTGATTAACAGAAGAGATACTAAGTTTGGCTTATAATAATATCATTTTCTGGGACAAATAAAATGCCATTTTATATTTTAAAATGATCTTAACCACATTTAGTGTTCACTACAAAAATTTATTAATTACCTTGTGATCCAGATTCTTTTCTATTCTCAAATTCTCAACTTCATGGATAGACATAGGTTTTGAATGTGAGTGGTATCTGGTACACTAAAATGCATATGTTTTGTGTATTTTGAAAAGGTAATTTAACTCTAATATAATCTTATAAAAGAAATTTTTAAGGAAACTAGGCTGTGAGCACAATGACGATTCATTATATGCCTCAATTTCTACAATACCCAAAATTTGGTAATTTGTTTTAATTCAATAATTTATAAAACAACCATGCATTAATTGATCACTTACCAGATAAGTGCTTGATGTTGAGGTTACAAAATTAACATATGGCTGCTACTCTGAAGAATGCAGTTAGCCCTAATACGAACATGTAAACAGATAAATGATAGTCATGTGGTATTAGAGATGAATTGGGGAGAACATGTGGGTTTTCTATTGATCCTGACCCTTATTACTAAACTTTTAATTCCATCAATAGGGAGATTGTATAAAATATTAGTCTTGTTCTATATGAAGAACAGCTTATTCATGGTTTCATGCCTGGAGTGACATTTACATGCTTTAGGGAAAGGTCTAGGTGACTGAACAGGTCTAGTACTAGGTAGAAGTCCATGACTTCAGCATTTATAACAAAGGAGAATGCACATAATTTTGGCCTTCGCTCTCTTTTCTCACTCCTGATTTTTTCCCCACAGAGGACCAGAGAAAATTAGTCTGCTGCAGAGGTCTGAAATACTGCTGGGTCACCCTGAAGGTTTAGATTGCTTTTATATGGGCCAATTGTCCTATTTAGTGGGGTACACATTGAGTAGAGACCTTGAACTAAATTAATCCCCCCTAAATTCTAAACTCTGAGGATGACATAGGGCAGGTATGAATTAAAAGGGTCACAAGAAGATAACATATTTATCTTGGAACATTCCAACTAAACTCTACTTGACATTGTTGTAATAGTTTCTAAATTGCCAGGGTTGTATAAGAATTATTTTATTCATTGAAAAACCCTTGGGATTTATTTCAACCATGACTATCATTTGATTTATGTGCTTGCTTCTCAGTGTTTGAAAATGGCCACTAAGCAGAGTTTATAAACTACACAAACATCTTAAGGAAATTTTATTATTAATAAATAAATAGAAACTGAAAGTAAACTCATAGTTTCAACATTTATACTCTACATCAAACAAGCAATAAAAATATCATAAATATATTGAAGAATAAATACATACTTAAAGAAAGATACAAGGGTGAATAATGAGGAGCACAGAGGCTTCTGAAGAACTTTTAAATGTTAGTTCAATTCAAAACATTTCATGTTCACTTTCTCTAATACATGTTTCTCTATATAACAATTTTTGCAGACTCAGCATGATTTTCAGGACTGATGCCAGTTCCTGTGTTTTTCAATTATTCTTATAGGAGGGGTAGATTATCGATAATTTTTCTTCCCAAATTATAATTTTACCATGTAAAAAAATGTTGATTTATAATATATTTTATTTTTCTTTGAATGACAGAACAGAGATGAATCAAAGAATTTTATCCAAATGCTTTTCAAAATTAGGCATTCATGCATGAGCTAAGTTTATAATGTCTAATTAAAATACTTCTATTTTTGTTGTTAAATAGAAATTGAGTAGTATTCCATTGTATATATACACCACACGATAAAGAAGATATCTATATCTTCAATGGAATATTAGTCATAAAGAAGAATGAAATCCTGCCATTCACAGTGACATGGATAGAGCTAAAGAATATTATGCTAAGTGAAATAAGTCAGTCAGAATAAGACAAATACCATAAGATTTCACTCATATGTGGAATTTAAGAAACAAGACAAAGGAGCAGGGCTCCTGGGTGGCTCAGTCGTTAAGCGTCTGCCTTTGGCTCAGGTCATGATCCCAGAGTCCTGGGACTGAGTCCCACATTGGGCTCCCTGCTCGGCAAGAAGCCTGTTTCTCCCTCTCCCGTTCCCCCTGTTTGTGTTCCTGCTCTCGCTGTCTCTGTCTCTGTCAAATAAATAAATAAAATCTTAAAAAAAAAAAAAAGACAAAGGAGCAAAGGGAAAAAAAAGAGAGAGAGAAAGCAGGGCAAACCAAGAAACAGACTCTTAACTATAGAGAACAAACTGATGGTTACTAGAGGGGAGGTAGGTGGGGCTTAGACTGGACAAAATAGGTGATGGGGATTAAGGAGTGCACTTGTGATGAGCACTGGGTGTTGTGAGGAAGTGTTGGATCACCATATTGTACACATGAAGCTAATATTACACTGTATGTTAACTAACTGGAATTTAAATTTAAAAAGTAAGCAAAAAAGAGAATTGTTTATTTCTTTGGCTTCAATATTATTCAATTTTTATTTGGGAATTTGCGAATTTATGCAAATTACATCACTGAGGTGAATTTATTCAAATGACTAAAAAAGCTGGAAAATGATGATGTTAAGAAACAGCTGAAAGTAGGAATCTGAAATATCTTACCACACTATAGCCTAGTGATTATGACATTGTGGCTGTAAATAAATATTATAATATCACAGTATTCAGATTATCCCAATGCTGGCTAGTGTTATTTCATTAAAAAAAACCCAAATTTTATTTTGTGGAATATACATAATTACTTAAATTTGATGAAAAACATGGTGCTAATTTGAAGCAGTTCTTTCTCTGAATAGAAGCTGTCAAATTAATTAAATTTGAATTAATTGGAAATTCCGTGGCTTTGTAATGAGATAAGGCACTAATTAGAGCCCTACATTTAACTTGGAAACATATATGTATTTTGACCTTGGAGAAGAGAGAAGAGAAAGGAGATAACAGAAAAGTAATATGATAGCAAATAGAGGCACAGAGAGGAAAAAAAAATAGAGAGGAGTGGAGAGAGAGAGAGAGAAAGCACTAATAGCATTCCTTATTTTTAAAATTTTTTTAACATTTTATTGTGATTGTGTACTTGTACTTTGAAGAGAACATTCAAACAAGATTTATGATGTATGTTTCCATTCTTGGATATTTCGTGTACTGAATTATTTTTCCTATTAAAGATTTTGAGGAACGCTTTAAAAAAGCAAAGAGATGGGGCGCCTGGGTGGCTCAGATGGTTAAGCGTCTGCCTTCGGCTCAGGTCATGATCCCGGGGTCCTGGATCGAGTCCCGCATCGGGCTCCCTGCTGGGTGGGGAGCCTGCTTCTCCCTCTGCCTCTGCCTCTCTCTCTCTCTCTCTGACTCTCATGAATAAATAAATAAAACATTTAAAAAATAAATAAATAAATAAATAATTAAAAAGCGAAGAGAAATTTAAATTAAGATGAAATAGCCATATATTGAAAGACAGAAAGAAATAGTAAAAGGAAACATCTAAAGTAACAAAGCTTTGCTTTTGTGGTTTAAATAACACAATTAACACTATTGCTACTTTGAAGGTAGAGATTTTAAATCATATACTGAAATAGGAGATCTACAAGATACAGTAGAACTAAAACATGGTCATCTTGACAACATATTTTAATTTCCCATGGATTATTTTCTTTTAAATATTTGACATGCTGGGACCATGTCTTCTACAGTATTAGTGACCAGTTAACTTAATCAAGAAATTAAGCCAGTTATGTCAGTGTTTTAAGATGGAGGCTTTTCACATGCTCGGATGATGGAGACACTAAGTAAGAATGTTTCTTATTGGGGCACCTGGGTGGCTCAGTCGTTAAGCGTCTGCCTTCTGGTCAGGTCATGATCCCAGGGTCCTGGGATTGAGCCCCACATTGGGCTCCCTGCTCAGCGGGAAGCCTGCTTCTCCCTCTCCCACCCCCCTTGCTTGTGTTCCCTCTCTCGCTGGGTCTCTCTCTGTCAAATAAATAAATAAAATTAAAAAAAAAATGTTCCTTATCTCTTCTTTCCCTTCATGTAAAGTTGTCTCTACATCTAGCCTTCCCAGCCTTTTCGCATCCAGTCAGGTGGGGAAGAGTAAGTTGATATAAAGTGAAGCACAGAGAAGAGGAACATGAACTTAGTGTTAGGATGTAAATGGTGATGAGAATCCCTGGACATGTTTTCTTAACTTCCAAATTAATACCTATCCTCAGCAGTGGACTGTATTTATGCTTCTTAAATTAGCTCAAAGAGAGACTGCATGGTTCCCAGCACTTGTTAAACATTTCCACCAAGAACCCTTACTGAAATTGGAATGGAATTGGAAAACAAAATGGTACCTGTAGCAGATTTTCTTCTATAAGAAAATTTCTTTTCTATTTCTGTTTCATATTTTATAATCATTTTAACTTTACATTTCTTTCATAACATAGGTTTCTCAAACTTTATGGTAAAGTTGTCAATCCAGGAAGATGCTAATATTTATCTTGTAGCTTCTGATCCCAGTAATCCAGGGCCCTCTTACCTTAGCTTGAAGATCAAGAACAAGGATCACCTGAGAGGGGAGTAACAGCTCTGGCTTCAATAGTTGCCAGGGTCAGTAACATTGAGCACAATTGCCTTTTATCTTTGGGCTCCATTTTATCACTTGTAAAATAAGGGTTTGGAGTAGGTTATCCCTCAACACCCTATTTAATAAAGGTGTTAAACAGCAGAATTATACTGATTTGTATAATTTCTTAAAACTGTAATATACTTCTTATGCCAAAATATCGCCCTCAGTCATTAGTGAAATTAGTCTTATCATCTTTAATGACATTTATAATTCCCAATACAATGATAGGGAGCCATCTTGTGGTTTAGGCTCAGAGTGGCTTACATTTATTAGAAAAGAATGTATAATCTGCGAAAATATAATAGCCCTAGATACCTTATGAATGTGATCTAAATTTTTAATTTTAGGTAATTTTAAAAACTCCAATTATGAGTATGAATAATGGTTCTTTAGACAATTTGGGGGACTTGCTCAAAACTAAGGGTACGCAGCGCATAGGATGTTACTGCTTGTGATTTATTTTGTGAAAACTTTTCGGTATGTACTGAGTTAGTACTTGTAATGCTTACTGAAGATTCCAAAGGGGATTGGCTCATCTTACTTAGAAATAACAGAATAATGATATTAAAATAGATAATTGCATATTACTTTTTATATTTTGTAAATATATTTCTGAGTCATAAGAATCAAAATTTTTGATCTGTTAGGGATTAAATATGCTAATTATGGCAAGTGAGCTCATCAGATTTTATTGCTTAGGAATATAATACATAACACATATTAAAAGGTATGCATGTTTAGCATAAAAAAACAATGTAAGAGTTATTAAAAATATGCTCACAATGTTAAGTACTATCACATTAATATTACTTTTTAAAGTTTCCTTTTAGAAACTAAATTATATTGTCTATTAGGTAAATAACTATTACGAACATAGTGTCTCCAGGTGTATTTCTTTATGATATAAGATAACATCTTTTTTCATTAGTTAACTTTCACAGACAATATGAAAATATCTCGAACATAACCAACTCAACAACTAAATGGGTTCTGATTTTATAGATTCAAAGTAAATTACAAAGAATATACAATCTCTATTTCTCATCCTTTTTTATTTAAAAAGGGAAAAAAACCAAATAGCTGGAACTGGAAAAATATTTTAATTTGCTATATGCAACATATGAATTTCCATAATTTTAGAAAAGATTGATCTTATTATGATTATTGATTACCTAGGAATAATATGAACCCTACATAAAATAAGTCTCTTGCCCATGACACATGGTTCCTGCAGATGTTATTTCCTTCCTTGCTTTGCTCCTGAACGTGAAAGAAGCTTTCCTGTTTGCCACCCCTTGAGGTTTTCAGGGCCTAATCAGTAAAGACTCAGAAAGATCTGTTGATGATGATTAGGAGAACAAAGGAAGCAGCCAGAGACAATATTACCAGCAGGTAGACTTGCAGTGTCCATCCTAGTATTTATTAAATAACAATATGCAAGATTAAAACTATATTTCAAGGGATTTAATAATCTATTAGCAACCACGTTCTGGCAATTAAAAAAATAAATCTATGCTTTTGGTTTTCCACTCTATTTTAAATATTTTGGAATTTCGAGTGCCTGGGTGGCTCAGTCGTTAAGCATCTGCCTTCTGCCCAGGTCATGATCCCAGGGTCCTGGGATCAAGCCCCACATCGGGCTCCCTGCTTGGCGGGAAGCCTGCTTCTCCTTCTCCCACTCCCCCTGCTTCTGTTCCCTCCCTCGCTGTGTCTCTCTCTGTCAAATAAATTAAATAAAATCTTAAAAATAAATAAATAAATAAATATTTTGGAAATTTGAATATATTCACTTTGTTATTTATGTTTCATATCATATTTAGTTTTTGATTAGCTACTTAGCAAATACAATGTTACACTAGTAAGAATGATCTTTCATAGAGTAAATATTTCAAACAAGGTCAATGGTATGAAATTACTTTTTTGGGAGAAGTAATTGTTTCAAAAAAGACCCTACAAATCTATAAATGCAATTATTTCTGTAACCAACCCTTTAGAAAAGCTTTTTATTTTTTCAGAAGAAAATGGAATCCGACATCTACTCAAAATTTGAAAGAATGAATTTTATGAATGACTTAAAAACAGAGCCCTGTTTGGAAGACCAAGAGCCATTAGGCTACATAAGTAAGCATTGTCATTTGATTTCTATCTAGTATTCCTTGTTTGGAGAACATGTTTTCAGACAAGTCATTCCCCATGTCACAGAATGGACTATGAGTGAGCTTTCTTTCCCAGCCCAGCTTCCAGTTAGCCATGTGCTGGAGTGAATTTTTTAAGGCAGACCACTGTGACATAAAGAACATCTACTGAAGGGGTACTTGGGTGGCTCAGTCAGTAAAGTGTCTGCCTTCCGCTCAGGTCCTGATCCCAGAGTCCTGGGATCCAGCCCAGCATTGGGGGGTCCCTGCTCTGCGGGGAGCCTGCTTCTCCTTCTCCCTCTGCCTCTCTCTGTCTTTCTCTCTTTATGTCTCTCATGAATAAATAAATAAAATCTTAAAAAAACCCACAAACATCTACTGAGGTAACTTAATTTTTGACATGGAGTCAAAAATAAGGAAGCAGAAAAACAAAACACCTATTTAGTATACTATAGTTCAGTAATGATGGCTTCCTTTCAACTTAAGATTTCCAAGGATGCATAATTAAAAATGTAAACTGTACAAAGTTACAAAAAATATAATTAGAAAATAAGTTTCTCAAGGAAGAAAGCAACTGTCAGCAAGAGTAAATTGTGATAAAATACCTGGATAAAAACAACCAATTTAGTGGTATTGAAATGGATATAAATGAGAATAATGAAAATATTTTAAACTGTGGTAGTACACATTGATTTTTAAAAATCAGAGTTTACCAATAAGCTGTAGTCACATTATGCTTATTCATGTACATTTTGTTTAAGCATCTATCACATATAGATACCTTTCGTACCTGTACTTACAGATGACCTTGCCTAATTTTTGGAAGCATTCAGTCAAGAATCTGGTGACATTATATGACTATTCAAGTACAGTTTAAGTAGTTAGTGAAGGCCAACTCAGCAGGGAATTTTCAGTGTATCAATTTTCCTCAACCTTGTGCAGCCAATAAATATCTGAAATTCTGTAAAATATTGTTACATATAAATTATAGGTGGTCCCCAAATGAGAGACTAGTTTTCACATACTGCAATATTTTCTTGGATTTTTTACACATTAATTTTCCTCTTATTTCTTTATCATTAAACTCTATCCTTCTCATGTAGAGGAAAAAAATTCCAGATTAAAAACAAAACAAAACAAAAAACAAAACACCAATGTTCCATTCTGAAATGGTCCTTATGGGCTAGTGAGGTAAAAGTGGTTTATTCAATACGTAGATTTTCAGGAAAAGGCTTTCAAATAAAAATTATAAATATGATAATGTCAAATCACTTTTCTAGATAGGAACACATATCATTCTATTCTGAGTAGAAAAGCTCCATTCCCGTTTCCCTTAGCATACTTTTCCTATAATGGAATGCATATATTAAAGCGTCTCTGCATGATATATGACTGGGTTTGTGACCTCGATGTGATAGTTGCCGTCAAAACAGAAATCTAGTATGACTTTTATCAGGAAAACAACACGACCTTTTGATAAAATTTGATCTTTATAAAAATGGGACAAAAGAGGTATCCACATCCTTGAAAAGTGTTAATTTTTATTGGTTTTGATCAAATTATCTACAGTTACATGATAAATACCGCATACCGTACATGAGTTAATGACTCTGATTAGAGAGTTTGTTAGTTGCACAATTGAACTAAAGACAGTATCATGAGAAACAAGTTGATAAAATCATGCATACATTTTTAAATATATTTTCAGCATAATGTCCTGAAAAAATATGACACCATCTTGACAGGAAGACAGACATCAGACCCAGGAAGACATTTTAAATCTACAGAAAAATAGTTAACACCATAAAATAGCAATACTTTTTTTTTTTTTGGTAGTCTTTTAAACATTTTGGCTCACTAATAATAAAGTCACTGTATGTGATATTAAGATGGCACATTGAGAATATATGGCACATTTTCTTTTTCTTTTGTTTTCCACAGCATATTATATAATCATAAAACGGTGGGCCACTTCACTCTATTTTACCCCCCCATTATCATCTGTCATACACTAAAATATAAATTTAAGGAATTAAGGAATGGCTATTGCATAATTCATAGAGATGAAAGTGAAGGAGTGCAAAATTATTCAAGCATGTTTAAACACAGTCTTATATGCGAATCCCTTCCTGGCCTTTAACCCACAGCTCCCTTCTCTTTGTTCACATTAACAAACCAGGCTGGATAATGTGTGTGCTAGTGGGGCTGCCTGAAGGCACCTTTACTAAAGCTCCCACAAGAGAGAAATCAACTCTTAAAATACAACAACTTAATTCATTACATTTTTATTCCACCTTTACTCTAAAAATATGATTTACATTTAGCTGATAGTTTTTTTAATGCAGATTATTTTGCAGGGTTTTATATAATACCTTTGTATGATGAAATATATTTTTAGGGACTTAATTTAAAATTATTGCTATGTTAGAGAAAGACATTTAAAGTTACTGCAAATAATTTCCATAGAAATCTACATAGACAATTAATTTTATATTTCATTATTTTATAAACCTGACAATGTCTCATCATTGTTTAATACATAAAGTGCATTTATAAATGGCTTACATAAGGATAAAGTCAGTTAATAAGGGGTTGAGAAAATGGTACTGACTGAGCCTAAACATAGACAAAAGATATGAAAAAATAAATGAAGCAATGTCTCCAGGGAATGGAGTAGACTTATTTGCAATTTACGAAGTAAAAGTAATTTCTTACAAAGATTAGCTTTCTTTTATCATTTAGATCTATGTCACAGTGGAACAGGCTGCCTTCAGAATAATGAGATACCTGTTAATGAAGAAATTTAGAAGAATGTGGATAATTTTGGATCAGGAATATAATGGTGAACATTCTGACATTGGGAGGGAAGTTGATCTGAAACATCTCAAAGGTTTATTTTTTAATTCTAAGAATGTAAATGAGAGCTAAAATGAATTTGAAGAAAGAAAAAATTATAAAAAATTCAGGTTTAAATTGAGTCTTCTTGGAAAAATAGGTTTATGTATGTTCAGATCAATTGTTCTCACTTGTGGAACTTTGCCAATAATCCAGAATTTCATGTCTTACTCCAAACATACTGAATTCAGCACTTAGAACAATGGCAGATTCATAGAAGGTTCTTGACAAATATTTGTTTAGTCAGTGATTGGATTACAATCTTCTGTGTTGAACCTCAGCCTCTATATGTTTTTAAAGACGCATAAGGGATTCTGATGTACAGCCAGCGATCAGAATCATTATTTTTTAAAACTATTTTAAAACAAAAATAAAAACATTTATTCTATCACCTCTAAAATTCTCCTTTTATTTTGCTTATGAGTGAACCATGAAAAATACTGAGAAAAATGCCTGTTAAGACATGAAATCATCCAGCATTACTGGTTATTACTAGTTGTTTTTTGGAAGAATGGTCTGACAAATACTTAGTCATTCTTCAAACACAGTCCAAGTAGTGTTTTAGAATTCTATTGTTAATAGTTGGAGAAAATTTTGACCCATGTAGCTTGTTCATGTGTTGTTGAGGCAAAATATTATGCTTCCATCCTTAAGAGATGGCCAAATCAAATGACTGCACTGCTCATATTTCCCATCAAGAGTCATTTATATTGAAAACATATCACAAAATTATTAACTTTGTCCAGAAAAGTTGACTTCCTTTGCATTTCCAATTTGAAGGAATTTATTCCACTAACAACCTATAAGAGTGTGTGTATACACACATATGTGTGAATGCATTTGTGCATGAGATAGAAAAGGAAAGAGATGAAGGCACCATTAACATGGAAAGTGTAGAAGAAAAAGAATGAGTGAGAGGATCTTTGCTATTAGCTCAGGATTTCTCTTTCTGTTGGTCTGACTTCTGGGAGAGGCTTCTCCAGAATATTTTCCCTGCCCTTGTTATTTGCAAATCATAGGTAGTTATATTTTTAATAATGCACAGGTTCTAAGATCTTTGTAATGGAGAAAATAAGCATCACTTCTTTTTTAAGTAATTAGAATAGCAGCTGCAGCCCTGTGGAAGTTCACTGCTTAATATCAATATGTTTCTAAAGAGAAATGGGGGCTGGGACAAAAGTTTAATTTCAAAGTTAATTATATTAATACAACTCATAGTGTACAATTGATTGTTTATTCATGAAGAGTTTATATAGCAATGAGATTATGGGACCGCTATATTTTACCACTCTTTGTAGGATCTAACAAGAAAATAAAAGCCAATGTATCTGCTGAGGAAGACACATCTTAGAAAGGAATAAAAGTGCGACTGGTATAATGGATATTTCATTCAATCAAGAGCGAACCCGTGTGTCATGTCCACATACATTGTATTTTCTAGAATATTGTGTTAAAAATCACCAGATTGTCTTATAGCCACAAGCAGTAATTCTTATTTTAGCATCTCTTTGAAATGTCAAAGTGAATGAATTGATACACTTCAAGGTCTACAATATATATGTCATGGAATCTAGGATTGACTGTGTTTAAAGACTATGTGGTGATTATTGAGATGGACATGGTTATTCCTACACTATTACGAATGGCATGGTGTCCTGAAATAGAGAATGCAGTAAGGAATTATGAAGGCATTGTGGAGAATAAGACTTGGTTGCCATTAGATTCAAAATTTTAGTCTTTTATAGAATTCTAATCTTCATTTCATACTTTTCCACTGCCCATTATTCAGCTAAGTTCAGTTAAAGAAAGTGGTCTTGTCAAAATTACTTGAAAAACTGTACCAGAGAGTCCTTCATTTTTGCTTGAGCAGATATGGTAATTGAGGTACAGTTTAAAGAGATATTAAAATTTGTCACTTAAAAAAATTGTGCAGTCTTTGTGACTAAATTTTTCTCTGAAATGCACATGAAACCAGCAAGTGATGATGCACCTTTATAGTCTGTCAGAACTGATTGTGCTAAGTTTCAATACCTCTACAATAGCAAGTTAACAGTCCAGAAGCCAAACAAAGGCAATAAAATTATCTGGTTCCCAAACTGAATCCCCAAATTAAAGGTAGTTATCATAACTGTGCTTAATAAGTGGTTGTAATTCAAAAGACAAGGTTGCTATTATAAAGATACAAAAAAATACTCTCTGAGTCACTAGACAATTCTTGACCAATCTCAGTGAACTAAGATTACTATTAGTTTATAAGCTATTTTCTATTGATTGTATTTGTCTTGGCTGGATCGTTAAAATGCAAAGCCCTGTGGTAGAACCCATACTTATTCTTTTAATATGTTTAAACCCATCTCATTACTTTATAGTCTTTGCCTTGTCAGCATCAATGAATATTAATAGATTAAATGTAAATTTATGCTGTATACATGGAAAGCCTTGCTTTACTAGTTCAGCATCAACTAGATGAGAAATACAGATGGTATGTGCTGACAAATTTTGAGAGGTTTTGCTCTTACCTCTGTTGCAAAGTACATGAAATCTGTCCTGGAATAAGAGACATGACCTCAAATATTGTTAATGACTGATTGGTCTAAGGACTGTGACACATTTTCAATCTAAGAGCTACATTTTTAGAGTGCTCTAGTTGTCGTTAGGGACATCTATGAATATCAGTATTGCCAATTTCCTACTTTTAATATGAGAGTATTTTCTACTTTTAATATTGGCAATTCCCATATTCCCTGGAGTCCATTTCATGGAATGTATTTTATAGATGAGAAGAAAATTTAACTGCCAATGTAACATTCAGTCCTCTGAAGTGACTAGCAGGTTGAGGTATATCATGCTAAGAACAGACAAGTATATTTTTTAAAAATAGGATGTATAGTATGGAAGATAGATTTATCTTTCTCTTAAAATCACAACAACTTCAGTTACACAGAGTGCTAAAGTAGCCAACAATTTTTTTCTGCTAAACATGTTGGCCTGCTTTTTCACATTTTCTTTCTAAAATTTCCATGGTCTTCCATAAGATCCTGGGAATTCATAAATCTAAGGTATTCATATTTTAGGGATAAATAGCTTTTAAAGCATTTATAGTTCAAAATTAGGGTAAATGTTATTAGACTATATCCATAGAATAAGAATTAATTATAGAATAAAATAAGTAGTCATACAATCTTTTAAACACAGCAGCTGGGAGTTGGCTGGGCTCTGCAGGTTGAGTAATTGCCATTGAGTAACATGTGGAAAGGTTAGAGAAATTTTAAAGATCTTTGGCCTTCTTGCTTCTACAGTTTCTTTCTGGAATCTATTTTAAGTAATAAAGAAAGTTCTAGATCCCCACTATAGATGAACTTCAATTCTAATGTTTGAGGAAGAAAGAAGTATGGCATATATATACTAAGATACAAGGTTTCCTAAAAATTCATATACTATGGAACCATAAATTTCAATGATTGAGATACATAATAATAAGAAAAATTGCAATAAACTGCATGTCCAAAAGTTACAAACTTTCTAATGTGGCTACTTTAAAACACTTCAGAATATCTGCATTGGAATTCCAACATGCATGTGGGTAATTAGTGTATAAGAACACATTTGAATTTTCTCACCACTAATAGTTTTTTGTTGGCTTGGATTTGAAATATTAGGATTTGGCACAGAACTTACGGAGACAACTACTACCTTGAAATGCTAATTGCTATGCAGTTTTCCAGTTTTAAACAATCTGTAAGAGTTCATTCCGGGGGACACATTTCTTTAAACAATTTGGAATCTGTCATACAAATACTGTCATCGTTGCCCATATGAGTCACAACCATCAGAGTATTTTCTTAGTATTGTTAAGACAATGATAAATATATATACCCAAGCAAAGTATAATACTTTTAAGATAAGAGATTTCTACCATACCAATGCTCCTGCTGACAAGTTGCCTTGTGGCTAATATTTTTACGTTCCAAGTTTGAGGGATAAAAGAGACATTTTTTAATATTCTCAAATAGGACAACAAGCAATGTTTGTGAATTTCTTTGGGGGAGGAAGTCCATTACATTTCTGTTTGCTTCTGGCAGAATTCACTTAATTGAAACAATGATGGAGAACTTTTGAAATAAGATGTGTAAAGTACAGAAAAATATATTCAATATTTCAGAGACATATCGAGGCAATGTAGTTTATCACAACTTCAAACCACCCAGCTTATCCCCAGGGAACACAAGCAACAGATCTGGCTCTAATCTATCTTTAGTACAAGAATATACTCCCATGGTTTTGATTCATACACACCACATGAAAAAGACTGTGTTCAACGTCCTGGCCCACTTACTCTGTAAATAAAGAGTAACACTTTCCTCCAGTTGTGGCATTTGCATTTAATGACAAACATGATTTTTTTTTTCCCCGCATAGTGTTTTAACTTATTTATAAAGGAGGGCAGTTTGGTCCTCCACTAGCAAAAATTGCTGAATAAACATTATTTTTTCAAAAGTTGTTTTTACAAACTACTATTGGGTAGACCAAAGTTCAATAGCATTGAGAAACTTTTAACACTAAATGGCAGTTCTTGCTTTTAGTTTGAGAGTGGTTAAAGTTCAGAAAATAATACCATTTGATTAAAAGACTGGCTTTTTTTTTCCTCTTAAATTTGAGTAAATTGTTTTCTTAATGTTTAAACCTTTCTCTGTCTATCATTTGGCACACTGAGTTTCCATTTAGCAAATCTGACCAATCATTAAACGTATCTAAAAAGCATTCTAGAACTTTTTAAAAATAAAACAATACTGGTAAGAAATAATGCAAAAAACTGCCAAACTGAAAAAGAATTAGAGTCTGGTGCAATTTCACCGAGAACTCGATCATGTATTTGTACTTAATTACGCTGCATGAAATGAGTTAATGCCCCATTGCAGTTAAAATAATTCCATGGGGTTGTTGATAAATTTTAAGTAAAAATTTTATTTAAAATTATTCACATCTACTGCATGGCATATATATTGAAATAATTAATTCAGAAATATAAAAACAACAAATCCTCATTTTATAGAAATGACTTATTTATATAATTTAGAATTAAAATCTTCCCTCCTTACATTGGGAGCTAAGAGTTTGAACCCATATAACTTTGATGGGAAACTGTTCTTTTTAAAAAAATCTTTCATAAATCCATTTTTGTTTTAATTAAATTCATTTTTATCAAAATGTAAATACTATAATCCCATTGAATTTTAAAGTCTCATTCTAAACTAAAATATAAAAATCTTACTGAACTTTGTTCAATTATATCAAAACATTAAACATAATTACGTATAGACAATTAAGCAGCTATCAAAAATCTAACAAAACAAGGGTACTGGCTTGCATTCTGTGGTATTTGGCAATAATTCAAAATACACAGCTATAACACTTATTTAAAAACAATGCTGTTGTTTGCAGTATTTCCATCTTCATTTATAGAGCTATAAAGTTAAGAAAAGTAGATTTTGTATATAATATGATCTCTTAAGCTATTTGTTTTAAATTTCCAAAGAGGGAAATTTTGTGTTCTAAACAATTAAATTTAGTATGTAAATACTAAATTTTTTTATTCTAATTTTATAATTTGAATTTTTTGGTAGTACGTAAGTTTTAATCTTATAATTTGAATGTTTCTTGGTATTACATAACTTGACCCCATGGTATTTGTATGTACAATCCTCAATTACTGAGTTATCTACTGAATTAATTGATTACTTTTCTGCTTTGTAGCTACAGTACAAGAAAATATTTTAAAACCTCAAGCTACTGATATTTAAAATCTTCAACATTTCCACTTTTTCCATTTATAAAGTTAATTGTGCAAATTTTACTTTTGTAAGATTTAACGTCATTGAACTGAAAACCAAGAATTTCCAAAGTAGTTTTCACATGTACTATTATGTGATTTCATATAACAATACAAACACATTGGCAATAATAGTTCCACTTACATGATATACTGTGAAAGGACAGAAAATCTTAAATTAATATGAAATAGAATCCTTACAATATGTATTTTTGTATCCATTAAAAGACCCTTAATCTGCCTTGTGACTTTGCATAGCATATCATAACAATACCTTCCCATATGTCATTTTAATATGATGGTCATCATTTGTACATCACACACACACATATACACACACCTATGGCAAAGAAACTTTCTTTTGAATTGATCATTTGCACTTGCATGCCCCCAGAGGCTTAATCTTGTTGCTGATGAATATCCTCATGCCTAAGAATTTTATAGATAACCCAGTAGAAAATATTAAAAATCAAAAAGGCTAATGGGAAACAGGCTCGAGAGATGGTGTCAATCTTCTTGGCTCTGTCGATAAAAACCTTCCTCATTTCATCAGGACTTTTCAGCATTACCTGGGCAGGATGGTTTGGGCCCTTTGGGGTCACACCATCTTTTGCTTGCAGACATGGTCCCATTCCATAGGCTGTGAAGCTGAATCGACTTTCCCTTACCTCATCATCCTGTCATAAGAAAAACATGAGAAAACACTTTAGTCATGGAATAGAGCATGTATTTCAGAATCATAACTAAAACTTTATCATGAATAAATGTTACCATTATTGTAATGGAAAGATAACTGAAGTATATAAAGATTGAGTTGCTTTTTTTCCCATTCAAGTTTTATTGATTTATACTGCTGCATCATATAAATGTGTCCATTAAGAAATATGAAACTCTCAACTAATGTGTTTTATTGGGACAACTACACATTCTGATATTGTCTACGTATTGTTAGAATATCTAAATAAATTGAGCAAGAAAAAGAACCTATTGGGATATTATGTGTTATATATTCATATACTAGGTTTTACATTATGTGTTTAAATGGATAAATATACGATGTCAAAGGGGGATATATCAAGATCATTGACTGGATTTTTTCTTTTTCATAGAGGCAAACTTTAATGTTTATTTCCTATGATTTTTTACATTACTTCACTGGAAAATACAGTACAGCTCAAGAATACTGCTTGGTTTTTGTTATCCTCCCTTAATGTCACTTCTCCGCTTTATGCTAACCCATTTGGAAGACTATAAGATAGTCACATGTTCTAATTTATATGCAATTACTTTTCAGGTACATTGACTGAGTTGAAATTACGAATGAAATTTGGCAGAAGTTTATTTCATGTTAAGGAAAATTGTTTAACTCACTATGTTCCGAAACCTATTATTTAACTTATGTTACTTTTCTCTTGAATGTTGCAAATTAAAGAATTCTCCATACACATATATACATACATGAAAAGAAAACCAAAATTTAAAAGAAAAATGAAATATGATAAATGAAATGTGCTTGTGATAGGAAAATATGGTATTTAGGAGTTTATAATGAAATTCATTAACGAGTAATTTAATTAAATGCACTTATTTAGAATGTAACAACAGATGATTGCCAATTAATTAGTTTTTTTGCTACTAAAACTGAAAGTTTAAAAGATGACATTTTATAAAGTTGCTACAGCTCTCCCTTTATGAAAGTAATTTTTAATAGTAATATAGGAGACAAAAAGTAATTGGCTCAAACTCTTGAAAAATTATTTTGAGTCTGTGAAAGTAGAGGCTCAATGAACAGTATATTACAAAATATGAAAGTGAAAAATTGAAGTTAAAATGGATTCTAAACATGAGAAGATGACCAAAGTTTATGTAATAATGTATAAAATAGTTTTTTGGGAATTATGGAGTAAGGCAATTTCACATGACAAAAACAAATAATTATTGGAAAATACTTAACCTTAGGATGTATGAGCAATTAAATTTTGAGGAAACCAGTCTGAAATAAAAGCTAATGATCCTAATTACACATAACTACTGTTGTAATCTTATAAAAATTAGAAATTGATTTTTCACTACTCTTTAATAAGGATATTCATTTATACTGGCAATTTTTTTAACTTCCATGGAAATTTTAAAGCTAAATTATTGTTTGCCTTGAATTTTCTATGTCTTGGAAAAAAGTGGATATACAAGAAATTAAACCGTTTGTATGTAAGTGCTAAAGTAACACCCTTATAGTTTAGGAAATCATGCTGGTGTTTGCATTCCAGAAAAAAGATATAGTTTGTTTGGATAATTTGTCTAATTTTGAGTGCAAGTCAGCTGAGTGCTGAAGTATAAAACAGCCTTTTAACCTATATTGACCCATGTGTCGAAAAAAAAATCCATCTCAAAATAGGACAAAAAGTAATTTCTCAATGAACATTTATGATGAGGGGTTGACATATTAGTTGAACCATTAAGAGATAAATTACAGGGCGCCTGGGTGGCTCAGTTGGTTAAGCGACTGCCTTCGGCTCAGGTCGTGATCCTGGAGTCCCGGGATCGAGTCCCGCATCGGGCTCCCTGCTCAGCGGGGGGTCTGCTTCTCCCTCTGACCCTCTTCCCTCTCGTGCTCTCTGTCTTTCATTCTCTCTCTCAAATAAATAAATAAAATCTTAAAAAAAAGAGATAAATTACAAAAATACTAGAATTTTAGGATTTAGCTACTGTGTTTTGTAAAGTAGGATTCACTTACTTTTGTCTCCCCCCTGCCACACCGGTTTTACTAAGAAGCAACTGACCTATGTACACTGTATAAGGTGTACAGATGATAGTTTGATTTACATATATGGTGAAATGATTATCCCAACAGGTCTACTTAATACCCATCATCTCCTATAGATAACAATAACAGGAAAAGGAAAAAATCTCTTCTTGTGATGAGAACTCTTAGGACCTACTCCCTTAACAACTTTTCTGTAGATCATGCAGCAGCATTAGTTCTGGTGGTCACGTTGTATGTATGTTACGGTCCTAGTACTTAATTTATCTATTTTTTTTTTAAGATTTTATTTATTTATTTGCCAGAGAGAGAGTGAAGGAGAGTACAAGCAGGGGGAATGGCAGGCAGAGGGAGAAGCAGGCTCCTTGCTTAGAGCCCGATGTGGGACTCGATCCCAGGACCCCAGGATCATGACCTGAGCCGAAGGCAGACGCTTAACTGACTGAGCCACCCAGGCGCCCCTTAATTTATCTTTTAACTGGAAGTTTGTATCTCTAACCTTCTACCCCCACTGCCTACCTTTCTAACCATCTATTCTGAAGAACTTATTATTTTGAAACCTTAAAGACCCCCAGTTGCTCATCTCAAAAAATCTCTTTAAGATTTAAGATATTCAGTGATCAGCGACATTATTTTCAACTGTATCTTTCCACATAAGTGCAAGTAGAGGGTTAACATCAGGCCTGGGCTGAGGAATGACTGCTGATTCTTTCCACAGCATTTCCTTGAAAACAATAGAGTTAAACTAAGTGGGGAACGTGGAGTTGGCTACATTTACTGCACAGGGGTTGCTGTGTGGGGCCTACGTGACCAGAATGTATACAGGCTTGGTAAGAAATCAAGGCTGTGGCTTCTCTGCGTCGATGAAATATAATACAGGCCTTGACGTTTGTCCGAGGCAGTGCCTCTCCATGGCCTGTTGATGAGAACAAAAACAGCTGTTCTCTCAAGCAACTCCCTGCCTCCCGATAAGATGAAGATGCTGCGTCTGATGGGTTGGCTGCCTCGCATGCTCCCGTAGGACTGAGTAAACTTTATAATAGGTTATAAAGCCTGTTGTGTCCGGAGGGTTTGATTGGCAATCTTCGCCTCAAATTTCAGGGGTGGTGACGGAAGTTGACCGGGCTTTCAGATCGTTTCAGGCTCAATATGGCCCAGAGTTCTAGGAGGGAGTTTGGTGAGAATGTGATCCTGATCCACCCTGGGGTTGAGGTTGCCCAAGCTCTGCAGAAAATAACCGGGGTAACTCTTGCTATCAGGATGTGGCTGACACAGAATTCTCCCTTGTGGAATTGGCAGATGGGTGATTAATGAAATTAAACTGAAGGAGACCAGGGTGAAGGAACTGAGGGGAAAGTGGCTCAAAATACAAGGAATTTCTTCTCTCCTATTTCACTGATTATCTATGAAACTGAAACCACTTGGCAGAAAGAGAAATTAGAGTAAGTAGAGCAAGCAGCTTCATGGCCTTGGCTCAAGATGAACATGAAAGTCCACTTGGGACTTGGAAGGACTCTGCATTTAATCCTGATGGTACTTCTTGGCAACCCCAGGCAAGCAACACAGGAAACTCATGAGTATCCTGTAGGCCTGTCCAATAGAAATCTAATGCAAGCCACAGATGAAAACCATGTGTATAATTTTCAATTTAAATTTTACATTAGCTACATTTTAACAAGTTAAAAGAAAGAGGTGAAATTAATTTTAGTATTATATTTTCCTTAACTTAGTATGTCCTAAATGTGATTTAAACATTTCCTCAAAGTAAAAATTGAGGAGATAGCTTACATTCTTTGTTTCCTACTAAGCCCTTGAAATCAGTGTATATTTGTAATGTACCTCAGATCAGACTCTACATGTCCAGTGCTCCATAGCCATTTGTGGCTTATAGCTACCGTTTTGGAAAAAGCAATTCTAACATAACATCCTCTTCACTGTGAAGTACCAGCTACTATCTGGGGAATCAGTGTTTCTAGGATCTTTAGGTTAATTGCCACAGGAATGAAAAAAAAACATGAAAAGCAATGTTGACTGTGAATGCTAACTTCTAGCTTGTTGCACTTACTGGCAGGCATGGAATCAGTGACCCTTTCGGGGAAAGCCTGGGGTGGTATGAGGCTGTGCTGAGAACCAGCTCCCTAGTTTTCTCACTGCTGTGAAATTGAACAGTGCTTTGAAAGAAGTAGCCAACCTGTGCTGGCCATACAATGAATAAAAATAAGCCTAGCCAAACCACGTTCTCTGATCTCAACTCTGGTAGACACTCTGATTAGGGGAGTCCCCCAGGCATGGGTTTCCCATGTGGCTCTCCTTTTGGAAAGGCAGGAGGGTATGTATGAGTCATGGGGATGCTTGCTTTTATAGCTGCCATGCTGGGTTTCACTGATGGGAAAAACTATCTGGGCTATTCAGAAGAAAGAGCATGGCCAGAGGTAAATCCATTAGGTGACCTCTAAGACATGGAATGAAAATTGACAGGAGTCCTATGACAGATTTCCTGGCACATTCTTGCCAGCTGGGAGGAAGGAAATCCGTTGCAGTTCCGGCAGCTGCTTCCCTGAAGGAGCCCTGTTAAATCTGCTGCTTTCGTCTCAGAAGTTAAATCAATGATGCCGATGGGAGGTGGAAACAAAAAGCACTGATAGAAGTTGCTGAGGTTACTCCATCCATTAAGGCTGTTGAAATAAAGACCGGCTTTGAAGGCCAGGCTCTCCTTGCCCAGTGCTGTGTGGGCTCTCCAGTGGGTGCTATCACCTTGGGTTAAATGTATAACTGGAAAGGATGGGACACGTGAATGAAGGACCTTGCCATTTCTGGCTTGAACTTAATCTTGGGCTTTCCAGTTGGAATTGGTTGGATGTCCTAACACAGGAAGCCCTAAGAACCACCTCAACCTTCCGCTGTGGGAACTATTAAGCAGCACAAGATTCCAGGAAGGTAAATGAAACTCTTAGTTCTGATTAAGGAAATAGTGGAAGCAGGGATGCTAGTCCTTCCTTAGTTTTCTCTAGAATAGCTCTATCTGGCTTATGATAAAGCCACATGGGGCCTGCAGTCTGACTGCTGACCACCTGGGGTCACTAAAGAAGTCGCCCAACAGCCTCTACCATGATAAACGGGAAAAACAGAAGCGTTTCAGGACAAAGGAGGCTGGTATGACTTTTTTTTTTTTTTTTTTTCAGATTTTTATTTGTAAGTAATCTCTACACCCAACGTGGGGCTCAAACTTACAACCCAGCAATGAAGAGTTGCCTGCTCCGCCGACCGAGCCAGCCAGGCGCCCCAAGGCTGGTATGCTTTGACAGACTTGAACACGGCTTTCTTTTTAAGGCCGATGTAAAGGAAAAAGTCTGACACTGTGTGTCTTCCTGTGGGGTAGACCCAATTAAGGAAACCTGAATTCTACAGCATATGATCACCATGTCACTGTCAAAAGGAAGTTGGTTAATGATAAATGGTAGTTTCCCTTTCTGAGGAGAAAGTCAAGGGAGGGTTTGAGAATTAGTGACTAGGGAAAGAAGACTGACTGATTCAGCTGAAATTCAGGGCCTCGCCCCCTCGGTCCAGTTTCTGGAAATAATCTGGGTAAACCATTAGACACAATTTATAAACAATAAAGGACAAACTGTTATCTCTTCTGCATCCCCCCATGAGAAAACCAGCTCTAGCACTTTTTGAAATTTGGCAGATGTATTCTGATTTCTGTGGCCCTCTTGTATAAAGTGACTAGAAGACAGACTGAATTGGAAAGGGGAAGAGGGGCGAACAGGCAGGTGGGTCTGAGGCAGGCAATAGCCCAAGGAACCTCTCTAAGGCCTTACCATTCATCCCCTCTAGGGGTATCTGCTACTAACACACATGTTGACTGGCATTTCCGGAAAAGGCTCAAAGGTGGTGCCCTAAGATGGCTGTTAGAATTCTAGACTGGAAAACTCTCCATGCTGTGAGTAGGTTTAATCTATTTGAATGACAACTACTGGCATTCTCTTGTGCTCAGGTAGAAACAGTCCCCAAACTGAAGGAAACTGAAAGGCACCAGCCTATATTTAGATTTAAAATGTCAGCAAGGTATTTCAATCTAAGTGACTTAATAAAATGAAAATGATATTATTGAGGAACAAGCTAAGGGGAATTACTCAGGCAAAGTAAATCATATCCATGAAAAGGTGGCCTACTGGACAATGGCCCAGAGATGGAATCTCCAGTTGAGCTACCTGGAGTAAGTGATATGAACCTCATGATTCTCCTCCCACTGAGACAAAACAGGTCACCTGGTTCACTGATGGAAACTTTTATGTAGAAGGCCAGGACTCAAACCATACCTGCAGTCTAATAAAAAAAAAGTGTAGTTGAAGAAAGCAAGGTAAGTCTACAAAATGGGCTGACTTGAGACCCAGTATGGGTGGCAGTATCAGAAGAACTGGTTCTTGCTCTCAGAGTCATATCTGGATATTCAGAGACTCCTGGCCCTAGCCAGCGGCCTTATGGTCAGGCAAATGGGCCGGGTTAAGTGGACAATTAAGAACATCCCAGGGTGGTTGATGAAATTCCTTATACAGATTCTAGGGTAGAATTAAATGAGGTCAAGTAGTCCCTGCCTAGTTGCTGGCTCAGAAGGGGACTAGAATGCCAAAGCAGATGTCTTGGACAGGCCATGGATGTGGCCACGGTGGTGTGCAGGCCACGCAGCTATGGACAAAACCGTGACACATTCCTCTGTTGTCCAGTAGAGCCACTGATGTAGTGAGAACTTGACCTGAATATTAATGAAAGAAAATATTGCCTGAAAATTGCCTTTGAGCTAAATCTCCTGAGTGTAAGTGCTAACACGTAGCTGGCAGATGGAATACTAAGGTCTTTGATTATGGCTCCTGGGGGATTCAGTGGATTTTGGCAGAAATAGACAGTGAGTCCATCTTGGGCTTTGTTTATACTGTTAATAAGCCACAGCTGAAAATACTATTAATGGCTTGGAACAAAGTGTTTTTATATCAGTCTGGGCTCCTGGAACAGATCTCATTGGACAAAGGAATACATTTAAACATGACCAGTGTATAAAATGGTCCATGAGAACAACATAACAAAGGCATTTAAATAGAAGTTGGAACGAGTAATTAAAACACTTACTACTAAAGACAGGGTGACAAGGACGTAAAAGCTGGCTAGTTCACTAGATGAGTGTGTAGATGCTGTGGGTATGAGTGATAGTAACGAGGAATGCCTTTAATAAGTTTCTAGTGTCTGGTGGTGGAAGTGTGAGGAGTTGGGAGCAATGCTGGGACACAATTCTGTCCTTCCCACCTGACAGGTACTTCTTTTGTGTTATAATGGTTCTGATGTAATATATGAGATATATATTATATACTTGATATAATGGTTCTGAGTCCATGATTGCATTTTCTAGCTAAAGGGATCATTGCTACTTATGATACTATATCTATTTCTCTAAACTAGGAAGACATTCATACTCTCTGTGGGTGAGGGGACAAGACATCTTGTGCACTGGAATCTCGTGAAGCCTCCCAATTAGAGGAAGATGCTTTCTTTGCTGTTTCTCCTGCCTTTTGTCCTTCTGTACAGTTAAGTAAATGACATATGAGATTAAAGCTTATTTCTGCCTCATAAGCATGATTGCTTCCTCAAACCTGTAATCAGGGCTATGGTGCGGTAATGAACAAAGCTACTTGACATTCGGATGTTGGTTTTAATAGAAAAATGACACACTGGAACAATTTAAACTTAATCGTCTTTATGTAAAGATGGTCCCTCATAAAATTTGGCAACAACTTGTAAGATTACCATCATTCTATGTGCATGCAATAATAACAGTCTAGGGGAAGGCAATGTTTCTCATACAAGTCCAACACCTGTCTTGGGAGGTCTTGCTGAGATCCAGTTTTCTGGATGGGCAATTGTGGAGGTTGGAACTCATTAGCCTTTAGGTTGTCCCAGTAATCTCCATTTCCACCAAGCTCTCTAGATGATCGGAATGCACAGTCAAGTTGTGGAAACAAGCGTTTCCAAGAGGCACGATGTATCTATCCTAGTAGGCTTGAATTTTTAGGGAGGTAACATTCTTTGGATTCCTCTAATACTCTAATTTATATGTTAAGTGGCAGTTTATGAAAACATACTCTGGGATGACTTTTGTGTTAGTATTTAACTGTATTTTACTTTTTAATAATTTCTGCTTTTAAGTAAGGCTGTTTCTAAGTAGGGCTATACATAAGGCAATCTATATGATCTGTATCTTTATCCATTTTAAATCTGCAGGGCCTAAGGATATCCTGGGCAATAGGTTTCGGATAATTATGTGTTACTGTGTGATTTAGTGCATTATTGTTTTCAAAAGCATCTGGAAGATGATTTCGCTAACATATCATATTTCTGATTAATTGTGGAGTTGGAAAAATAGAAACTTTTAATTTCAGTAAAAACATTTCCCTCGTGAAAATGTCTTGTTCAAATACTTATTCCCTGATAATGGCAATAACACCAAGATGTTGAGGAGAATTTAGGTTCTAAAAACATGAAAATAGCTTGGGTATTTGCAATTATAAAACATATGTGCTAGGGGAAGTAATTTTCAATTATTTCCTATGTCACAAAAACACTGGATGGTCCAAATTTAAAATCTGACTCAAGATTGACATTCAAAATGCAAATGTATAATTAAGCATTCATCATCTGTTGCCCGGAGTCTGGATTGTCTTCATTATTTAACTCTCAGATTCTTGGTTTCTTATCCCAGGGAAAGATTATAGCACTATCTAGCAGGTTTTTTTTAGGGTGAGGGAAAGAATATAAAACACTTGAAAAAGTACTCAAATTACTGTTATTGTATTTTTTAATATTTTGTTGGTTATAATTGTGTTATTATGGAAATTGCATGATACACAACCTGAAAGGAAAATACTAATAACAACTTGAATCATTGTCCTGTTAGGTATTTTAAATACCAAACTAGCAACCAAGTACTATAGAAAATAGGCCAGCCCCAATGCTTACTCTGCAGATGGCCTTGCACTTGCGTACTATTGCACTAAAAATTAACCAAGGGCCTAAAACTGAAGTTGCTGCTGTAGGCTTCACTGTCATATTGTTAATAATAAATGGGTTTTGCTATCTGGCTGCTAGGATTCTTTGCAAATCTAGCCTCTGCAGTCAAGGAGTCATTAGTGTTTTGAACATGTTCTTTGAAACAGCACAAGTATTTTGGGTGTGCCCATAAGATAAGGCACGTGGAGACATCTCACTTCTTCAGAAACAGGATCTCAGCTCTGTTGGGCCTGATTGGAATCTGGCCCAACAGTCCAGGAGGCCCGAGAATGAGGGAGAGAGCAGGGACCGACCCTTGGACTGCAAAAAAGTCATGTGATTTTGTTGTTGTTGTTGTGTTGTTAAGTGACTGGCCTGTAGCAGTTTTTTTTTTTTTTTTTTCAAAGGCTGCACTTAAAATAATAATTTTAAGCATGGATGAAACATTTCAATAGTTCACTATTAGTATTAGATTACTATATTAGAAGGCGCATCAAACTATTTTACGACCCAAAGTAATTTCTTTGTTTTGTAAAACTCAGTCACAAAATCACCCTGTGTTTATGTATGTTTAGTTGTGCACTGATATTCTTTATTCCAATTAGTACTCAAATATTTCTTGGGGATAATTCTGTTTTCTACAGTCATCTTCAGCTTCAGTTTCTAAGAGACTGAAGGCCAAGCAAGCAAAGGGTTTAGACAAACATATAAAACTTTTGCCTCTGATGCTATGTGTTGGCCAGTAATTAATATTCATAAAATTAAGCACTTTCCAACTCAAAATATAGGCAATAATAAAGATTAAATAGAATGAACTAAAAATGAGCAAAAGAACACGGCTGATTAAAAAGGTAAAATTGAAGAAATGGCTTAATTTATTCACAAGTAAAACCTCCTAATATGCTTTAAGCAGGTTAGAAGGGTAGGCAATGAAAAATGTAAAAACCCATTTAGTTAGTATATAATTCTTTCTGTAAGGAGGACCTGTTTTCACTAAGTTTGAAAGTGAGAAAAATGTTTCAGTAGTTAAGCATCAATACCACATGGTGAAACATTCTATATGCTTTTTCATTTTATTAGAGAACTAGGCCAAAGGCTGACTCACACTAACGTGCATATTATAACTAGAAATATTAAAAATAGAAATCCAAGGGTAGACTTAGTCATTCAGTTGAATTGCTTCATCTCCATCACAAAAAATATATATATTAACCTACATGTGAGAAAAGAATTAATTTCCTATCCTCTTCTTATTCCTCAAAAATGACCAAAAAAAAAAAAAAAATCTTATTTTGGGTGTGGAAATGGTGAAGACATGAAGCTTACTAGTGAGTGGTAATAAAACATGGAGCCTCTAAGATGGCATGAGTGATGATTTATTGTGTGAACTGCTGTGAGATACAACAGCATTAAATACATTATTTTCATCCTAATGTTTCTCTCCTGGTAGGTGCCTTTGGGTGTTCTATATACACTCAAGATGTTTAGTAGTTATGCCAGAGGTCTTTCTGTTAAAATAATTTTCTGTAACTTCTAATTGCCAAATAGGAAAGTGACAAAGGAAGGAAAAGTGAATTGCTATTCATTTCCACTTACATGACTTCAAAGTGTGTGGATTTTGAAAAAAAAAAAAATTACTAATAAACATAGCAGTGGGTTATTTTTGTCAGGAAAATAGCCATCACTTAGAAAAAATTCTGAGGTAAGATGAAATATGTGAATAAATTAAAAATTCTTTTTCAAAATAAATGCCAGCTTAAAATAAAATACTCAGCTTAATACATCTATATACATTTCTATATTATTTTGAAATTTGAAAAGCTTAAAAGAATACAATTATGGATGTGGTTAAAGATACTTTATAGTTGCAGGCCAATTGTCAATATAAAATTCTTTGAAATTTAGTTCCCAGGAGAATTTTGCATTTATTCTTGATGACACGTGAATTAGTTATGAATTAGCCAAGTTTATGTTTGGCGTATTGAATTTAGATTCAGAAATGGTTTGGAAATTATTAAATGGTAAAAAGTAAGCTTGAAAAGATGAATACTTAAAATAAAATAACATAAAAATGGAATACATACATTTTAGGAGATTGATGAGAAAACAATAAAATAATTTTTTAAATACCCATATATCTATTCCTAGCACAATATGTTAGATTCATTCAGTGCCAACTCAGAATTATGGAGTGACATAAAATAATACATTAAAAATAGACAACATGTGTAAAAAGCACTATATACATTTTAGTTAACTTTGAGATGTAATTCACTGTAATGCATGTGAAATTAGATTAAGTAGAGATTGTATTAGTTTGTTGAATACTATTTTCCTAAACTGATATTTCAGAGGGGATGTAGCTCTATGAATTAGCTGTGTTTAAAAAAAACTCTGAATATTTGTTTGCAGGAAATCATTAAATTCTTACAATTTTTGTTTTACTTGAGAGGATGAAATTTCAAACCCCTGTATATCAGAGTCACTCATATATAATTTAGTTTGAAATTAATTGAAAGTACTTTTCCCAGAAATGTAGGAAATTTGTAAGAAATGTTTTCCTACTGAAAGAATATCTTATACGCCAGAATATAGCATAAACTGACCTAGAATGGAAACTTTATTAAATAATTTAATATATATGGGGGCCACATTGCCTTCAACTGTCTGTGGAGCCTCCTCCCTTCAAAGTAGTATACATATATATTTGTATATATAGACCACAGAGCTGAAAAACTGTAGAGGGCAGAAAAAAACAATCATTTGTTATTCTTAGAAGTTACCTTGAGGTATTTTTAAAGTAAGACAGCATGTAAACACGTAAGTCAATAAAAAGACAAGTTTTGTACAGATAGTCAAAATGCAGTCAATGATACCTTAATCTTAAAAAGATAACCATCGTGCCTCGCAGGATCTAAACTTGGCCGTTGTTTCTCAAATCTAGAACTAATGGTCCATCTTTATTTCATCTGAGTATGTAAATAATAATGACTATACAATAACAGGCAGGTAGATAGAGGCGCTAGAATACGTGTGAATGTTTTCTCTTCGCAAACCATTGCGTCATTACACCGTGATGCGGAAGAAGCTACGTGAAATGCAACCCCGTATCAGCCATTTCTCTCAACAAATAACATATTCAGAAACATTTTGGCACGTCTTTATAACCCCGCAGGACTGAAGTAAGGATACCACACGTGGGAAGAGCAACTTCTGACCAAAATACTTCCATATCATGCATACACCCATACATATACAGCAGTGGGGATAAGCATCTATGACATGGTGCGGTGGGTAATCAGCACACAGCAGGCCATGACAGTGTGGGGTGGGGAAATTTGGATACAAGAGGAAACTTGTATTCTTTCACAATAGACCAAAGGTTCACCCGCTTGTACCTTAATAGAGAAAAGGTCAGATGTAAGAGATTCCATATAATTCTAAGCCAATACTGAACCAAGTTAAAACTTTCCTAGGAATAATGTAAGGTTCCCTGTTGTAACAAACTTTTTATACTGAGGCTATTTTATTTACTTTACCTATTCTGCCAACTTAGAGTGCTTGGAAAAACTATGTAAACCCGTACTCATGAAGATAAAGGGCTTTGGGCCAACATTTAGACTCAGTTAGATTATGTTGATTTAAAGATTTAGATTGCTCAGACTGTTTCTAAGCAAAATACATATATTTTTTTTAAAAAAATGATGAATTCAGTCAGCCCAGAGGGTTGTTAGGTTGAGAAAAATAGTTTTCAAAAAGGCGAAATGATCAACCCCAAATTTGCATAATGATTGGAATATTATAAAATAAATGGAATGCATAAATTTCTAATGAATGTATTTGCATTACCATATTGTTTCTTCTTAAAAAGTAAGTATTGATTGATTGTTGCTGAGGTAAACCTAAGTTTTCATCAGACTTCTTTGTGCATTGTTTTGTAAGGCAATACTTAAATATATATTTTTTATACTAAAGCTCCTATAGGCATTAACTACTTAGTTACTAGAAATTTAAATATATTCTCTCCCAAAGTGGCTATTTGTGTTATGCAAATACAAAGCAATTAATTTTTTTTTAAATTTACAGTTAAGATAATTAAGTAAAAGTAATTGGATCAAGTGATTTTTTTCCTCCAGGGATGAAAAAATAAAGAAGTGGCTAGCTATGTTGGGAACAAATATGCAATTTTAGAAGAAAAATTAGTTGAATGATTACATATTATAAGAAAACTTAGTAAGGGCTTTAAAATAATACTGGCTCTAGATACCTGCTATGAAATTGAGAATCCTTCAATTAGATAAATGTAACATGTTTCTGGTCTGTTTATCTAAGGTTATATCTATTCTTAACCAAGATGTGCAGCAGAATCATCTGAGGAGGTATTTTTAAATGCCCTTTATTCCAGAAATTTAGTTTAAAAGACTGGACTGTTTATGATTTCCCAGCCCCAATTCTTGGCTTGAGTATGTTTAAATGCAATCATTGAATGCTAATATTATGGTGGCCAAGTCCGACGACTAATACGCTCTAGTATAGACTACCTTGTGATCTCTTTTTAATTGAACATTTCAAAGGATGCTGCTATCAAAAACCAAAATTGTTCATTTATTATAAAGAATCTCAACTTCTCTTAACATTAAGGGATTCTAAAAATACATAGGTTGGACAAAGTATTTTATTTTTGCCTTATTTTTAGGTCTCTATTTTCTGACAAGAAAGGCTGCATTTAGAACTTCTTTGTACAAATAATTTTTCTATTAATTTTTGGAACTAATTTTGTCAAAACAAATAACTGTTTCTTTCATGGAGACTATTATAAGATTATATGCGTTATTTTTGTTTATATATATTTAAAGATTATTTTGACCAATCAAATAACTCAGCTGATAAGATAAAGGATAATATTTAAGTATCTTTTTACTGAGTGAGGGAAGACAAACGGAGTTTGAAAAAGAGAATATCCTTAGCTGAAGGGGGATGGTCATTGTTTGGCTTTAAATATGCAAGGGGCTGTGTTTCCCCACCAAACACTGCCTGGGTGCAGAATACGCTCTCTGCTTTTTTCACTGATGACCACATTCCTCTACTTAGAGTTAAGAAAGTGAATTTACCGTGTCTGAGAAACGGTAAAACTTCTCCAATGCAAAAGCTTCTGTCTGTGGGAAGGTAAGGTGGACCAAGAGGGATTGAGAAACCAGAGAATCAAGTCATATATGAGTAAATATAATTGCACAATTGGTTTTAATTGCATACATCATTTTCACATACATATGTATCAATTAATCGATTTTCACATATGCAAGGTATCCAACCCCCAAAGGATGAAATGAACTAAGAACAAAGCAAAACAAAAACCCTATATTTTCCTGCACTAAATCTCAATTATAATATCTGCTCCTTGAATATTTCAACTAGTCATTAGAAAATAATAAGATATTACTCTTTTTGCATTTCTATATTTCCCTAGAGAGCCACTCACTAGAAAAATTAATCTTGTCATCTTTCTGTGAGCTAAAGAATAATGGGCTTCATTATATATCCTGATATTCTTACCGGTAGTGAAACTCAAAAGCTGCTTTGGTAGGATAATTTTTTTTTAAAGGAGAACCAAAATTGAGCATCTACACTTACAGTCTATCATGTTACCCTTTGGACGCTGTGTCTGTTGTTGGATGTGTGGTGGGTGTGGAAAGTGAGCTCTCTACCCCCATTTGGACATCACATACCTAATACTTCCCAGCACCTGGTCGATACATTCTAAATTGTATAGGAAGGAGGAGAAAGGTAGAGAAATGGAAAATAAAAGTGAAAAGGCAAACCAAAATGAGAAGGGGAAATAAGTATTACTTTACTTTGGATTAATGACATTAGAAGGAGAAGTTGTCTTTATCAGTCATTTAAGGGAAAGGAAAACAGGAGCTTTACCCTTGTGATACAGAATTTTTTGTCCTGTGATAATGTTTCAGCCAGTGCCAAGTGTCATGAAAAGAAAGAGGAGCAGGTAGACAGTAGGGAGGGAGAAAAAAGGGGAATAAAGAGCGAGAAAAAGAAGGAGAAAAGTATAAGGAAACCAGTAGATGGGGCTGTGGGGGGGAGAAAGAGATAGAGAAAAATAAATTTCCCTATTAAAATGTTTCAATATACAAATGATGTGCCTTTATTTTTATAACAATTTGATCAAATAAAAGCTCAGGCACTGTTTTTGTCCCATGTATTACTCAGAGTATCACAGTCCTCGATGTTCCTTCCATGCTACTGTGAATTGGGTATTTATTATGATTTGGGGGAGTTAATTAGACATGACTGAATTCATTATTACTTTAGAATATGTTTAATGCTCAGTACTGAGAGATCATGGGCTTAGGGCTTTAAACAATTTTATGAATATGTAAATTGCAGCGAATAATTCAGAAACTACAAGGAAGCCTCAAAAAAAAAAATTTAAATCCTTTCAAAATCCTTAAAAATGCATCCTATATGAACCAGACTATTATTTCTAAGATTTGAGTATGTTTTGACTTAAGTATTCCAATACACCGGATTCTGGCTACAATTTCTCCTGTTACATAATTTGACATTTCTCTATTGCGTATGAGTCCATTTGCTTTTAAATGTCAGTTGGCACATTCACATTAAGAGAAGTAAACTGATAGACACGCTTGTCAATAGAAACTCTCCCTTCCAGAAGAGGAAAGGGGGTTGATCGAGCTTATGTGCATATAAAGACAACATTACAAGTCTTAATAGAGGGGAACAACTCCATTCTGTGCATCCAAATTCAATTATGAGATTACTTCTGCAACTTCCTGTGGTCTCCTAATGATGTTCTCAATACAATTTCTTCTGGATTTCATTTAACAGTTAACAGCAAGGCAATAATAACACCTTCTTGTGTTTCCCATAAAGATTCAGAATAAATATCTTAAAAACATGAAAGTATGCATGAGCAAGAGACCACATAGTTCTACATGAACATCATAGCATTAACAAATAGGTAATATTTTATGGAAACAAGGAAAGGAATTACTTTGATAAAAGGAACAACTTTAATAGCTATATCCAATGACGTGTTAAGTAAGACCATCAGGAACACTCTCACGTTGCAAGTAAGAAATGATATATTTTGTTAATTGAAGCAAAAAATGGTGTTGTTCCAGGAAGTACATTAGAAAGAGATTGATAAAACTCTCATGTCGATAGATATGCTATATAAAGTAGAACTGGATGTCACCATTTCATCCCTGAAGCTATTTTTGACAATTTCAGTTTCGATTGGACAAAACCAAAGGAATAGTTGTATCCTTTGGTTCTCAGACTCCACTTCCTCTCTGTACCACTCTATTACATATAACAAATTTACTTTCCAGTGACAATTGGTATCCTGCCGAACCCGATGCATTTAATCGCCTACCTTATTCTTTCTCTTTCGTCGAAATCTCAGAAGTTCTTTGTGCTGTCTTGATACAAAATTTACAGCTGCATATTCCAGAAGTGCTGAAAACACAAAAAGGAGGCATACTGCCATCCAAATGTCAATAGCTTTGACATAAGAAACCTAGCAAAGAGAGAAAGAGTGAGCAAATTGAGTTATATTGTTGTGTCCATCAAGAACAAAACCAAATGTCTCATGCTAAATTGTACATTTATATCAGCTGGAAAAAGAAAGCAACAAGACCAAGACTTTTTTTAACTTAATAAACATTTTTTTTTATTTTTTAATAATTAATTTTTGCAAGTTTGTATATCAGTCACATATTACAACCTGTGTATGTTTTGTTAAAAATTGTTGTCCAATGAAACACAAGACCAAACACATGATGAAGAAAAAATAAGTTAAGTGTAATTTTACCTTCAGTGTAGTACAGGATAATGCTCAAAAAAGTATGAAGTAACATTGAAATATAGATAATGCCACTTACCTTTTAGTTCCATATTTGCTTCACTAAATGTTTTTATTTTGAAATAATTTTTACATTAACAAACATGTTGCAAGAACAGTAAAAAAATAAAAAAATAAAAAACAAACCAAACCCCCCCCAAGTTCCCCAGTTGTTAACATTTGACCAAATGTTGTATTTGTCTCTATCTCTATCATTTATGTTTTCCCCTTGAACTATTTGAGTATAATTTGCAGACATGATGGCCTGTTACCCTGAAATACTTATGTGTATTTTCTAAAAGAAAATGACAATCTCCTCCTACATAACTCTAGTACGACCAATAAAATCAGATTGACATTAATAAAATACTACCATCTAATCCTAAAAGCTCATTCTCATTTCAGCAACTGTCCCAACGATGGCCTTTTTAGCAGAAAAACAGTTTTCGAACCAGTTCCAGGATTTAATCTAGAACTGTGTGTTGCATTTTGGCGTCATATCTCTTTAGTCTTCAGTGTGGAATATTTTGGTCAGTTTTTTCTCGCCTTCTGTGACCTTGATATTTTTGATGAGTGTAGACCAAATATTTTCTGAGTGTCTCCCACTTTTGGTTTATCTGATGTTTCCTCATTTTAAACTCAGATTATGGGATTTTAATAGGAACAGCGATGCCCCGTTCTTCACAGTGTACCATACCAGAAGGCACTGAACGTTGATCAGTTGGTTAAGGTGTTGTCTACCAGGTTTCTCTACTATAAAGATATAAATTTCCCTTGTGTGGAGATATTTGAAACTACATAGTATCTTCTTACTCTTTAAACTTTCATCCGTTAGACACTGATGACTTTTGTCTGAATCAATTATTACAATTATGATTTCCAAATGTGGGTTTTCTAATTCCATCTACATGTATTAGTTAGCATTCTACAGTAAGGAAAGTTTCTGTCTCCCACATTCATTTATAATAATAATGATTTTGTTTAATGGGTTATAATGCATTAACATCACTATTTTGATGCTCACACTAACTATACAAACTGGGTCAGGCCCTAGAAGTTAGGCCATGCATCCTTTTGTCAAGTCTCCCTCATGATTTGGGGGCTTTCTTACTTTCTGGCATGAGGCATTGCCAACTCATCTGTAATTTCCTATTCCAGTCCTTGATTAAGGCCTTCCTTCCTTCCTTCTTACCTTTCTTCCTTTCTTTCTCCTTTCCCCTAGAATCATTTCTTTAGTGAGGAACGGCTTTTAGAAACCGAGGATCTAGGCACTGGGTGTGCTCGTTGTTTCCTGGGTATCACTATTTCTAGGCCCTCTTAGCAGACAGAGTTAGGAATTGTATACATACATACACACAAGCATCCATAACTAATATATATTTTTATATATATATCACTGATATATATAATATGTCATATATATCTGCATATATACAATATATTATAATATATATAACATATCTGTTTATCATCTATCTGTGCATCTTTTTTTTTTCTTTTAGAGAGAGAAAAAGAGAGCAAGAGTGGTGGGGTAGGAGGGGCAGAGGGAGAGAGAGAGAAAGCATTTTAAGCAGGCTCCATGCCCAGCACAGAGTACAATGTGGGCTCGGTATCAGACCATGAGATCATGGCCTGAGCCAAAATCAAGAGTCAGAAGCTTAACCAACTGAGCCACCCAGGCACCCCTCTCTGTGTATCATTTATCTATCTGTATTTAAAACATGAATTCCCACTGGCATCTATAATTCCAATTCACTACCACAGGGTTCACTCTAGCTTTCACCTTTTTGATCGATGTAACACTTTCTCAGACAGCGACAAGCTTGTCTCTCATTATCTTTAACATATATTTAAAGAGTCTCCCTGTATGTAACTAATATCTTAATTCTGCTGGTCACCTCCAGCCTGAGCCCCATTAACCCCAGATGCCTTACTGGCTCTGGCTTCACGCAGGAAGACCCCACTGGCCGCCTTGGTCTTGACCTCCTCCTTGACCCATGGACCCAGGTCCTGCCAACCCCAGCCAGCCTCCTTCACCCTCACTACCTCGTTAGCACAGGGTCTTGCTGTTTTCTGCCTCGTCAAAGGTAAGGAAGAGAAGACAAAGAGAAGAAAAAACAAAGAACAGAGAATTATTTTTCTTACTATTTTTAAGAGAAAAAAACCCACAAAGAAGTGAAACAAAGAAGCATAAAAGGAAGAAATATGTCCCTGTTTCTTAGAAACAGATTCATACAGACTGAAGACCTTTGGAGGAACAATTCAGTAAACTTTAAGAAACTGTTTTAATTTTTCTCTCAGCTTAACAGGGCAGTGATTTGAGGATGTAATTGGACAAATGTTGCTGTATACGTCAATTGCTTAAGGATGAAAATTTTCTGTAAGTTTTAGTATCCTTTCTTATTGTATATGTGTCTGTATTACACACAGTGTTATATCATGATAGCAATACTGGTAAAATCATAACCTTTTGTGCTACGAGCAAGAGCCGTTCATTTTGTTGGGTACCTTAGACACATCAGTTAGATGTGGGGAAAAAAATTCTCTCATTTGCCAGGAATGAGATTAAGAATGAAAGATATTTATGTGAAATATTTTTTTTTTAATTTTTCCTGGGAAATGGACAATTACCTAAAACTTTGCTTCCCCACTGATAGAAACAAATGTCCCTTCCCAAGAAGTCGAGGAGAGCAGAACTCGAGGCTAGATGTAAGCAAAGATGTACTAACTACTTCTTTGGATTCAATGTATGGTTATCTTAAGGATCAAAACCTTACACTTTGGAAATTTGACTGTTTCTGTGCTGTTTGTATATTCTGTATTTTTTTTTCCTCTCTATTCATTCTTAATATCTAGTGGTGTTTTTGTCAATATCAACCTGTGGAAATCTTGATCAAATTTAGGCTGTGGTTTAAAAGGGGGAAAGTGGCTTACTCTTCAGGGGAAATCTATGTTGGGGAGAGCAATAAATAAAGTAAGGACAAACCTCTCTCCCCCCTTCTCATTTGGCCTTTTTGGTCTCAGGCTCGACTTTGCCCAAGTCTGGTTCAGAATCCCACGGCACTTGCGGGCTTACCTGAACACAGTACCTTGTAAATGCTCATGCTTGTTCTTTTTCTGTTTAGACTGTGAACTCTTTGAGGGCAGATGTCATCTCTGAGTTGTTCACCACCACAATACTGTTTGGCATGTGTGTACATATTTGCTAAATAAATGGGCAGATAAACTAAGGTGTACAATGTTAAAATACAGGGGAAGAATGAATCACAGATGATGATTCATGTGGAGATTCACTTTTGAAGTGATGCTCTGTTCATACCTTGGGTTGGATTAATTCTTTTTTAAAAAGAGGCCATTTCTTGACACTTCCAACAGTGTCAACTTACATATGAAATATGTCAACAAAGGAGCCCTCTGCATCTCCTCCACTTATTTTAAATGTGACTTCTGTTTATCAGAATGACCTCTACTGAGCAAAGACAGGTATGCCCTCATTTTATTCCCGTGCTTGCTAAGTGTCCAATTGTTTATAAAATATAGATTTAAAGCTCATAAGTTCTGCAGTTATGCCAAAAATCTTTGGCTGTCCTCAAATACATACTGTCTCAAAAGATAAAATACAGATTTCAAAAGCGCTGTCTCAAGCTACAACATTCCCGGAAGAATATTACTCATAAAGCATGTGCTCATTCTTTAACAACCTGAATCTATAATGACATGAACCGGAGATAAATCAGAAATTTAATTTCCATGTTAATCCAATGAATGTCTTCAATGACAACAGAGATATGCAAACATCATTTATGCCTGTTAGGGTTCTGCTAATTGTGAACAACTCCCGAGTGTTGAGCCTAAAGGGCCTACTTTCCTCATCTTCTTTTCTGACCTTCTTCACCAAATTCAACTCTTTTTCTCCTCCTCCACCCTCATTGCCCATCCAAATGCAGCAAACTTGGGACCTGGGAGGTTTGGAACTCTAGGGCTAATAACTAAAATATGGACAGCAGTTCTTACTCCAGCCCATGCCCAACATATTCGTGACATACAACACACCCCATGTGTTTCAGATTTATCACCTTTTTTTCCATCCCCTACTGGTTGCTATTCCTTGGGGCATTCTCACTCCAATCTGGTTCATTCCTCTGAACTACCATTTCAACAGTCCCATAGTCCAATGTGCTGTTGGAACCCTGATTCAATTTTAAGCAACAATCTCTCCTCAGTATTACTCCTTGAATACAAAAGTATGAGAAAATAAAACCTAAACATTTATTAGTTAGATGCACCAGTCAGGGGGACTTTTGTACTGGAGACCTGTTCAAAGCCACCATATTGAAGACTGCTTCTTTCTTGGAGCTTGCTCTTCCCATGGCTCCCGTGACCCAGGTTCTTCAGGTTTCCCTCCCTCAGGTCTCTGCTTTGTGGGCCCTTCCTCTTCATCCTGAGTTCCTCAGGGATACAGTCCAAGCACTCTTCTATTCTAACTGTGAAGCTTCTCATGAGTCAACTTCATCTATTACCATGGATTCAATTTCTCCTCTGTGCTTATGGCCTCCAAATCTCTCTTTGCTGATTTGACCCTTCTCTAGCCAGGTTCTTACTTGACTGCACCTTGTGGATGTTTCACACACCTCAAATTTACTCTAACTAAAAATGAAAGTTATGAATCTCTACCAGACTCCACCAGACAAACAACAAACTAACATAACTGCTTCCTCCTTCTCCTCATTGAAAGGTTACACTGTTTGCAGTTGTTCACCCCCACACTAGGAGTCCTCTCATTCTCTCATATCAAAGACCCACCTGTTAATTATACTTTCTTGCTATTTCTCAAATTTATCATTTTCTGTTTTCCATCCTTCCTACTGCCATCCCAGTGATCTCAACCACAATGATCTGTTCTTCAGTCCCTCAAATCTATCCTTGACACAACAATAAATGATTATTTTAAAATCCTTCTACTTAAAACTCTTCATTTGCTTTCAATTAATTGAAAGTCTCAAGTCTGTTTTATAGTGTATAAAGCCCTACATGGTTGGCCTCCAGCTTACTTCTCTTACTACAGGCATTCAATATATTTTTTTTTTTCTCATTCATTGAACACCATTGATGTACCCAAGTTTGGTTCTTAGTGTTGTAGTTATGGAGATGAGTAAGATAAATAAGATCCATCTTTAATGGAACTTACATTGAATTTGGGGAAAACATGCAATAAAAACACAAAGGTGATTTAAAAGAAGTGCAACAGAGAAACCACAATGGGGTAATGGGAAGAGTTGGACAGGGTGAAGGGGGCTATGTTAGATGAGGAGGGTCAGTGAAGGCCTCTGAAGATATGATAATTACCATCTTATGCCACTTTCTTACTTGCTTATTATACTAACTATTCTTCCCTGCTTTTATTTTTTGGAACCTGAAAGCAACTGACAAGCAATTGATAGCAGGTTGTATTCCCTGTTATTTCTGTTTGGAAAACTCCTTCTTTTGGGTAACTGCCATTTGTCCTTCAGGTCTCAGCTTAGACAACACATTATCAGGGAACCTTCTCCAAATGCCAGGACAGCCTTTCTCACCTTCCTACCTCCCCTTTCCTCATAGAAACCTTTTCCCAGGTCACTCACTACAATTGTAATTATATTTATTTGTAAGCAGGTCTTACAAGATGACTGCTGGATAGCAACACTTGAATGTCCCACCTTCAATTAACTATTCTACTCCACAATCCCTAAGTGCTTTCTATTTTTCAAAAACTTTGGTTAAGGTGATACAAAAATGAGTATGTTCTTGAAGATTTCAAAGTGAAATATCTATACTGCTGTTTTAACAAACTGTGTCTAAGCAAACACGAAATAATTCATCTCATTGTTGACCTTGCTCCACTGCACTGACACGATCCATTTATGTATCTTTCTCTTTTTAGGCTAATATATCCGATGAGCTGAGACAAAGGCCAAGTCTTACCCATCTTGATATTTCTAGGACCTAGACTGCTCGTCATACTATGTGCTCTCAGGTCATGTTGAATTGATTGAGTCACGTAGAGCGACTTCAAATCACTGGCCATTTATTATTAGAGAAATAATTATAATAATTAACATGTCAGGAAATGCTCTTGGTAGTATCCATGGAACTACTGAGTCTTCTTAGTAGTTGTCTAAAAATAACACTTTTAATCCTCACAATCACTGAGGAAACTATCCCCATTTTAAAGATGAGATTTAGGCACAATAAAAGAGCTTGCTTAAGTAAAATAACTTGTCACATAGCGACTGTTATGGACTGAATATGTTCTTCCAAAATTCAGATGTTGGAATCTAACCCCCAAGGGGATGGTATTAGGAGGTGGGGCCTTTGGAAGATGATCAGATTGTGAGGGTAGAGTCCTCATGAATGATGTTAGTGCCCTTGGAGAAAGGGTCCCAGAGAACTCCTTTGTCCCTCTACCATGAGGGGACACGGCTAGAGGATCACCGTCTATGAACCAGGAGGAAGGCTCTCACCAGACACTGAATCTGCCAGTGTCTTGACCTTGGACTTCTCAGGTTCCAGAATTGTGAGAATAAATATCTGTGGTCTTTAAGTCACCTATTCTATGGCCTTCTGTTACAGGAGCCTGAACCAATTAAGACAGCTACCAAGTTGCAAAGTTAGATTTGAATATAACTCATCTGGCTCCAAAGCCCATAAATTTAACTATTACTTTCTGTCCTCTGCATCTTAATATTCCAGCCTCTTTAACTTTTATCTAATAGTTAAGACTAAAATCAGTATGCAGAATACATATCATAAAGTCCTCTTTATTTGCTGGTTCTGATCTTAAAATCTGGCAAACAACTCCCTAGGTAATGTAGAAAAGGAGACATGAGCATTGTATTTACCACATAAAAACAAACTAGTTGCTCTGAGGAAGCAAAACTAGATTAGGAAAACATTTTATCCTCTGAAATGCAATGAAAGTCCCCTCGACGACACTCTTACATTAATTATAATGAAGTGTTTTCATGAGCTGGGAAACCACTGCCTACTTGCCATGTGATAATCTAAGAAGACATCAGCTCAATGAATTATGATTTGAGTATGCAGAGCTAGGTTACTGCAAGGCCTTGTCTTTTTCATTCTAAAACTGTTTCATAATGTAGGGAGAGGAATATAAGCATCATTATGTTCTATAGACTTCTTATGCCATTTTTTCCAGAAAAATTATGCATTCATTCCACTTTTAATGTTATCATTAGAAAATAGAGACAGTCTGCTTTTTGTGTCCCAATTATATATATATATATATATATTTATATATACATATATTCCAAATGTAGATGTGTATCTATATATATTCCAAATGTAGATATGTATGTATGTATGTATATATACATACACATATATATCCATACATATATATATTCCAGATATGGATATATGTGTATATATATTCCAAATATATGATAATGATTACATATATATATATATATGGATTTTATCATTATCAGTCATCCGATAAAGACCGGAATCAAATTTATCTTGACTCTAGGAAGCAGTCATGTTCTGGGAGTTCGTTTAAGCATGAATTTCTACACATCTACCTTTCCGATGATGCAAGGAAGTGGGCACCAGAAGGATTCAAGCTAGGATAGCATACAGTAACCAACAGTCCCGAAATCTCACTGGCTTGAAACAAAGAACAGTAAAGGACACGGCCATTTGTCCTTCAGGTCTCCGCTTTGAGTTCAATGGTGACTCTTGTCACTGTCATTCTCACTGACCTCAGCTGACGGGGTGATCACTATCTGGAACACCGTCAGCGGCAACAGTTGAGGAAAACCGGGCCCTGACGGCTCTCATGTTGGCTAACAAATACCTGAGGCTAGCAGCGGTACAGGTCACCGTGCCCAAAACTCCTGAGCCGGCACTACTCACAGTCCGCCCCACCCCGGAACGATGAGGCGCAACCTTACCCTGTGCCTGGGAGGAAGAGAAAGCCAGCATGAGTGGCAGAGGGAGTAGCGGTGGGAGAGTTCCCACTATTTTTATGTTTGAAACAGAAACACGGATTCCTAGAGGCACAGGACTGCGGACAGTGTGGATTATGATTTGACCACTGTTTATGATATCTTCCTAGAGGACTACAGCAGCTTTGTCAAAGAGCAAAACTCGCTGCTTTATTAAAAAAAAAAAAAAAAGCTGTTGATTAATTAAAGTGTGGCATAGAAGTGCAAACCTCCCTTGATCTTCAGCCAAAAATTTCTTCAAACCTTAGTGTCAGGTCAAATTTCAATACCATCAATTGTAAAGGGGTATAAATAGAGTCCAGGTAGCATTCTGAAGCACACACTTAATCTAAGAGAGATAATAGATTGACCAGCTGGTGGAGAGTAAAGACAGGCAGGCTGCAAGCCAAACGTAGGCATGGCAATGAGTTCGCTTGTGCAACAGAGTATGGAATTCACCTCACCAGTTGACCATAATGCTCATCTCCACCCCTTAATAACTACACCAGAACACTTTGTGGTGTAGTTTATTTGTGCCTATGGCCTCTGAAGCCGTTTGCTTTTGTGTTCTCTAATTAAGAGGAAGAGATGAGTTGCATTTATCTCAGACAATCCTTCATAAATACATTTACTTTTATGCTAGCTTTCGGTAGGATTATTGAGTAGCAACAATTTCAGAATACATTCCTTTACAAGTACACTGGGTGAGCTGTATTACAAGCATGGCTCCAAATGGTATAGTCAAGAAGTCTGGCAAGATACATGCCTTTACCTTACCCTGCATAAATGTGGTTAAAAGAATTGCCTCCTGAGACTGATAATGCCCCACACTAGAGCTCATCGATGACAAATGCATTAGTGGGTAAATATTTATTAGATTATAACCCAGACTACTTATTTATAGTAAATTATACTTATTAAATTATAAATTATAACCCAGACTACTGTTAGTCAATAGCTTCTAGAAATAGAATTTTAAAATGCATTTACAAGGAGCACAACTTAAATTTAAGAATAAGGGGTGGATTCAGCCAGAACCAGGAGTTGGCATCACAAAATCTCATATAAACCTACATGTTGGCGCTCTAGGGAAGTAAAGGAAGGTAGATTTTCCAGGAACCACTTGAAAGTGAGTATTTTATCAATTCTTTTCTCAATCTAAATTTGCTTTTTATTTGAGAAAGAGGCATAGCAAAACATCACAGAGTATTGCTTTTGATTAGCTAAAATAGCCCTTCAACCAGGGTGATTTTTCTCCCTTTAATGACAGTCAATCCTGATGGATACTCCCAGTTCCTTAGAAATGTAAAAGAAACTGTGAGGAGCAGTTCTGGCTGTGGAATGGACAAATGACTCAAGCATTCAACTAGATGCTTTTCTTCTGAGATATGCTGGAAGATTTACTGCTTGTGTTACGGCTTCCCCCCCCCCCCACCGGGGATTTAATTTCAGATCATAATGACTATTCCTTAATCTTGGTTTTGTAAAATCCAGATTGTAGTGTATTTAATCCTGCATTTCTCCCTAGTGTAAAACATGTATGAGAACTTTGTGTTTTGTAATTTGTCTAGGAAAAAATATTAGTCGCAAAATCATTTTGAGCTTCCTTCCAGACCTAAAGTGAGAGAGAGACAAGGGAAAGAATAAACAATGTTTTAGAAACAGGTGTTAAAGGAGAATGAAGTGGCTGTTGAAAAAGTGAAAGAAACTGTCTGGAGCACTGCCTTCTTGGAACACTAGGCAGTGGATCACATAGTACAAGGTTTTGTGAGTTGGACATTTATCATCCCGGAGGGCTGCTCACAACAGCAGAGTCCTTACGATGTCGCATTCATACTGATTATGATCCTCGTAACCCTTAGTGAATGAATGATACTTTGAACACAGTATTTATTTTCCACATAAAAGTTTTTATTTTAAGAGATGAAATCGTAAGAGAACAGAGCTGCAGCTTTCCTAAGTAATGGACTTGGCCAATCCCTCCAGTCACCAGATGAGAAAAGTACAACCAAAAAGGCTAAGGGATTTTGAAAGCTCATCTTGTTATCTCTGACTTCTGCTTCAATTCTGGGAATTTTGCCATCGTCTCTTCTACAGGACAAGTCTCTGATGTTTACCGTTTATATGAAATGAAATCTAGATATCGCAGCAAATACTTCTTAGGTGCATACTGATAGTTACTGGGATTTCTTACTATATTATCTTTTTTAACTGTTCCGTTAAGGTTGAATTCTGTGAGGGACACCTGGGTGGCTCAGTCGGTTAAGCATCTGCCTTCGGCTCAGGTCATGATCCCAGAGTCCTGGGATCGAGTCCCACATCGGGCTCCTTGCTCAGCAGGGGGCCTGCTTCTTCATCTATCTCCTGCTCCCCCTGGTTGTGCTTTCTCGCTCTCTGACAAATAAATTAATAAAATCTTAAAAAAAATTTATAAAAAAGGTTGAATTCTGTGACTTCTCTCTCCTCCACATTTTTGTACTGGAGGCTTTGCATGTCTATAACATCATCTTTATTTTAACCATATACCTACTTTATCCCTTTATCTCGGAGGTCAAGACCTTCATTGACAGCTTCAAACAGGAATTACAAAGACAGAGAAAGCTTGTTAGTTGCTTAAGGACACTGATGTTGGGACGGTGTTCTTTATTCCGTGGGTGAGGGGGAGTTTTCCATCCATTTTTAATCTGTCGGGAGGGTTTGTGGTATGATTCTAGGATATATGTGAACGCAGTAAAGGGGGTTTCAGACATTATTTAGGTAAAATTGTCTCAAAGTAGCATATACTTGCTTTGTTTTTAAATTTAGTTTGATGCCAAAACCACTGTATTATATCCTATTTTTTTTAAATTAAACTTCGTGATTTGATTATATGCTTTTTCCTAATTGTGCCATCAGATTTAAGAATCTGTGATGTGGTTATGCCTCTATGTCACCTTTAAAGGACATGCTTGATAACTTACTTTTCAGCCTCGTGAGATCTAGTAAGCCTAATAAATGTAGGTTCTAACATTAAATGTAGAACCAGAGATATCTGTCAATTTCTACCCTTCCTATTATAGGACCTACCTTATGTTTAGGAATTACCTGTTTACAGATAATAGATAAAACACTAATACAATTGGATGACATTCACATGCATTATAGTCTGTGATTTTTAACAAAAAATGGAACGAATAAATGATTCTTTCACTTTCTAGACTTTTTTCTTTTTCTCTGTTTCCTAAGTGAACCTAATATGAAACCAAACTATTAGTATATTCAATACATTTTTAAAAAAATTAAATATATTGCTCACATCAAATAGGTATTATAAGTTAAGTATGATTATTAAAATTCGTTAAAAATGAACCTACTTGCACCATATTTGTACTGAATGTAACTGAAGTAATTTTAGTTAACTGTATTTTGAATAAATATTAGAATGCTGCATTTAAATGGCGAGGACCAAAACTACTGACAATAATAGTTATTGCTATATTAATATGATTACTATGCAGTCCCCTCCCCTCATTTATATTACTGCTGACATTTACAGCTTACTCTCCTTTAAAACTGCAGGGTTTTTGTTTGTTTGTTTGTTTGTTTGTTGAGAATGAGAACTAATTAGATAAGAACACAATAGTGAGTACAGATCTTCCAGTTTTCTTCACATCCCTGTCTTTTCAATGTAATCTCACATATAGATCTTTGTGTGCCCACACAACCATGGTATCCAAATAAAAATATATTAGTTCAATTGATATTTTCTAACATTTGCAATCATTTCTATAATTGATGTCTTTAGGAAGAGTAAAAACTTAATATAAAAGCTATCTTTGTTACGTCTTCTAAAACCAATGTTTTCATTATACTATAAGGTAGACACATACAACATTTAATTTTTTTTCATTAATCTGGTGATTTTCAGGGGGGAAATATGGTTCTGTACAAGAGTAACTCAATTGAGCTTTTACATTCTCTTAGAAAGATATGAAAAAAAATGACAGACTTTTTTGCTTTTCAAGTTTGGACTAAGTACTAAGTAAATATTTAAAAGTTCTTATCTTTAAATATCTGCATGATATTTACTCATGTACTGATTTAGTTACATGAGGATAGAAATATGTAAAAGATCTTTTGTTCTCTCAAAAATCTACTCGATGGGTTTCACAGACAAACCGAATGGGGAAAAAAAGGCAAAAAGAAATTATTCAAGATAAACAGCTTTTGGTGCAGAATTTGAGATTTTCATAGGCTACAGCCTTCTGAGCTTCTGTGAAATATTTAATTGATTATCTACATTTGAAATTTCAAGTGTTTCTTATTTTCTAGCTCTGCTCCAAATGAGATGGCCATAGTGGTGGGGGCAGAGTAGGAGAAATTCACATAGAACTTTCCAGGAATCCCTCCATCTTTCCTCTCTCCATTCCTTTTTCTTCTCTTGTTTTCTTAAGTTTTTACTAATATGACAGAGTCTGGTCTAGGAACGGAGACAGAAAGTTTTAACAAATCATTGTCCCTGAGGTAGATAAGATTATTTGTTGACAGTCCTTTGTTTCTCCTTTCCACTCCAAAGCTACCCTGTGGGTGGAGTACGCTCACCCCCACCCCCTTGACTTTGGGTTTGGTTGTGAGACTTGGGAAGACTTAGAAAATAACCAAAGTGACTGTGTGCTAATTCCGAGCAAAAGCGTTGCATGCTTCTGCTTGTCTTCCTATTTTCCTGCATTCCTCCATGAAAAGAGTATGCTACTGTACCTACAGTTCCACATGGGTGGGAACAGATGTGCGCCTACTCCACAGCCTCGATCTAAGCCCATCCAAATCAGCCAATCTCAGACAAACCTGGAAAAGTCAGGCAACTCACAGGCCTATGAGCAAAAATAAATGTGGTAAACCATTGAGACTTGGGATTATTTGTTATGCAGAACAAGTGCAACCTAACTATACTGAAACAATCCTGGGCTCCAAGACTCTATTGTGTTAAGACCTAGGGTTTGGGGGCACCTGGGTGGCTCAGTCCACTAAGCACCTGACTCTTGGTTGCAGCTCAGGTCATGATCTCAGGGTTGTAAGATTGAGCCCCACATCGGGCTCCATGCTTAGCACGGAGTCTGCTTGTCCCTCTCCCTCTGCTCCCCTCCCCACCCCACCCCCGACCCCCAGCTCAGGCACACACCTGCTCTCTTTCTCTTAAATAAATAACTAAATAAATCTTAACAACAACAAGAAAAAGAGCTGGGGTTTGGATGAACTTGGAATCTAGAGATTCTCTGGCCCCTGCCAAGCTTGTGTCTGGGTGTGTGTGTTGGGGGGGTGGGGTGTGCACACACATCTGTCTGTTTAACATACTATGTTCAAAGATCTCTGGTATGACAATAGATTTGAAACTCATTTTTAAGACTAAACTAGTGTGTACATGGTAATATTTGTGTACTTCAGCAGATGATATGAAACAAAAAACATGTAAAAAGCTGGACCTTAAAAAAAAAAAAAAAAAGCTGGACCTTAGCTGGTCCCTGTGAAAGAGAATGAACGGAGTAGGTCTCCAATAAGACATAACTGCTCTTTGGGAAATGAAGGGTAAAGTATATATCATAATGCTGCATAACTGAGATCTTCCCAGAGTTCCCTGGTGTGGAGTCTTGCTAGAACCCATAGCTTCCAAATTAAAATTATATTTTATTCCTGGTTATTTCTGCACCTAGCGAGCGCGCTGGAAGCTGCTGCCCCATCCTGGGGTCATGATGGGCAGTAAGATGGCGTCTGCCAGCAGGGTCGTTCAGGTAGTCAAGCCACATACTCCATTAATAAGGTTCCCTGACAGAAGAGACAATCCTAAACCTAACGTATCAGAAGTTTTGAGATCAGCAGGACTACCGTCTCACTCTTCTTCAATTTCACAGCATTCTAAGGGAAGTAAATCCCCAGATTTGCTGGTGCATCAGGGCCCACCAGACACTGCAGAAATAATAAAAACATTACCTCAGAAATACAGAAGGAAACTTGTATCTCAAGAAGAAATTGAATTTATCCAACGTGGAGGTCCAGAATAATCACTGACAGTGTGGCTGCTGTTTGTCATCAGACAAAAGACTAGTCTTTACAATAAAGGACTTCCAAAATGGCACACGAGAAATTATATAGTAAACAACTTGAATAAATACTCTGCAAAAAAAAAAGAAATCTAGAAAATTTAGATGGACAATTGTATCCCCTAATATATGTGTCTTGGTCAGCTTCTCCACAAGCTTACCTAATTGTTTATATGCTTATTAAAGTATACATTTAAAAAAAAAATTATATTTTATTCCTTCTACTGATTTTCTGTATTCTGACCCATTTCTATACTTAATAAAAAATATAATTCTCTCAATGCCAAGATTTTAACTAGGTATTAGTATAAATCAAATGTATACTCAAAAATAATTAAATGATTATTATTATCCTCTCTTTCACCCCTGATTAAACCTAAGTCTGCCAGGGAGGATTGCTTTTCCACATCTAAAAAAAAAAAAAATAATCACAGAATGTTGAGATCTCAAGAGTTTGAGAGTAAAGGTTTAGGGTGAGTGGGTCTTGCCTTTAATTCAACTGTCTAACTTATTCTGTGTGTGGGGGTGGGTGGGAGATGGCTGTGGGAAAAGGAAGGAGAGAGAAGACTTTGAATATTCAGGTCCATTTCCAACTGGAGGAGGAGGGCCAACCACAAATACATCTTTTTTTCCCTTCTTTCTCGGCTTTCTTTCATTCTTAGAAAAATCATCTCTATTCTGCTTCCTTATCCATCTATGGTTTTACTCCCTGAAATCTGAGGCCTGAGTGTCCCCTGTCAGAACTTTGGAAGCTCTGACTTTTTTTTTTTTAACATTTTATTTATTTATTTGACAGAGAGACAGAGAGAGCACAAGTAGGCAGAGTGGCAGACAGAGGGAGAGGGAGAAGCAGGCTCTCGCTGAGCAGGGAGCCCGACTCAGGGTTCCATCCCAGGATCCTGGGATCATGACCTGAGCCGAAGGCAGCCACTTAACTGACTGAGCCATCCAGGCACCCCAGGTTCTGACTTTTTGACAATCCCATGTGGCTGTCTTATAAACATCTCAAAGTTAACATGTTCAACCGTAGATTAGTTACCTCCCCCAATCTTCCTCATTAATTAACTATTACCATTACTTGCCCAGTTACCTGAATGCTGCCATCGACTCCTGCTTTTCCCTTACTCCTCAAGGTCCAGTTCATGAGCAAATCCTGTCTTTTTCACTTCCAAATGCATTTTCTTTAAAACACCCACCTCTTTCTAAATCCATCTCCTACTCTCCACCTCTACTGTTACGAATCTAGCCAGACCATCATCTGCTCTAGACTACAATAGTTTGCTTGGCAGTTTCTATGCTTCCACATTCCCTCCCCCTTCTATCTGATCTTCAAATAAAAGTCAGAATGATTACTCTTCTCATTAAAATCCTTTCAAAATCCACTCAAAATAAACCTGATCTTTATCAAGGTTTATAAAACCCTCCATTGACATGGCTCCATGATCATCACCATTTTTTTTCACTCATTCTTCTCCAAGCACAGTGTTAGGGAGTGTCCCTAACATTATACAACTTAGAAAAATTGCTGGCAATAGAATGTATTGTCACCCCCTTCTGGTCACCTAATGCAGGCATCACAGAAACACCAAATAGTTCCATGTTCCAAGAAATGAATCACAGGAATCTTCTTGCTTTGGGCTGTTACACGCTTGATTTATTATGACACTGTAGAGGACAATGCAACAGGAAATATCAGAGAGGAATCTGATCTCTGTAGTTCTCAAGGTGCTGGCTAAGGTATATCCTTTGAGATTTTCTACCCTGAGTCTTACTTGACTGATTTCCAAACTCCTTTGTATCCTTTAGGAGATGCATTGGCACACAGCCTGGACAAAATACTAAGCAATTATAATAAATTAGTGCTTTATTGTCTCTTCCTCCTCTGTCTGATAATCCTCTTTGTTTCCTGAATTTAATTTTGTTTTCCTACTTCCTAGATTTTGTCACTAAGAGAATGGTGGATATTTCAGCGGCAAGACTTTTAGGCATCCGAGGGTTCTTTTGTGAGGTTGAGACTATATCAGGTCTTAAGGTGTATGATTCAGCCATCTGTTCCTAAAGGCAAGTGTGGGCCCTCGCCTCTTGCCTTTCTAGCCCCCCCAAATCACAGAATCAGAATTGCATTTTTCAAGAGATTTTCTACTTTTTGGAATTATTCTTTCCAATAGATTAACTCTTGTTGTTTATCCTGGGTCTTCAATGTCCGCCTTCCTGAATTCTAACGTAGGTAGCTGAATATGCTCAACCTCCCATTCCCTAACTATCACAAAACCTGGCTTGGATGGTTAGGCATCTGCCTCTGGCTCAGGTCACGATCTCCAGATCCTGGGATCGAGTTCCACGTTGGTCTCCCAGCTCAGTGGGGAGTCTACTTCTCCCTCTCCCTCTGCCTCTCCCCCTGCTTATGATCTCTCTCTCCCTCTCTCTTAAATGAATAAGTAAAAAATCTTAAAAAAAACACCTAAAATGATATTGTCACTCTCTCTTAAGATACCATTTTGTTAATCAGTTATTTTTGTGGGTCGGAAATAAATCTGTTATCACATTTCTAGAGGTCATTGTCTCTATGTCTGGAGAGATGTAGAGGTTTTGTGTGCATTTATGTATATAATTGAGCTCATGGTTGAAAATTTATTCCTTCCCTGAGATCACAGTGAAATTAAAGATTTTTAAAAATGTTTTCCTATGTCTTAAGAAAATGAAGCCATCCCAAGATTTTCTTTCCTTTAAAAAACAAAAACAAAAACTTGTGTTTTAATTTTGTTTTTGTTTTTTTTTTTTAATTTGTTGCTTTCTTTATTTCTGCTTCCTCCACTCTGATCTCCATGCTCTCCCAATTCTGCCTTAATGTTTGTATTCAAATGTCTTTATACTGTGTCTCATAGAAGCTGTAGTTTTCTGAAACGGAGCATTTTGTTCTCTTCTTTTGTTGACAACTTACAGAAGAATGAGCTTTCATTTCTGTTTACCATTTGAGGAAAATCAATGAGTAAACTGGCAATTTCCTTTACAAATTGACTATGGGACTTCAACTATTACTCAGAGTCCTTGAGACATTTATACATATATAAATGGGCATTGAGACTTATTAGTTTAATCTTATAAGCAGATCTGTAATTTTCACTTGAATAATATTTTATAAAACACTAGTTGATATGGATCATTTTGAAAATTCAATTAAATATTAATAAAAGTAGACCTTATTTTGCAAGACAGCCATTAAATTGTATCTAGGCAGTGTGAGCATTGTTAAAGATCAAGTCTTCCTATTTGAAGTAACTTTTTTAGTGATAAAATGTCCTGCCATCAACTTTTATTTATTTAGGTATTTTAATCTAATAAATTGAGTCATACAATGCAATTCATGGTAAGAGTTAAGGAAGCCATGACAATAGATTTATAATTTGCTTGGCATTACAGGTAGATAGCATCAAATGCACAAGAAAAGTTAATATAATTTTACTACATCTACATCATTGTAATGAAAATAATGATGAAGGTTGTTGGAAGCTAGACAGGATTACTTAATTTGGATAGTAGGAAATTTTTTTAGAAGTCATTTAGGCGAGGAAAAGAATTTTCTATTGCTGTTTGCTAAATGGATTAAAAGAGTTTCCTATGTTTTATTTCAGCATATGTTTTAAAAAGAAATATTGGGGCTTTTTACAAACCTCATAGAGAGAACAGTTTATTTTAATTCTGGCAGATCCACATGGACTAAAATCATGATATTAGATAAACTTTCCTTTTTATTGACCTATGGCAACTAAAAAGCCAAAAAGGGAAAGAAAACAAGCACAAAAATAATAAGTGCTATATACAGTACTATGGACACCCTCATACACTACTTGTGGGAGTGTAACTGCTGTAAATTTTTCTGGAGGGATATTTGGCAATACATATCAATACATACAACCATCAGTGTAGCGACTCCAGTTCTAAGAATTGATATTAAGGAAAAAATGCAAAATATATGTAAAGCTATACACACACACATATATATTCATGAATATAAATAACATTCATCATATAAATGTTCATTATTGCGTTAGTCCTAATAGTAAGTATATTACTACAGTGCATCCATACAATATGACAAAAGTTGATAATTACATATGTGTGAATTTTCTATGTAAAAATATTATATATCTATAAATATTTGTGCACATATATGTGCATGTCCCTTTGGTGCACTTACCTTTGGTAAGGAGGCTCGCGATCCTGAGCTCTGTGTGGTCATAGTCAGCACAGTAGTTATTCCCAAGGCTACCCTTGCTGGCGCAGCATCCATATTGATCCAGAACGAAACCCAGGATAGAATAACGATCAGGAGACTGGGAATGTACATCTGGATCAGGTAGTATCCCATTTGTCGTTCAAGATGGAATCGCACTTCTATACACGTAAATTTTCCTAATTGGTTGTAAAATAAATGCAGCAATTGGTAAAAATAGGTCTTTGGGATGACATCAAATGTCACATTTTTTCCCCCGTATTTTGTCCTAAAATTTTCCATTACAATGTAAAGGGATCCTGAATCACATATACAAATTGGTTTCTGAAAAATATTTTTCTTATTTTTCTGCTGGCATCTGGAAGCAACACGAGAGTACACTTTCCAGGAAATAGTATGTCATCTTATTACTTCACATTTGGGGACGCCTGGGTGGCTCAGTCGGTTAAGCCTCTGTCTTCAGCTCAGGTCATGATCCCAGGGTCCTGGGATCGAGTCCCACATCGGGCTCCTTGCTCAGCGGGGAGTCTGCTTCTCCCTCTAACTCTGCCTGCCACTCCCCCTGGCTGTGTTCCCTCTCTCTCTCTTTCTCTCTCTGACAAATAAATAAATTAAAAAAAAATTATTACTTCACATTTGGTTAGCATTTCATACTTTGAAAGTACTCAAAGATAGATCATTTCACTTGATTCCAGCAACTGTTTCGGAGACAGGAGAAATGCATATCTACTATATAAAGACCTTCCTTACTCATTGATTCTGTCGCCTGGTACCTTTTAGTACTTATTGAGAGCCAGGTGCTATTTGTTCCAGAGGCCTCTATATTTGTTTTAAAGTAAGTGCTAAAGGATAAATTCAACTGAAGACGAATAATTCCTTAAATGTAATTTATGTAAGTTAATTTATGCATTAATAATTTGGAGACTATTAATGCAAAAAAGAGCAAAACATGTTATTCTCTATCAATAAATTTGAACATAATTTAAAAATGCACTTACTAATAAAAAACCTGAGATATATGTGTTCTATATATTCATGCCCTGTGTCTCTATTATGGTAAGTAATTAATAGAGGAATAAATTATGTCTTAATTAACCATTTTGTTGATATCTCTGCTTATCCTCTGATTATACTCCCTACTACCATGACCATGGTATCTCTCCTTAAAATAATTGTTTATCTGAACAACCAAAATCTTGGTTTTATTCTCTCCTTATTCTAACTATGTTAAGAAAGATAAGGTCAGTGAATTAACATGCTGATCTTTTTTTTTAGGTGATATTCTCTGATCCAGTTGTGAAAGAGAATCAAAGAGCACATCCAGGAAACTTGCTAGTGTATTTTTAGATAGGTTTCAGTGCAAAACTTCCAGGCTTGTGGCTTGAGCCACGTGCTACCGTGATTCATGAGCATAGCCACTGGATAAAGGGATGGATGAGATTCCAGGGCTTAAAATTCCTAACAAAGTTTCAGAAACTCTGGGAAAGTTGGATTCTACCCTTAAGTGTTTAGGGATCAGAAACATACATGCAAACTATCTATGATCCTTTCATATCAATTTATCAACTACATACAGAATGCCTAAAAATTCTTAAAATATATGAATATACTTTAGATTTTTAAGACTTTACTAAAATACAAAATTTTTTAAATAATGAAATGAAATAGGGCAAGAATAACTGAACTATTTTCATGATATCACTGTTAAATTATCCAAGTAATCTCAGGGCACCTGTGTTGGGGTTAATATAGAGCATGAAATCATTCCTAATACCTGGCTTGCTAAAAGGTAACACGGAGGCCACTGAGGGCAAGGGAAGGTTTTGGAGAAGGGCGTAGGCCTTTGGAATGCCAAGGCCTGCGTGACCACTCTGCCATAGGAATGTAGTGGGGAGTTGCCTCTCCTGAAGCTTTCTTAGCCCAAACAGCTGCCCTGTGATCTAAAGAGATATATGCATTGTCCCTTAGGCTATGTTTAGCAGAACTCATAGAACACGCAGGTTAGCATATTGTATCTTTCCCGTAAACAGATCCTCCTAGTTCCAGTAAGGCCCCTTCTCCCACTTTACATGCTTGAGAAACAGTGATAAAGATTTATGATTATCCTGAAGGACCAATAAAGGTGGGAGCGAAGAAGAGCAAAGGGTCTTTGTCTCTGAGCATTGCCCCCCCCCCCCTTGCTTTCTCCTCTCTTTCACAGAAAAGTCTGGAGTAATCTTTCATCCCTCAGTACAGGGATTGCTGGCCATTCCCAGCACGCCTGGGTGGCACAGTCAGTTGAGTGTCCAAGTCTTGGTTTCAGCTCAGGTCATGCCCTCAGGGTCGTGGGATCAAGCCCCCCCTCCATCAGGTTCTGCACTCAGAGGGGAGTCTGCTTAAGAGTCTCACTGCCTCTCCCTCTGCCCCTACACCCCCTCCAACCTCCCGCTCTAGCTGGCTCATGGGCATGTGTGTGTGCTCTCTCTCAAATAAATAATATGTAAATCTTAAAAAAAATAAAAAAATAAATTATCCAAGTAATCTCATGATGAAATTAGTAATAATTACTAACCATTTGGGTACTTTGAATAGATTCTGTAAGGTTCATGCAATTCTCAAAAAAAAAAAATTGCCTTATAAAGAGTGTTTTCATAACTATCACTGGGAGTAAAAATAATGGTGTATTGTATATACATATATATAAATAAATATATAGCACATGGGTATGTGTGGCTCTAGAGAGAAAATGAGCAAGTGACGCAAGTTCTGACATGGTAACCCTGGTACAACAAGACCGGAGCTCTTCAAGCACGTTTATATTTTAACTGTCATTTTACTTTATTTTAATGTATTTAATTATATATTTTACTTTTCAGACTTAAAGTTTATTTCTTTCAGGTGATTCAAAATTTATTTTGATTTATTGATTCATATTCTAGTTACAAATTTTAAAAAATCTGCATTCTAGTCTCAATTCTCCTTCAAAAAAAAAAAAAAACTAGAGACAATATAAACCATACTACAATTCATTGATAAAAAGACAAATAATCCAATTTGGCACCAGATGACAATTTTATAGCATTCGAGCTATTTATTTTTGGTTGTCCACGATTTGCAATTAAAAGTATCCTGGCTGTGGGGCACCTGGGTGGCTCAGTTGGTCAAGCTTCGGACTCTCGGTTTTGGCTCAGGTCATGATCTCAGGGTCATGAGATCCAGCCCCAAGTCCAGTCCTGGCTCAGCACAGAGTCTGCTTGAGATTCTCTCCCTCTCTTTCTCTGTCCCTCCCCTCACCACCCCCCTGCTTGTGTGCTCTCTTTCTCTGTGTCTCTCTCCAAAATAAATAAATAAATAAATAAAACCTTTAAGAAAGAAGTATCCTGGCTCAGATGGATGAAGCAAAAAAGGAAGGAGAGTCAAATTATTAAAATCAGGTATGAAAGAGGGGACATTACTATTCAGAGAAATTAAAGGATGATAAAGAAGTATTATGAATAACTGTATACCAACAAGTGGAATGTCTTAGATGAAATGGACAACTCTGTAGAATGACACATATTACTGAAACTGATTCAAGAAGAAACAGAAAATCTGAATAGACCTATAAAAAGTAAAGAGCTTAAATTAGTAATCTTAAAACTTTGCACGAGGGAAAATGAAGACCTCTGTTAAACATCTAAAGAAGAATTAATAACAGTCCTTCTTCATAAAATCTTCCAGGAACTAGACAGCAAGGAATAATTCCTAACTCATTCAATTAGCTCAGTATTACCCTGATAGTAAAACCAGACAAAGACATCACAGGAAAAAAAGTATATAGACAATGTCTCTTGTGATTATAAATGTAAAATCCCCAGAAAAATACTAGCAAACTGAATCCAGCAACATATGGAAAGAGCTATACAACATAACCAACCAGAATTTATCATGGAATGCAAGCAAGTTTGGCTTAATGTAATACAAGTCAATGTAACACACTATATAAATAGAACAAAAACAAAAACTATATGATCATCTCAATAGAAGTAAAACTGTCAAAAATCCAATAGTCTTTCATAACAAACACACTCAACAAACTAGAAACAGAAGATAATTTCCTCAACTTGATAAAGGGCATTTATGAAAAACTTATAGCTGATACCATACTTAATGGTGAAAAACTGAATGCTTTCCTACTAAATTCTGGAACAAGGCAAAAATGTCTTCTCTTGCCACACCTATTAAACATTGAACTGAGAGGTTCCAGCCAGGATAATTAGGGCAACAATTAAGGAAAAGGTATTTAGATTGAGAAGGAAGTAGCAAAACTATCTCTATAAGGAGAAGATATTACCTTGCATAAAGAAAATCCTAGAGAATTCACTAAAAATCTAGTTGAACTGCTGGGTTCAGCAAAGTTATAGGATACACTATCAGTATACAAAAATCAACCGTGTTTCTATACGCTAGCAATAATCAAAATAATTGAGCAAACAATTCCATTTACGATAGAACCAAATAAAATAAAATACTTATAAATAAATTTAACAAAAGAACTGTAAGGCTTCTACACTAAAAAATACAAAACACAGCTGAACAAAATTAAAAAATTGGAACAAAATGGAAAATCATTCTGTAGTCATTAATTAGAAGACTAAATATGGCTAGATCAGAATACTTCCCATATTGCTCTACAAATTCATTGCAATCTCTATCAAAATTTCAACCGGCTTTTATGCAGAAATGTACAAGCTAATCCTAAAATTATTATGGAAATTCAAGAGATCTAGAATAATCAATATAGCCTTCAGGGTAAAATGAACAAATTCGGTGGACTCACATTTCCCCATTTCAAGACTTGCTACAAAGCTATAAATAACAACAAAATAGGATAATGTCTTAAGTATAGATCTGCAGATCAGTGGAATGGAATTGGAAGTCCAGAAATAATCATTTATGGTCAGCTGGTTTTCAACAAAGAACTAAGGCTATTCTATAGGGAAATAATGGTCTCCTCAACAGATGGTACGGGAAGACCTTGGTATTCACATGCAAAAGAATGAACTTCTACCTTATCTCATACTATTCAAAATGGATCATAGACCTACATTTAAATGCTAAATTAAAAATTCTTAGAAGGCATAAGAGTAAATCTTTATGACCTTAGGTTAGGCAACAATTCTTTTAAATACGATACCAAAATCACAAATAACAAAAGAAAAAAGAATGATCAATTTGACTTACTCAAAATTAAAAGGTTTTGTGCTTCAAATGACATCATTAAGAAAGTGAAAAGACAACATACCAACTGGGGAAAAGCATATGTAAATCAACAATAAAAAGAGAAATAACTGACTTAGAAAATGGACAAGGGACGGGGCGCCTGGGTGGCTCAGTTGGTTAAGCGACTGCCTTCGGCTTAGGTCATGGTCCTGGAGTCCCGGGATCGAGTCCCGCATCGGGCTCCCTGCTCGGCAGGGAGTCTGCTTCTCCCTCTGACCCTCCTCCCTCTCATGCTCTCTGTCTTTCATTCTCTCTCAAATAAATAAATAAAATCTTTAAAAAAAAAAAAAAAAGAAAATGGACAAGGGAATCTAATAAACATCTTTTTCCAAAGAGGATAGGGAAATATCAATAAGCACATGAAAAGATGCTCATCCTTACGCATTAGGGAAATGCAAAACAAAACCACAATGAGATAGTACTTCACTCACTAAAATGGCTATAATAAAGAAGATGGACAATGACAAGGGTTGGTTAGGATGTGGAGAAGCTGGAATCCTCATTCATTGCTGGAAGGATTGTAAAAAGGTGTGGTTACTTTGAAAAACAGTTTGGTGGCATAGATATATCATATGATCCAGCTTTCCACTCCTAATTCTATACCCAAGAGATATGACATATATCCACCCCAAAACTTGCATGTGAGCATTCATAAGTGGTCCAAAGTTGGAAATACCCCAAATGTCTAGCAACTGGCAAATGAATAAACAAAATGAGGTATATCCATACAATAGAGTACTATTTGGCAATAAAAGGAACGGAGTATTGAAATATGCTACCAGAGGGTTGAATCTCAAAAACATTCTTCTAATTGAAAGAAGACTATCACAAAGACCACATGTGATTCCATTTATATAAAGCATTCCCAAAAGTACAAAACTATAGAGACAGAAAGTTGATTAGTGATTGCCTGGAGTTGCTGGATGGGGAGGACTGCTAATGGATATAAGGTTTTTGTTTTTTTTTTTTAATTCAGGAGATAAAATATGGTGGTGGTTGTTGCACACCTAAAAATCATTGAGCTGTATTCCTTAAACAAGTGAATTTTATAGCACCTAAATTAAATCTCAGTAGAGTTGTTTTAAAAAATTCTTTAGGGGTGCCTATGTGGCTCAGTCATTAAGCATCTGCCTTCGGCTCAGGTCATGATCCCAGGGTCCTGGGATCGAGCCCTGCATCGGGCTCCCTGCTCCACGGGAAGCCTGCTTCTCCCTCTCCTACTCCCCCTGCTTGTGTTCCCTCTCTCGCTGTATCTCTCTCTGTCAAATAAATAAAATCTTAAAAAAAAAAAATTCTTTAGTTACAAGATGAACAAGGTCTGAGGATCTAATATAACATGGTGGCCATAGTTGATAACACTGTACTGTATAATTGAGATTTGCTAAGAAAGTAGAATGTAAATATTCTCTCACACACAAAAGGGTAACTAGGTGAGGTGATGGATGTGTTAACTAACTTGATGGGGGGAACCCTTTCACAGTGTATACATACATTAAACCACCCTGTTGTACACTCATTATCCTATTATTTTACGTCAATTATACACCTCAATAAAACTGAAGGACAAAAAACCTTCTTGCTGATACAGATCTAAAGGAAAAGCTTCCTGTTTAGGGTAAATCTGCTCCTCCCCGGGGGCAGGTTGTAATATTCTCACATGTACAGACAAATTTGGGGTTCAAATCCACTTTTTATTTATTATTTTACTCAACAAATGTGTATTGAGCATCTATGTACTTCAGCAGAGCCCAGAAAACATAGAAATAGAAAGAATATCTATAATGGTTGGCTTTACAAACTTTTGGTAATAAGGGAAACAAACCATACATAAGTAAGCATATAAATTAAAGATAAATATTAGACAGTGAAAGCAGTAAGTGGAAGGTGGGATGTGGGTGTTTAACATATACTTGTTATGGAGATGATTTGAGGACTGGTATTTGAGCAGTCCTGAAGAATGTGAAAGTATTCGGTTTGGGATAATTTGGGGAAAGAGTATGTATGTATAGAAATATGTATGTAGGGCGCCTGGGTGGCTCAGTTGGTTAAGCGACTGCCTTCGGCTCAGGTCATGATCCTGGAGTCCCGGGATCGAGTCCCGCATCGGGCTCCCTGCT
>NC_138370.1:45381905-45412061 GCF_054177405.1 Leptonychotes weddellii | reverse complement strand
AAAAAAAAAAAAAGAAATATGTATGTAAGGAAGAAGGTGGGGGAATGTGGTTGCCGGGTGATGGGTATGAAGGAGGGCACCTGTTGTGATGAGCACTGGGTGTTATATGCAACTAATGAATCGTTGAACACTACATCAAAAACTTATGATGTACTATATGGTGGCTAACTGAACATCATAAAAAAAATAAAAAATTAAATTAAATTAAGTAAAATTTAAATAGCAAAAAAAAAATAAAAATAAAAAGAAGAAGAGTATGTGCAGAAAGAAGAGCAAGTACAAAGGCCCTGAAGCAGGAATCAGTGTGGCATATGTAAGAAAACAAACCACTGTGGCCAAATTACAGAGTAAGGGGAAGAGGGATAAGAGGGTCTCGGGGAGATGGGCAAGGGATACCACCAAGTTTGTGGTACTTTGTTACAGCAGCCCTAGGAAACCAGTCCACCAACTTAAACCACTTCTAGAGGCCTCTTAGCATCTCTCTAAAATTTGCTTGTCATTGTAACTGCCCCTAGAGAATGGAGCAAGGACACTGGTATTGACCTGCTTGCCCTTTATCTTTGTGTTGAGATGTTAACCTTGAACTACCCAACTACACCTCACCTCTGGGTTAAGAAAATGGCAGTGACTTTTTCACCAGACAGTATGAATTGATTAAAGAGATAAAAGAGATTAAAGACTTGGCAGAGTGAAAGGTCAGGTCACAGTCCTGGAAAATGATGAGCCAAAGAGGAATCATAGTTACTGTAAGGAAATAAGAGCAGCAGTTGATGCTAGTGGGAGGCTGTGGACTAACCACATTGAAGTGATGACTCATTTGTGGGTGGTTTAACAGAATTTGTAGGAATAGGTTAGGCAGCGAGAATAGATATTATGAGAATAGCCTGTGCTGGTTGAGAGAAGTGAACAGATCCCATGAATGTGCAAATATCACATTAAGTCTATCAGTCCTTGACAACAATATCTTATATCTAGCCTCAAAGGCAAAAAGCTACCGTGTCAGTGTGAGTAGTAGGTACTTAAATAACAAAAACTTGAAATGCATGAAATTGTAGCCAAAAAGAGGTTTAGGCAAATGAAGCCTTAAAAAGAAAAAAAAAGCAATTTCTTCCATTTTGTTTTTTTTTTAAGATTTTATTTATTTATTCATGAGAGACAGAGAGAGAGAGGCAGAGGGAGAAGCAGGCTCCCCGCAGAGCAGGGAGCCCAATGCGGGACTCGATCCCAGGACCCTGGGATCATGACCTGAGCCGAAGGCAGTCACTTAACCAACTGAGCCACCCAGGCGCCCTCTTCCATTTTGTTATCAAACACAATGTATATTGCCCAAGAAGAGCTAAAAAGTACATTTTATTGCTCACATAGAAATTAAAGGAACTTTTTTGGAAGCATCATTAGTATGTAACTATGGGCTTTTGGCAAAAAAAAAAAAAAAGAAAAAAGATGTAACTGAATACCAAGCATTTCTTTGATCCTATACAAATCAATTATATCACAATATGCATTGAGTCCAAGTATTCATAAATTTCATATGCATTTGTTTTCTGCTCTATGACTGTGAAAGACACTAAGCTATAAATAGGTAAAATAATTAGCCTACCACTATGATTAAGAAACACTGGCTATCATAAAACCAGAAGTCATAAGTGTAATAAAGAATGCTTGACCCCTACCTGTGTTGTAATGTTTAGTGCAGTATCGTAAATCTTTCTCTTCTTTCAGCAGGAACTGGGGCAAAGTGAGTCCTTCGGCCACTTGTACGGGTGCCTCCTCTTGCCATTCAAAAATGAGATCATTCATTGTGTACCCAACTAGGCAAAACATAATAAAAATATTCATAGCATAACAGGGCATTCAAAGAAATCAAATTGTTTTTAAAAAGCCTGTACATTTCACATAGGGTGGGATGACGAGGGTCATCTTAACTCAACAGTTTGAGGTATGCCTTGCACGATTCCACCTCACCAAGGTCTACTGAAGTTTATTCACATGGAATACTCCTCAAATAACGTAAGAAAATGTAGTAGGTTAATAAAAAGCATGACATGGCATATAGAAACTTCAAAGGACATGCATATACATTCTTTCTTTGGAATGGGCAGCTCCTGGATTAGTTCAACAATTCATTTTGGTTCCACTCCATTAGATAGCCCCTCACCTTCTCTCAAATTATTCAGGGCTCTTTCTTTTTTTTTTTTTTTTAAAGATTTTATTTATTTATTTGACAGAGAAAGACACAGCGAGAGAGGGAACACAAACGGGGAGTGGGAGAGGGAGAAGCAGACTCCCTGCCGAGCAGGGAGCTCGATGCGGGACTCGATCCAGGGACTCCAGGATCATGACCTGAGCCGAAGGCAGTCGCTTAACCAACTGAGCCACCCAGGCGCCCAGGGCTCTTTCAACAAAAACTGAAATTGTTACTGGTTAGGAAAAGACCTAAACTACAATATCTGTGGGGGAAAGTACCAAGGCTTTTATCTTTCTTGATTTCATCATTAACTATTTTAGTTAACAGCATCTGCTTCTATGTTCCAAATCCCAAAATGAACAAACCGATATTTTAAATAGAAATGTCAGCTATTCAGAGAAAATCAGAGTACAAAGAAAAATTCATGTGGAACAGTTTGTGGAGGAGGAAACTCTTGCACATACTATCAGTGAATTCAGGATAGAATTAGCTAACATATTTTGTGATAAGAAGTCAGCATCTAAGGGAGCCTGGGTGGCTCAGTCGTTAAGCATCTGCCTTCAGCTCAGGTCATGATCTCAGGGTCCTGGGATCGAGCCCCGCATCAGGCTCCCTGCTTGGCGGGAAGCCTGCTTCTCCCTCTCCCACTCCCCCTGCTTGTGTTCCTTCTCTCCCTGTGTCAAATAAATAAAATCTTAAAAAAAAAAAAAAAAAGAAGAAGAAGTCAGCATCTTTTAGTAAATGGAAAATTCATATTTATACAGGAGAGGTATCTAAGAAAAGCAGGATTTCACCTTTTCTTTTCTTCCTCTGAATGAGAAGCTATTGAAATATACACTTAAAGCCTGCTGCCAGAGTGGGGAGTCAAAAGTGAATGGAACTTGAGGGGCAAGACTATTGTTACAATGTACAACTACCATGGAGGTAGAGAGAGAGAGAAAACACACGATCTGGCTTTTGGACTAAGTCAAGTGGGCAGATAAAGGAAGCTGAAGCTCTAGATTCATAAGCAGCAAGCAAGGGAAATTGTCCCAAACAAGTTATCCTGGAGGCAAGCTGGTATAGTAGGAAAGAGGCTGTTTAGTGTCTAGAAAGAGCTGGTGTGGAGCAGATTTGGCTGGACAGAGCAATGTGTAAGGAAGACAAGATACGTGAAATTGCATCCCAATTTAGACAGACCAATAGAGAAACTAAGGATTATAATTTTATTAAATTTTAACCCTTATATAAATGTCCTTTTAATATTCTCTGTGTTAAAAGGCACATATAAAGTGCTTCTGCTGCATACTGTATTATGTTGATTCTTTTAAGGAAGAGAACTGGGGTGATTGACTTGCAAGTTAAATCAAGTTTGTTTTTTTTTTTGTGAAACACTGTTTTTCTTGGAAAAAAAAGACTGGTAAACTATGGTTATTACATATGGCAGACCATTTTCTCAAAAATAAAGGAAATGAGGCTAGCATATTGAGGGAAACAACTGAGAGTATTTGTCATCAATGATAGATTTTGAACTTTTAAGTCAAAATTAGAATTTTGAGAAAAATCGTTTGCTCAATATGTAATGATTTTTTGATGAGCTTAATGGTGATATTAACAAACGTGACCTTTCAATATTGTACAATGACATGCATCAGTGTTTGGAAGATCTAAATAACTCTTTAAAGTAACATTTCTTAAATGACCAAAGCATGATGTTAAAAATTATGCATAGGCAAAATATCCATTCAAAGTGCAAGATAGACAAATGGATTTTAATTTACAAAAGTATGAATAATGTGTTGATGGGTTTCCAATTTCACATTGCAACTAACCTTTCAGAGAGTACAGTTTTTTTTGCATATTGCAGAATTTTTTTAAAGGCTGAGTAGTATTCCATTGTATGTTTATACCACGTTTTCTTTATCCATTCATCTGTCAGTGGATATTTAGATTGTTTCTACATTTTGGTTATTGTGACTAGTACTGCAATAAACATAGTAGTGCTAACATTTTTTTGAGATCCTGATTTTAATTCTTTTGGAAAAATACCTAGAAGTAGGATTACTGGATCATTTGGTAGTTCTCTTTTTAATTTTTGCTACAACATGGATAAACCTTGAGGACATTATGCTAAGTGAAGTAAGCTAGTCACAGAATATCAAATACTGCATGATTTCAATTATTTAAGGTATATAAAATAGTCAAATCAGTAGAATCAAAGAATAGAATAACAGTTGTCAGGAGCTGGAGAGAAGGGAAAATGAGAATTACTAATCACAGACAAAGTTTTAAGCAAACAAGATGAATAAGTTCTAGAGATCTTCTGTACAACATTGTACCTACAATCAACAATAATGAATTGTATACTTAAAAATTTAAAAGGGTAGGGGCTCCTGGGTGGCTCAATCAGTTAAGCGTCCAACTCTTGTTTTCTGTTCAGGTCATGATCTCCGGGTGGTAAGATTGAGTCCCAAGTAGGCTCAATAGGGAGTCTGCTTGAGATTTTTTTCCCTCTGTCCCTCCCCTTGCTCATGCGTGTGCTCTTTCTCTCTGTCTAAAATAAATAAATAAAGCTTTAAAAAAAATTTGAGAAGGTAGATATCATGCTAAGTGTTATCACAATACAGTATATTAAATTTTTAAAAAGGGTAATTTGCATTCTTGAGATGGCAAAGAAAAAAAAACCTCATTCTTGTCCAATGGTCCATCAAGAATACAAGTCAGAGGTAATATTTCAGTCGCTCATTTTGTCAAATTCAGGGATTCATTAAATATATATTTAAGGAAAAATAAGAAGTTGAAACAACTTCAAAGTTTCAAGTCTAACTCACTGATAGCAGCTATGCCTCAGTCTTTAGCTTATATCTCATGTCATTTGAGTAGCTTTCTCTGACTGTCTTATAAAATGATTTTTGTCCAATCAATCAGCATTAGTTTTTTCTATTCACTTTTCCCATAGAACTTATCTTTATTTGACATTGTATATATTCATCAAGGTTTGGGGTATTTTTCTACCTAGCCTCCTAGGACTGAAACTTCATAAAAGCTGAGATTATTCCATTTTAGTCACTGGCATATTTTTCAGTACCTAAAATATTACATAGCATATAGCAGGCTGTTAGAATATTTGAATTAGAAATAGAGAAGGAGGAAGGGAGAAGGGGATGGTGTGTGTGTGTGTGTGTTCGTATATGATGAGCTTATTTTGGGGTACCTTGAGCTTAAGATGCAAGCGGGAGATACAGGTGTTGATGGTCATAAATCTGAACATTGACTTATATGTTGAAAATACTTGAAATCACACCTATATATTGAAAGTGAGGTTAAGATTGAAGATAAAGGTTTGAGAGTCACCAATGATATTAAAATTACACATCTTGGTTTGCCAAGACAGCCCCACATTACTTGTTTTTTCCTCATATCCTCTCTGGCTTAGCACTTGTTCTAGATTTTTCATATTTAGATTAGGTATTATTAAGCACTGTTTTAAAATACATCATTGTTGGTTTGATAGATCCTTCAATTTTACTTCTAGATTCTCCCATGGCATACGAGTACGAGACTATCTTATATCTTAATATGAGGTTAAATCTGTACAACAACAAACATCAGGAATGGCCCATCTATCTTTACCAGACCCTTTCAGTAACAAAGAAACTAGTGTCTCCCTTTCAGAGGCAGCTGACTCCTGATCTGAGTTGTGGCAGAAGTGTTTAACTTTTCTCCCCTGCTGCCCAGGTGGTGTACAAGCCTGTGACATTTGTGAAGTGTCACTTAAAAGTATCCAAGTGACATGGAAAATTATAAGTTACTTGTAAGTGAAAGCAGAACAGTGCTGCTATGGACCATATAGAAAGCAATCTGAATGCTTTGAAACCTACAAACATTTATTATTTGGCAACACTCTTTTTTATTGTTATGTTAATCACCATACATTACATCATTAGTTTTTGATGTAGTGTTCCATGATTCATTGTTTGTGCATAACACCCAGTGCTCCATGCAGAACGTTATTTGGCAACACTCTTAAATCTTGCAATAAATCCTTCTAGCAGCAATGAGCTAAAAGAAATGAAAGTTCAATATTTATTGAAAAATTAAGCACCAAATTTCCATTTTACAAGAAAGTTGATGATGAATGTGCAACTTAAACAAGACATTGTTTATATTTGACATTCACAAAAGCTCCGTCCACATAAAAGCCACAAGACACACAGAGTTAAAACACATCAACATCGATTTCAAAAGTTACAGTCCTATCAAGAATACTGCCCAAAGATGGTCATTTGACATGTGCATTTGTAGGGGCAGCATTTACACACTACTCTATAAAAAATAAGTTTTTATTTAGATCAAATCGTTGCTTTTCTGAATTAATTTCCCTCTTTTTTAATTTCATTTTTTCTTGGAAAAGTGCATGACAGGAAATTTGCAAGCAATTAAATGATGTTAGACTTGTTTCGGTATCATTTCCTGCTTTAAAGAGAAATTGGTTAAATTAATTTTAAATTAATTTTTAAATCTAATTCTGTAATCAAAGTAAAGCTTTTGGAATTGCATTTGTTGAAGATGAACTATGCAATGTCATCGTAAATTCTATTGTGCAGTCTCTCTTACATTAATTTAAAAAGTTTAACATTGAGAATAAATGTCATTTGTTTGTGATAGATCTGAACAAAATATTTGTTGGAATTCATCATTGTTGTAAAAAAAGCCCAGTAAATCACGGGGATGAAAGTACAGCATAGGGGATACAGTCAATGGTGTTGTGATAGTGTTGTATGATGACAGATGGGAGCTATAACTTGTGGTTAAGTTGAGCACAGCACAATTTAAAAATAAAAAATAAAAAAAAATCTGTAGAGCTGCAGTGTTCTTGGAATTATTTATGATGCATATATGATTTATTTCATTTTATTTTTTATTTATTTTTTTTAGAGAAGGAAAGAGAGGGGGACAGGGAGACAGGGAGAGAGAGAGAATCTTAAGTAAGTTAAGACTCCATGCCCAGCATAGAGCCTGACTCAGGGCTCGATCTCGGGGCTTGATCTCACAACCCTGAGATCATGACCTGAGCTGAAATCAAGAGTTGAGTGCTTAGTTGACTGAACCACCTGGGCGCCCACATATGATTTATTTTACATGTATAAACCCTTACACTCTATCAATGAAAGAAAAGCTATAGGTTGTTGTTGTTTTTTTAAGATTTTATTTATTTATTTGACAGATAGAGACATAGCGAGAGAGGGAACACAGGCAGGGGGAGTGGGAGAGGGAGAAGCGGGCTTCCCGCGGAGCAGGGAGACAGATGTGAGCCTCGATCCCAGGACCCTGGGACCATGACCTGAGCCGAAGGCAGAAGCTTAATGACTGAGTCACCCAGGCGCCCCAAAGCTGTAGATGCTAACATTTATAATTTTTTTATTGGAACAGAGTACCTGAAGTATAATTTTTTGTGTGGGACAAAGCTGATGTTGAATTAAAAATTATATTTCATTATGGCACAACATGCTTTTTCTTTTTCTTTTTTTTTTTTTTAAAGATTTTATTTATTTATTTGACAGAGAGACACACAGCGAGAGAGGGAACACAGGCAGGGGGAGTGGGAGAGGGAGAAGCAGGCTTCCCGCCGAGCAGGGAGCCCGGTGTGGAGCTCGATCCCAGCACCCTGGGATCATGACCTGAGCCGAAGGCAGACGCTTAACGACTGAGCCACCCAGGCGCCCCACAACATGCTTTTTCTATTTACTACTTGTTATCAGTTAAATTTTTAAATAAATTATGAACATTTGAAGAAGTATTTTGTAAATCAACTTATATGTTATGCAATGGTATTGAATTCTTGGTAAATAGGTTCTCTAAATTTTGGTTGCCTTTGTTCAAAATCAGTTGGAAATATTTAATCAAATTATTTTATGAGTGGTACATTAAAATTTTGGATTGTGAAGGTTTTAGCAAATAGCAATTATAAAAATGACGTTTCTAAAAAGGAACATCTTGAGATTAATCCCTACAATATAAAAGAAGAAAGGCCTCAGATGATGTACAATATTTATTTATTGTAACTTGATAACTGTGTTTTGGAATGGAAAGACTATATTGACTGCTTGTTTTTAATTGGATAACTAATATTGAAATGGAAATGGAATTAAGAAGACCTATTTCCCAGCATCTAAATTAGGCAAAGAATTAAAAATGATTGTTAAGTAGAAACAACTACTTTGACTGAGTTTTGTACTAAAAGCATATTTTTGATAAAAGGTACTTTTATTCAAGACAAAGACAACATCTGTAAAAATATATGGGCTGAAATGGTTACCTATATCAATATAAAATACATAAAATCAGGCTCTGAAATTATTAGGTATAGATAATTGAGTTGAGCTACCTCAACTATATAGAATATTTTCTTATTAAAAAAATTATAGGGCGCCTGGGTGGCTCAGTCGGTTAAGCGACTGCCTTCGGCTCAGGTCATGATCCTGGAGTCCCTGGATCGAGTCCCGCATCGGGCTCCCTGCTTGTCAGGGAGTCTGCTTCTCCCTCTGACCCTCCCCCATCTCATGCTCTCTCTCTCTCATTCTCGCTGTCTCAAGTGAATGAATAAAATCTTTAAAAAAAAAAAAAAAAAAAAATTATAGTCTGTACAGCAGGGTCAAGTGACAGTGTTAACAATTCCAATGTACCAAAATTGCAACTTTTAAGATGATGCCAATTATTTTGATTTGCTTTAATATACATGCATATAATTCTTTAGAAAGGATATATTTTGTTTATTTGTCTGTTTGCTTATTTATTTATTTGTTTGTCTATTTATTTTTAAGAGACAGGAGACAGACAAATGGAGAGAGAACATACTTCCACCCTGGTGCTTGACCATGTTCGGGGTAAGGGGCGGAGGCACAAAGAAGTCTGCAAGGTATAAAGGATATTTTGAAAAGAAACAGTTTAGAGCTATTTAATTCACCCACTAATTAAAAAAAATAAAACTATCAGGGGCACCTGGGTAGCGCAGTCGGTTAAGTGTCCGAGTCAAGTCATGATCTCGAGGCTGTGGGATCGAGCCCCACCTTGGGTTCTGTGCTCAGTGCAGAGTCTGCTTCAGATTCTCTCTCCTTCTCTCTCTCTCTCTCCCACTCATTCTCTCTCAAATAAATAAATAAATAAAATCTTAAAAAAAACCCTATCAGTTATTAAAATATAATAATTTAAATATCTGTGGTGCCTTTCTTTTAGTCTCAAAAATGCCCCTATTTCAATGATAAGTTATATGGTTACTCTGATGATAGGGAGGAGCTTCAGGGTCCTCATGGCAATGAGGAGAAATGAGTGGAAGGCCACTTTAATCTGTATTATTTCACTGGTGGTTTTTACCCCCACTTTAAGATGTTTCACCATGGGTCCAGGGCTGAACTTTCACATCCAACAAGATTTGAGTCTGGTAAAATATATAGTCTGTTCTCTTGGCATCATTGTTCTTTAATGCTTCCCTTTGTTGCCAGGATACAGAATTTCAGCCATACCTTCCAACCAGTTCTTATCTTCATTTATGTAGCGTTCAGGCTTTGTTCTAAAATCTTTTTACTCACTGAAATAATAGGATATGGAAGCTACTTTTTTTTTTTAAAAGATTTTATTTATTTATTTGACAGAGAGAGAGACAGCGAGAGCAGGAACACAAGCAGGGGGAATGGGAGAGGGAGAAGCAGGCTTCCCGCCGAGCAGGGAGCCCAGTGTGGGACTCGATCCCAGGACCCTGGGATCATGACCCGAGCCGAAGGCAGACGCTTAACGACTGAGCCACCCAGGCGCCCAATATGGAAGCTACTTTATTGTTAACCCCATGGTGGATCACTTAGAAATTGAGATTCGCAGCTATATTACACGTTCATGCATTTTTTTGGGACTTCTAGATCTCTTCCAAGTAATGTAACAGCTATAAAAAACAGAGGAACTACTGGTTTAGCTTATCACCTACCTACCTATCTTCCATCATCTATCTCCTTAAGTATTTACATATGCCACACTGATATATTTTTGTTTACTATGATTGCCTATGTTGGCCGTGGCCACCCAGCAAGCTGGTCCTGTCTCAGAAATCCTGTAGTCCCTCAGAAATGGGACACAGGATATCTCCATTTTTCAAATCTCTCCAACCACTCTGAAGCATTTATCATTTTGCTGGTCTGTCCTCCCACTCGACTGAATCCCAAATGGGTGGGGGAAAGTGTTCCCAAGGCACCTCGACAGACTCTTTCACCTCTTCCTCCTGTGAACATAGTTCATTCACGTGGGAAGAACTTCCATTTCCTAATATTTTCATGGGGAATTCCCCTTTTAATTCTCTTTGCTGTCTTCCTTACCCTATGATTTTATCTGCTCTAGGCAGTTCAACTCCTCACATCTGGACAACTAAGATAAAAGTCTTTTCATCATGATATTAAAATATGGATTTAAATGCTACTGCACCATTTAAGATGAATGTGAACAAAATTTTTATTCTCAATTTCAACAAAAATATATAATATGTATAGTAATGAGTTAATAAAGAAATGTGAAAATTAAATAATTAAATGTCTTTGAAAGAGAAGAAGATGGTAATAAAGATAGAAACATGCTGTGTCTTGGATAGGAGGACTCATTATTGTAACAATAATTAATAATTAATCTATAATATCAATTCCACTTAAATAAAAATTCTAACGTATTTATCAACTAACCTGAAGTACAAATGTATATACATGGCAAAGGCAGTTTTGAAAAGTAAAAGTAAAGAAGATCTGCTTGACAGAGAACAAAATGTACAAATAAAGCTGTAGTATTCAAAGGGCTTCAGACATAGAGCCTTTGTACCAATTAGGTGGAATGGCACAGAAAAGAGGCCAGAACCAGACCTATATATAGAAATTTAAGGTAAAAATGACATTTCAAATCTACCTAGGAAAAAATTTTGATAAATAATAATGGGAAAATTTTCTATACATTTAGAAAAAGGGTTATACAGAAATAAAATCTACTAGTATTTAAAATGTAAGCACAAGCTATGCTATAAAATTTCTGCGTTAAAAAGCATAATGTTGGGATGCCTGGGTGGCTCAGTCAGTTAAGTGTCTGCCTTCTGCTCAGATCATGATCCCAGGATCCTGGGAGCTTGCTTCTCCCTCTGCCTGCCGCTTCCCCTGCTTGTGCTCTCTCTTTCTCTCTCTGACAAATAAATAAATAAAATATTTTTTAAAAAAGGATATTATAAAAAATGCATAATGTTTTTGTATTTTGGATATAGAAGGCATACTTCATTAAGAAAAAGAGAGATTTAATGATATATATGTATTTAAAACCCTCTGAACTATGAAATATAAAGTTAAACTATCATTAACATCTATAAAATAACACATATAAATAAATATGAAAAGAGAATCCCCAGAAAAAGCTTAAACAGGCCATGGACAGAAGAAACAGTCATGATCACTAAGGATGAAGAAAAGAGGATGCTCTACCTAAGGGAGATGAAGATGTAATGAGATAAAGTTTCACACCCGTCACATTAGAAAAATTATTTGAATCTGAAGTAAAGTGGCAATGTTAATATGCAAAACACTTTTTAATTTTCTTCAGTTTAATGTTTGAAATGTCCTTTATGTCTTTTATGTTTCTTTTATATTTGTGACCATAGACATAGCACGTGGGACAAACAAAATTGGTTAACACTAGTAAGGAGGATCGGAAGTCGAGGCTAAGGCATGTCTTTGTTTTACGGTCTCTATTGTTCAGATTTCTCAGTATAAATATGCTGATTTTTTTAAATTATTTTTTTAAAGATTTTATTCATTTACTTACTTGAGAGAGAGAGAGAGAGTGAGTGCAAGCTGGGGTAGGGACGCAGGAGCAAAGGGAGAGGGAGAGAGAAAATGTCAAGCGGACTCCACACTGAGCACAGAGCCCAACGTGAGGCTTGATCTCATGACGCTGAGATCGTGACTTGAGCCGAAAATAAGAGTCCGTCGTGTAACTGAATGAACCACGTAGGTGTACCTTAACATGCTGCTTTTGAAGACATCATTCAAATGTATTATATTATCATTAAAAGAAATCAAATGACCTTTGGTCATTTAAAAAACAGCTTAAAAGACCACAGAAGAAAAAAAAACAAGTTATTGTTTAATACTTTGTACCATGAGTAGTATGTAAAAGAAATACTTATTTGAAGGGAGAATATGCCTAAGAATATATTTAAGTTGAAATCAATTTTGAGAATTATAAATCAACTATAGATTCACATTCAGTTTTAAGTGATCTAGACTCACATTTGCCCCAGCTTTCTCAATTGAAAGAGGAAGAGAGAGAGGCTGAGATTTCTGGGTTTGACAGAGCTTGCAAATGCTGATGTTCTTAACTAGCAGCTGGAATTTAAAAAAAAAAAAGAAGAAGAAGAAGAAAATGCTCACACTTGGCACATGCTTGCTGATTATTGCCAGGAGGAATATTACTCAAGTAAATTTTATTGACCTGACAAGGAACAACTGCTATGTCAAAATCTATTTAACTAAAACATTTTTATGTACAATTTGTGCATTTAATTTGAATAATCCTACCATTAACCAGGTCGTTAGATGTGGTTTCCTTTAAGTTATAGGCCTGCTCAATTATCTTCTTCGTAATTACACTTTCTCTAAAATTCTCTGGTGTAACTAACCTATAACCATTATTCCATACTAATGATTCTAACTTTGGTTACTAGAGATAGTTTGAAAGGACTGATGCTTGTTTTAAGCTTATGAGCTATTAGTACACAGAAGTTTGCTTTGTCCACTTCATCATTGTGTGACTTTGGGAAAGTCACTTAACCTTTCTCAACCTTAATTTGCTGATATTTACAACAGAAATAAAACCCATCTCATTAAGTTGTGCTTAGGATTAAATTAGATAATATGTGTAAAAGATAATACAACTACTGTGACATCACATTTTTGTAAGACTTGTAACTACACTGTTTTTATTATATCACCATATGTTTAGAATATCTGATAATCAGCAAAAGTGAACTTATAAAGATGAGGACAGACTGGGAAAGAATAGTCAGAGGGTTAAGTAGGATGGAATAATGTTTAAGTGGGGAGTAATTTTAGAAGTAGCTCATTCATTAGTGAATATTTGTGTCTTGGGAAAACTTGCTTTATAACTAACATTGTAACCACAGAGGCTTCAGTAATAAATACTCAGCAAAATAAGAATAATCTGTATCTCTGACTAGCCAGGCAAAAGGCATAGTATTATTTTGAATAATATCCAAACTGTTCTAAATTATGAAAGAGCTTGAAAACAGTAGAGATTGTTAGGAAATAATTTTGAAAAATCTTCACCAAATTCCTTAAATAGTCTTGGCATAAATTCCAGAGTAACTGGTCTGAGTCATATCAGATATGGTTTTGAAATGAATCTGAAAAGTAAATAGCAAAAACCTCCCATCTATCTTTAGATATTTCTACCCCAAAACCCCATTAAAGCATGTTTTGAAAGCTTATCAGTATTTTTTTTAAGTTGACCTTAAAAAGATCTTTTCCTATAATTTTAGGGATTTAGGCTGCTCTTTGTGGAAGAGTCCTTTCTTCCCTGAATTATTTCCTTGTATTTTCTTTTCTAACCTGCGTAATTAAAATTTCTTTAACTTTCTCACATTGGTGAGGTTTTCCTGTTTTGTTACCTACATTCCTCTTTAGATATGAAATGAGGAATTAGACCCTTTATAGATATAGTGATAGTTTATATACCCCATGTCATCTTTGTCTTTTTATAAATCACAAAGCTTTATTATGATGTTAGGAAATTATTATTCAATGTTCTTCCAAGCTTAAAAACATATCTTTGGTGTCTTTTTTCACCTGGGGAAAAAATCATCAATTTAGAAATTTTTGTTATATAAATTAAAGGCTGAAAATTAAATCTTTAGTTTTTTCCTCACCCCTATTCCTGCACATTGATTTGCACTGTCAATCTCTTAGGGGCATAGTCTAAGTTATAACATAGCTGTTTCCTTCCTTCATAGACTAATAATTTGTGAAGCAAATGAACAAGATGCATTTATAAACAAAACTGTGATATCATAATGAAAATTTGTTCTTTGAAAAGATAGCTTTATGTTTACTTCACAAGGCCAATTAAAAAAAAAAAAAGATCATGTAGTAGACCCCAACTTCAGTAAACTAAAACAATCTAATCCTGAGAAGGAAGGCTAGTGATCACTTTACTTTAATCACTTTACTTTATCTTCAGTACAAATGTCACTCAATCTTACACCATTATCAGCAACAACACACAAAAATTGGGGCACAAATCACACACTATTTTTTAAATTAAATGAAACGTAATGAAAAGTAGAGCTTCATTGCAGAATTCCCTCTGCAGCATATATGAGTTAATAATTTTTATTGATATTTTAATAGGTTTCTACTGGTGTGAATTTTGGAGATGCAAATTGTCATGGTAATTGGCCTATATTTTCTGACTGAACCTGACACTAAAAAAAAAAATGAGTATTAGAAAGATAAATGAAACTAATACAATTTCTATATACCCAACAGCAAGCATTCACAGTATTTCTTCTAGAATTCTCTCATGAGGATGAATGAGGATGTTGTAGACTGGAGGCATAACAGTATATTGAACTTCTGGCTTTTATAAAAGCAATTGGGTAAAATCTGTTGAGATTTGACAAATAAGCACTCTATGGGGCAGGCCTTTAGATTTGATAAAGGAAATGTTTGACTTCGAACCTACAGGCATCCTCAGAGATATGTTGCAGGTTCAAGTCTAGACCACTGCAATAAAGAGAATATTGCAATAAAGTGAGTCAAATAATTTTTTGGCTTCCAAGTGCATATAAAAGTCATGCTTATACTATACTATAGTCTAGTAAGTGGGCAATAGCATTAAGTCCAAAAAAAAAACCCCACAAAATGTACATACCTTAATTTAAAAATATTTTATTGCTAAAAAATGCTAACCATCATCTGAGCTCTCAGTGAGTCATAGGTTTTTGCTGGTGGAGTGTCTTACCTTGATGTGGGTGGCTGCTGACAGTTGGGGTGGCTGTGGCAATTTCTTAAAACAAGACAATAATGAAGTTTGCCGCATCAGCAGACTCTTTGTTTCACCTATGATTTCTCTGCGGCATGTGATGCTGTTGGGTAGCATTTTCCCCATGGAACTTTTTTCAAAACTGGAGTCAATCCCCACAAACCCTGGTGCTGCTTTATTGACTAAATTTATGTGACATTCTAAATCTTTTGTTGACATTTCAACAATCTTCATAGCATCTTCACTAGGAGCAGATTCCATCTCAAAAAACACTCCATAAGACAGAGTTCTTCATCCGTTCAAGTTCTGTCATGAGATTGCAGCAATGCAGCCCCATCTTCAGGCTCCACTTCTAATTGTAGTTCTTTTGCTATTCCCACCACATCTCCAGTTATTGCCTCCACCGAAGTCTTGAAGTCATCCATGAGGGCTGGAATCAACTTCTTCCAAACTCCTCTGCATGTTGATATTTTGATCTCTTCCCATGAATCACAAACGTTCTTAATGGCACCTAGAATGGTGAATCCTTTCCAGAAGGCTTTCAATTTACTTTGCCCAGATCCATCAGAGGAATCGCTATGTATGGCAGCTAGAGCCTTATGAAATGTATTTCTTAAATAATAAGACTTGAAAGTCAGAATTACTCCTTGATCCATGGACTGCAGAATGAATATTGTGTTCTCAGGCTTGAAAGCAACATTAATTTCAGTGTCCATCTCCATCAGGGCTTTTGGGTGACAAAGTGCGTGGTCAAGGAGCAGTCATATTTCAAAAGGAATCTTTTTTATCTGAGCAGTGGGTCTCATGATGCACTTAAAATATTCAGTAAACCATGTTGTAAACAGATGTGTTGTCATCCAGGCTTTGTTTTTCAGTTTAGAGCATAGGCAGAATAGATTTAACATTAGTTCTTAAGGGTTCTAGGATTTTTGGCACAGTCAGGGAACATTGGCTTCAACTTAAAGTCACCAGCTGCATTAACCCCTAACAAGAGAGTTAGCCTGGCCTTGAAGCTTTGAAGCCAGGCATTGACTTCTTTCTAGTTATAAAAATCCTAGCGGCATCTTCTTCCAATAAAAAGTTGTTTCATCTACATTGAAAATGTGTTATTTAGTGTAGCCACTTTCATTAATTACCTAAGTTAGATCTTCTGGAAAGCTCGCTGCAGCTTCTACATCAGCACTTGCTGCTTCACCTTACATTTTTATGTTATGGAGACTGTGTCTTTCCTTAAACCCCATGAACTAACCTCTGCTAGCTTCCAACTTTTCTTTTTTGGCTTCCTCACCTTTCCCAGCCTTCACAGAATTGAAGAGTTAGGGCTTTGCTCTGGATCAGGCTTTGGCTTAGGGAAATGGTTGTGGCTGGTTTGATCTTCTATCCAGACCACTCCAAACTTCTCCATTATCAGCAATAAGGCTGTTTTGCCTTCTTATCTTTTGTGTTCACTGGAGTAGCACTTTTAAGATCCTTCAAAAATTTTTCCTTGGTATTCACAACTTAGCTAACCGGCATAAGAGACCTAAGCTTTTGGCTTATCTCAGCTTTTGACATGGCTTCCTCACTAAGCTTAATCATTTCTGGCTTTGATTTAAGTGAGAGCCTTCCTTTCACTTGAACACTCAGAGGCCATTGTAGGATTATTGATTGGCCTAATTTCAATTTTATGTCTCAGAGAATAGGGAGGCCCAAGGAGATGGAGAGAGATGGGGCAATGGCTGGTCAGTGGGGCAGTCAGAACACATACAATTATCCATTAAGTTCGCCATCTTATATGGGTGCAATTCATGGAGCCCCAAAACAATGACAGTAGTAACAATCAAAGATCACTGATCACAGAGCACTGTAACAAATATCATAATAATGAAACAGTTTGAAATATTGTGAGAATTATCAAAATGTGACATAGATATACAAAGTGAGCAAATGCTGTTGAAAAATGGTGCCGATAGACCCTGTTGATGCAGAGTTGCCACCATCTGCCAATCTGTAAAAAAAACCTACAATATCTGTGAAGCACAAAAAAGCAAAGTGCAGTAAAATGAGCTGTGCCTGTACACATGAGGACTCATTCTCTCCTTTGGCTGCAAAGGAATTCTCGGTGCTGAGATTTAGCTCTCTAGGTTAATCTGAAGGGAAAGTTTCAGTCTTATTGTGGCTATTTCGTTTTGATTTTAAATGGCAGCAATTGAATCACTCAGGAACACCATTTGAATTGCAGCTAATACATTTCTATTTATAATTAAATACTGAAAAACAGTAACCTTGGTTTTCTGATTTTTTTCAAGTTCAGTGAAAGTGCCAAATGAATGTACACTCCATGAATAAAGTAATAATATTTGAAAAGCAGTCTCTAGGAAACATATGTTAAAATGTCACAGAGCTTTTCATTGTCTTTCTCTGTTTTACTCTTTCTATTTGTCCCTCAACTGTCCTTAAACTTAATGATGCTGCCTTCCTTGTCCTCTCTTTTGCTCTTTATTTTTAAGACTATCTTCAGAAATCTCATTTATCTTCATGTCTCCAAGCAACACTGCTAACCTTATTTCTATATTTCCACAACCATTCCTTATTCAAGCTATATTGCAAAACCCCAGTAATCTAAAATAAATTTCTAGTGAAATCCACAGTTTTATAAGAAACACAGCATATTTAAGCAGAAGTCAACTTCTGTACTACTTTCTCCACTAATCACCTACGTTTTTCTAGTTCATGTAACTGAAGCAACATATAATTCTTGTGATTAAGAGAAAACTTGAGAGAATCATCTGTATGCTTAATTCTTAGGCAAATCATTGAAAAAGTCTTCAAAATGTTCTCTGTTTTCCCCACTATTGTCTCAGCTCTTTGAATTTCTCATTAATTTATGATGAAATTAGCTATCTGCGGTGTGAGGATTTCTTTTTATTCTCTTTTTCAAATAAAGCTTTTGCCTGAGGTTCTTTTCTAACGTCAGATCAGTAGATAGGACTGGAAAAGATGGAGTGCTCAGGATTTTCCTTTATTGTTTTCAATCTAGTATATTTACCATTATTTCCTTCTCTTCACTCTGTATCTCTTATATGCAACCTAATTTCTTTTTTCTTTGAAGAGTTTCTCCAGAGATGTCTCTAAGTTCTTGGACTTTTCAAAGTACCAGTTTGGAGTTTTTATGTGATTCTTTGAATGCTCTGTTTTTCCTTGTTGGTCTTCTTGAATCAAAGGCATAGCTCAGTAGTTTTTAGTACAGCAAACTGCTTTAGCTGTGTCTCAAGATTTTGATAGTTAATGCCTTCAATGTCATTTAATATGTAGTTTTCCTTTATTTCTTCTTTAAACAAGGAGTCATTTATTATATGCTGTTGGTTTCCTGATCTATCTTTGTCAAGTAATATGTAATAATTTAGGTTAATATATAGTAATTTATAGTAATTTTATATTGTTATCAGTCACATTGCATTTTAGTGAGAGATCCCATCCCATCATGTGTTGATTTTTAGGAATTTATTAAAGCTTCCTTTGTGGTTTACTATAAAATTTTTGTAATTGTTTTTCTATGCTAAAAACAAACCAGGAGTTTTCTCTTTATAAATTACTTTGTTCCAATACCTGTACCTGTACTTTCAAATAAATTACTGATTTATCCATTTTTTTAAATTGTAGTTCTGCCTGCTTTTTTTCTTTATACACTTGGAAGTTATATGGAAGATAGTTTTATAATTACTATAGCTTACCTACATGTTGTTTCTTTATCAGCATGTTACTCAAGCATTTGTGTCTTATAATTTTTTTTCTATAGTTATTTTTTTTCTGATATTGAAATTATTATCCTGGATTTTTTCAGACACATTCCTCTGATATGCATTTTTCTGTCTTTTTCTCCCCAAATTTTTTGCAAAATGTTTTTAAAAAGTGTTTAGTTGACAACATATTGTTAAGTCTTAATATTTGTTAACATCTAGTTGGAGAATCTCTTTATTTTGCTATGTGAATTTAACCTTTGCATTTATATTGTTGTTTGTTTTGGGTTTTTTTGTTTTGTTTTTTTAAGTTGTTTGTTTTGTTTTGTTTTTAACACGGGGCTTGAACTCATGATCATGAGATTAAGATCTGAGCTAAGATCAAGAGTCAGACACTTAACCGACTGAACCATCCAGGCGCCCCACATTTATTGTAATTACGGTAATATTGAAAGCTATTTTTGCTCTCTTTCTGTGCTTCCTATATATTATATTTTCATTTTTTTTATTTTTGTCCTTCCCCACATTCTATTTGATGAATCAGTATTTTTTAGTTCTGGCTTGAAAGTTATTTACTCCATTTTTATTCCTTCATGCTATCCTTAGCTCATACGTGTTTTTGGTTTTCTCATCAGTTTCTATCACAGGACTTCTCTTCCCCTGGACTTGCCCTGCCCACCTTTTCCTGGTGACTTACTTCTCCCTACACTAGGAACTGTGTATCACAGATTTTCTTAGCATCTGCTGAAGATGCTTGATAAACAGTATCTCTATTGTGAGCTCAATTAATTTTTAATAAGAGAGCAGGAAGTCTATAAAGACTGAAATATGAAAGGGACAAGTGAAGCAATCTATTCATTCCTGATAAAGAAAATTAGAAACAAGTCTGAGGAGGCAAGAGGAGGCAAGAGGCCCTGTTTTCCCATGTTGAGTTTTTGATTGATTTGGAAATGTTCTGGGAAAGGCAGAAACAATGAAAGGTCTTGTTCATGTCAGCTTTTTGTCCTGCAAAATAGCCCAGTATGCTTTCCTTATTCTAGAAAAGAAGTCCGGTGACCCAGTTATCCCTCAGGCACTATACTCTTTCCCATCTTTCTTTAGTAACTAACATTCATGGAGTAATAGATTTTACTCACTGCTCCCACTTTCTCATCATGCACTTAAAAATTTTTTTGGAGTCCACAGTCTCTCATGGTCCGTCTCCCCCTCCGATTTCCCCCCCTTCAAAAGAAATTTTTTTTTTGGACATCATTCTAATCACATTTGTCTTTGCCATTGATAACAATGGCACTTTTTTCAATTACCTTAAAAAAAATTTTTTTTTTTTGGTAGCATTTGATACTGTTAAACAGATCTCAGCAGTTTCTTTTGAGATTGAATGATACTGATTTTAATTTGCTATCTATGACCATCCCTTGACTGGAAATCCTTCCAACTTATCTCTAAATGCAGGCATTTCTGAAGGGTCTGTTCTTTGTTTCCCTCTATATTCCCTGCTTCAGAAATGTTATCTTATTGTTTGAAACACTTCCTTTACAGCTCTTAATAGTGTATCCCCAGGTCTAACTCCTCCTTTTGGTTTTATACCTAAATTCCCCAAAACATGAATATATTAAGATGGGATTTATCAATATTCCCTTTCACGTTTACTTCTCATCCTATGTTTTCTTTCTCTGTTAGTATTTCCAGTATGATTCTATTTGCCTAAGCTTTGAACTCATCTGCTCCCAGAGGCTTCACATCTATTTTGGATTGAAACAAATTAAGTGTGGTAGATTCTGCCATCTCAAAGTATGTCCCTTTTGTATAAGGATTATTTTGAGCTAAAGGCATTTGAAAAACAGCAAATGCCAGAAGGGCACTTTAATCTCCCTTTTTTTTTTCTTTCTGAAAACAGGAGTGTTCCTACACCAGGAAAAAAGAAATATCTTCAATGGGGAATCGAAGCCAAGAGAATTCTGTACAGACCTTATTAAAATAATTCTTTATCTTCCTTTAGCTTCCCTGCATAGTTTACCTGCCTTTTCATAATTGCTTCTTGTCCAAACTGGTATAAAAACATTTAGGTTTTGCCATTTCTGAGTCTTCATTTCATTATGAGGGATCCCATGTTACATAAAACTTACATTAAATAAATTTGTATTCTTTCTCCTGTTAACCTGTTTTACCCACCTGAAAAAGGGTAAGAGGGTAAAGATAAAATTTCGCCTCCTCTATGGTATCAACCTCTACTGTTTCTACCTTCCACATCATTCCCCTTTGTCCCTACTTCTACTTTGTTTTGGAATATTATGAAACCTTCTTAAATAACCTTGGTTCATTTGGCTGAAAGAATCTTTAAAGAAGATTCATTCTCTTGCTCCTAAATCTTGAACAATTCCTCCTGCCTAGTGGATAACATCCACCATGTCTGGTTTAGTAATGAGGGCAACTGTTTTTGTCTTCGACTATTTTGCACAGGATTTTTTTTTTCTTGATACCCTTCTATGTACCTAATTTTGCAACCAAGATACAGAATCAGCCTGTCCTCAAAATGCCTTCATGGTATGGCTCAAAAAAAAAAAAAAAAAAAAAATCCATTGCTGAGAATCTTTTCTTGCCCCATCCCATTTATATTTCTAAATAGTTCCCCCAACTAAAATTACATTCTTTTATTTTCCTTTCATTTGCTCAGTACTTTATTCATGTGTACGCTTAACATTTAAGAACTACTTATAAAAGTAATCCATTTAAATTTAACAAGAAGGGGTTATTAGCGTTAAGAGATATTTCCACTTCCTTACTTGAAGGGAAACCAAACATAGAGGAATGGCCGCATTCCCCCATGAAGTAGGCTCGCCATCTAGCGACAGATCCTCTGCACTACAAACCTTGCCTCGGAGACCTACCTTCCAATTTTCCTCAAGGAACATGTCAGACTTTTTTTTTTTCCTGATATAACACAGTACTACAAGAAAAAGATTGCATAATGCTTACATTTTTATGCCTTTAAACACTGAAAATCAATTAAGTTTGGGTTGATTCTATAGACAAGCTCAAAGAAACAGAAAGACCTGAAATTTTTATGTTAACATTAATCAGTGATGCACGTGGATCCACTCTGAAAGACGAAATTTAAAGGAATGCTTGTAAGCTTGGTTAAATCTCTCATCAAGTGTGAGAAATTTCTCTTCTCCTGAGATAACACGCATAACATTCCCAGCAGAACACGCTCTCAATAAACTTTAGCAAAATGGCTCAAAGTAAGCATAAGCTTTGGAACCAAGGGATTTGTTGTTACCACCTCCATAAATTGGAGCACAATACTCAAGCACTCAAAATGACCATTTTGACATGTGGAAACATGGGGACAGCAATATCTTTTTTGTGAGTATTGAAAATAACATACAAAATGCTTGGTCTATAGCAGGTACCCAATGAAAAAATGGCGGTTTGATATTAAGGATTATTATCTTTTTTACCTTTGGTAACTTGTATAGAGATACATAGCTGTTTGTCAAGCATAAAAACTGTTATTCTTAGGTTCTCAATTTATTTATTATAGTATAGACTGCATGTGTTGAAAGAGATTACTTTCATTACGTGGTGACAGATAACATGCCTATTTAGTAAATATCTGACAAAAAATATTACATAATTATAAATTATCTACATAATCCATTAAAGTTTATATTGACTATACTTTTTAAAGTGTTCAGAAAAAGTAAGTTGTCCATACTTACAACTTTCCAGTTGCATTATACATGTTTGTACATCCATTGGAAAATTCTTGAGATCCATTGGACAAGAAAGTGTTAATGTCAATCTGAAAGAATTCAAAGTAATTATTTTTTTATTATGTTATGTTAATCACCATACATTACATCATTAGTTTTTGATGTAGTGTTCCATGATTCACTGTTTGCGTATAACACCCAGTGCTCCATTCAGTACGTGCCCTCTTTAATACCCATCACCGGGCTAACCCATCTCCCTACTCTCCTCCCCTCTAGAACCCTCAGTTTGTTTCTCAGAGTCCATAGTTTCTCATGATTCGTCTCCCCTCCGTTTCCCCCCCCTCATTCTTCCCCTCCTGCTATCTTCTTCTTCCTCTTTTTTTTTTAACATATAATGTATTATTTGTTTCAGAGGTACAGGTCTGTGATTCAACAGTCTCACACAAAGTAATTACTTTTAAAAGTAATTTATGATATCATATGAATATTCTGTTGTTCAGGGTACAACTGGGAAATAAGCTTTGGTTAGTGACTAACAACTCTTTGAATAAAATTTGCTCCAGCTTGGGTATGTTATTTTTTATGAAACAGCTTATTTATTTTGCTCAAGCATTAATTCCTTTACAGAGGACTGTAGATGTTTACAAAAGGTCTATATTTCCAGAAAAGACCCTCACAAAGAAATTTGAGAGTGGGTTCCATAAAATTAATACCAAACGCCAAAGGGCACAGTTCCCCAAGATCACATGTACAGCATGTTTGAGGAGGCAAGTATATTCAGGGAATTAGAAAAACAGGGTGTAAGAAGGAATCTGTGTGACAACTTTCAGTCATCTTTGAAACATTGAAGAAGTTGTCAGTGAATATCCAGCAGTAATATCAGAGGAAAAAAAACCTGAATCTGGAGGACTTGAAAATTCTAGGTATTAGAGTGGGGTCCTCTGCTGTAGGACTCGGGCATTTCATCAGATTTTACCAGGGTCAAGAAATAGCCTTCTAGAATCTGTGTGATATAATCCTAAGCTTACCAAACAAACTTCTAATTTGGCTCACAGAAAGTAGGATGACCTGGATGGTGTACGCCAGCATTCTGCCCATTTTCCCCTTCCAGAAAATATTAGTATGTTGGCATTCCAGATAATTCATAACTCATGAAAATATACATTTTTTATTGGGAAACATGATCTTGAAAGATTAGCAAGAATTTGTAGTTCTTGGACCAAGGAAAAAGAGGCCCAGATCGAAACAAATCCAAGTTTATTCAAATAAAGTTCTTACTGAGAACTCTCTAGTCAGCCCCTTTACTTAAAGTATTCCCGTTGAAATTCAGCATATCAGTGAGCACCTTAGGTGGGTTTTTTCACCTAAACTTTGTAGCCGTAGGTAGATTACTTTACTTCACTATATTTCAGGGTTCTCATCTCAAAAATGAATGTAATCATAGTACTTGCTCTGGAGAAATGTTGTGAGCAATACATGAGTTAATACATGTAAAATGCTTAGACAAGTATCTGACACATAGTAAACACTCAATAAATATTATTTATTAGGGATTACTAGTATTCTACCACCTCCAGACTCCTCCATCTTCCCCATCACTGAATTAAGTAAGAGGAACACAAAGATGCCTGAATTAATCAAATATAAAGTCAGGGTACCCAGGTGGCTGAATTGGTTAAGCATCAGATTCTTGGTGTTCATTCAGGTCATGATCTCATGAGTAGTGGAATTGAACCCAGTGTCGGACTCCCCAGTGTCTGCTTGAAGATTCTCCTCTCCCTTCACCTGTCCCCCCATGCTCTCTCTCTCCCTCTCTCTCTAAATGAATAAATAAATCTTTAAAAAAAAATTTTAAATCACATATAAAACTTATTTAAGCTTTAACAAAAAATAATCATCAGCACTACCAAATGTACCCACATTCTCCAAAATGGCATTTTCATGTAGACCATAGACATAAAGTTATAATAATGCATGTTCTACAGTGACTACTCTTGGTGAGGTCCAATTAACATAATTTGAGAGATATAAACAGACATTTGAAGCTGTTGAATGTTTTAGAGTCCCAGGAGGATCATTTGACAACTCCTTCAAGTCAGAGTTCATAACACACTAAAATAATTCATAGGGTTCATTCTTCAAGAGCAATTTTCTCCTGGTTCAGCTAGGTTACGTGATCCTGTATGATCTTGCAGATTTACAAAATTCTCTCTGGAAAAAGGCAACTGTAAAATGAGGTGGACACAATGTTCTGTCTTGTGAAAGGGTTCATTAGAAGTGTATGCACAAGTATATTTTGAACATACGCACATTAATTTTCCAAACATCCAAGGCTCTCGGGACAGCCAGTTTCAAATGTTGGCTTGGAGAATTAATTCTGTGACCTTTTGTAGGGAAGTGAATAGCATTCTCAGAATCTTTTCCAAGATCTCACCATGCATGTGATGTCAAATTCATATCCTGGCTATTTTTCTGGCATAAAATGAGAGATATTACATAATTCTTTAAAAAAGAAGGGCTTGAAAGGAATTATTTGGCAAAGAAAATCACTGTTTGTAGAGCTTCTGTCATAAGTCGTATCCTGAAAAACATCTGTTTATTGACAATCTTTCTTTTGTTTAAAGTACTATACACTTACCTCTTTAACAACATACGGATGAAAAAATACATGTCAACCTGATGGGTGTGATACTGAATTTCTTCATCAAAACATTATATATAAATTAAAGATACGTTCTGACCACATCAAAAGAAAACTAAATCAAAAGGCAATTAATCACATTCTACTGTTTTGGAAATGAATATCTTCTTGTGTAAGCGAGGACACTAAGTTCTCTTTCTGAGACAAGACACATAAACAGGATATGATATTTTCTATTTTCTCTTAAGTCTTGGCTTAGTGCAATAGTAATGTTAAAATGGATGACTATAATCTATGACAAACAGTTGACCTGATTAAAATGGAGGTATTGCCCATTTTTTTAAGATTTTATTTATTTGTTTGAGAGAATGAGAGAGAGCACAAGCTGGGGGAGAGGCAGAGGGAGAGGGAGAAGCAGGCTCCCAGCTGAGCAGGGAGCCCAATGTGGGGCTTGATCCCAGGACCCCGGGATCATGACCTGAGCCGAAGGCAGACACCTAACAGACTGAGCCACCCAGGAGCCCCAGTATTGCCCATTTTTGAACATGCATTGCCTAGAGTATGGTGTCTATCTCAATCATTAATTATGTATATATATACACAAACTTTTCTGACTCCATTTTTGGCTCTTTATGAAACTGATAATTATCTTTATTGGTTCCTAATTTTTCTAAATTTAATGCCATAAGAACAATTACCTCTTTTTTTTTTTTAAGATTCATTTATTTATTTGAGAGAGAGAGAGGGAGAGAACAAGTGGGAGGGGCAGAGAGAATCTCCAGCAGACCCCATACTCAGCAGAGCCCAATCTCAGCCCAGCCCTGAGATCATGACCTGAGCCAAAACCAGAAGCTGGATGCTCAACCGACTCTGCCACCCAGGACCCTGAACAATGACCTCTTGATTAACTATCAGCTTTGCAATATTATTTGTAATATCATAATAAGGGTAATACATCTATTGTACTTACTATGTAGTAAACACTATTTTAAAAACTTTACAATTTCTCAACTCACTTATTCCCTACTACAAATTTATAAGACAGGTAAACAATATTGCCTTATTTTAGAGATGAGGAAACTAAGAGGGCAACTCACCTAGGGCATTACAAAGCAGAGATTAATAGGGCTGAATTTGCAAATCTGGGAGTCCAGTTCTAAATTCTATACCCTTAATCACTAAGTATACTGTTTTTGAAAGGCAATGAAACATTTTTCATGAAAATGAAAATGGGTTTTTTAATTAAATGATTTTTCAAATTTTATATTTATATAACACAAGAAATGACATATTTCATTCAGCATTATTACATTTAAAGTAAAAGATACATAAATGATTCTTCCAAAAAAATCAGACAAATGTAATTAAACTTTAGAAAATATAAGGAGTTTACCCATTGATATTATGTATTTACTTGAGTGATTTGGTATTTTATTATGATTCTATAAAAACAAAAAACTCTCAGGAGAGATTAGATTGTTGGAGAACTAGAAGGGAGATTGTAACTAATGTTCTAATCTGGAATTTTGTTGTCATCTGGTTTTAGAGATGATTTTAAAGCTTGTCAACCCATCACCAGTGGAATCTCTGTGTTGTCGATGGTTCCGTCAGGAAGTTGATGTAAGCTTTTCTTCAGAAAAATACGCATAATCACACACATGCAAAATTCTCCTCACAAAATCTATTCTATGGTATTGCAAATTGATTGCCCTTGAATAAACATCTTCAAAAGCTTCTGTTGATAGTTTGCTTTTTCTATTAAAAATTAATATTCAAAATAAATACATATTGTGTAAGTAAGCCTTAATTCTTTTCACAACTGAATTTCAAAGAAAGAGTGATTATATTTAGTTTAAATGAAAGTTGAAATTGTGTTATGATCTTCGACAAGTCTCTGTGCATAGCATTTTTTATCTAAAATTTCTTCTTGTTATTTGATTTCTAATACACTAATGCTCCTGTAATATAAGCAGTAAAGCTGAATGTATTAGTATGTATTAGTAGTATTAGTAAAGTAAGTAGCAGATAATATTAAACTGCCTCTGATGTGCTTCCATTATCTTGTGATGAGGATTTTGCCATCCCCCCTTTACAAGTGACAAAACGGAAACTTACATTAATAACTTGCAAGTGTCCATACAGTGCTAATTTACAAATTCTGGAGAACACCAGCACTTATACTTTTGGGGGGGCTTTGTTTTCTTTTGAGGAAGATACAAATCACAAGTTTACTATCTGTTGTATGCCTGGCGCTATGCTGGGGCCTTCACATACATTATTTTAGGCTCAAGGTAATTAGCATTTTCACTCTCACGCATATAAGAAAAATGAGCCTCTCACACGTAGAAACTTGCCCCAAATCACAGCTGGTAAATCGTAGAGCCTGGATCTGGCTTGGGAGAGACAATCGTCTGTGGGCCTCTGTGCGTTTTGCTACACCTCTTGCTGAGTGTGCCAAGACTGTAGGCCCCGGACCATTCTTTTACCTGAGCCATTTCTCGGGGTTGTTTATGCAGCTGCTAATTTTGAGAAATGAGATCACGTTGTTCTTCTGGACAAAGAGGAGGCTTGCGTACCGCTTGCTATAAAGGCAGTGGATTCCCCAAACTCAGTGTTCCACAGCTGGGACACAGATACACAGTGTGTGTTACATCCATAAGGATCTAATGCTGTGTTCCAGTGAAACTTGAGGGCAAGGGAGAAGTTAGGCAAATTCACTGATGCCCGTGTTGCTTGCTTGCAGTAGGTAATACATTCCTTTATCTCTGACCCAGTGTTGTGTCTGCTGTCAGCATCCATAAAATAACTAATAGGCTAATTTTATAAGTAGAGTAAAACCAAATCCCAACTTGGACCATCTAAGGGTCATGCAGCTGGCTCCAAAACCCTCCCTTGAAAAGGACTTGATTTAAAAATTATCAATCTAATTCATGGATATCATTTAGAAGTTCAAACGCTAGAGAAAGCATATAAAAAAACAGTTGTATTTTTGCCCTACCCATGCTACCCCCAGTTCAGTTCTAGCTCCTCGGAAGCAGCCTCTCTTTAGACACTCGTCTAAGATTTGCAGTCATATATCTCAATTGTTATTATATTATGCTTGATTTTTTAAGTTTGTGAAATTGCCTATTAATTTCTTACAAGGAAAAAATTTCTTTTATACCACACTCCATGTACTTAACTCTCCCGTAATACTCAAAATTTAGTTATATAAATATTTATGGTTAAATTAATATTCAGTGTTTACATGTTATGAGTAAGTAATTACTGTTCGTGGTTAAGCATAGTAGTTTGCTATAATTATAACTCTCATGTAGCATTTTGTTTTTCCTAGTACTAATAATTTTCTCATTTTAATAGTCAACAAATTCCCTATCTGAGCTACAAATTCAACAAACTCCCTATCAGAACTACAAAGTCCCTCTCAACGGTCAGTACAGCAGGTAATCTAGCAATTCCTTGTTTTTCATGGAAACTTCTATTTTTTTCTGTTCTTTCTTTCAGTAACATATCAAGTCTCTGTATTGATGTCCTGATTTTCACATTCTTTCTCCTCTATTTCTTTGTATCTTGATTCTACTTGGGAGACATCTTCACTTCATCGTCCAAATATTCTACTGATTCTTTTTTTTGTTATGGTTTACTATTTGCTCCTGTTATGGTCTGAATGATTCCTTTTATTCCTTTCTTATTTCATGCATGCAGTTTTCTCATCTGTCCAGAGATTTTTTTTTTTTTTTTGTAATTCTCTGCATTTTCTCTTACGTAAATCCTTTTCTCTTTCTTTAATTTTCTCCTCTTCTCTCTTCATTTCCTCTGTGTGTTTCTTTTGGCCTCTGCTTCTTTTTTTTTTTTTTTAAGATTTTATTTATTCATTTGAGAAAGAGAGACAGAGCGAGCACAAGCAGGGGAAGAGTGAGAGGGAGAGGGAGAAGCAGACTCCCCGCTGAGCTGGAAGCCCAACATGGGGCTCAATCCCAGGGTCCTGAGATCATGACTCGAGCCGAAGGCTGACGCTTAACCATCTGAGCCACCCAGGCACCCCATGGCCTTTGCTTTGCTTCTTTTTTGATTATTAATATTATAGAATGCTCTCAAATGTCTGTTTTTATGAATGAGGCAAGAAAAACCATTTGGAACTCAGTTAGTAGCAGATGGTTCATTGAGTAATAGTCTTAACAGTAGGATAATAACATGGCTGTGAACATTTTTCCTTGGTGGTTCCCCAATTGTCAGTATCTGTAGGTATTTTTTTTTATTTTTTATTGTTATGTTAATCACCATACATTACATCATTAGTTTTAGATGTAGTGTTCCATGATTCATTGTGCATAACACCCAGTGCTCCATGCAGAACGTGCCCTCTTTAATACCCGTCACCAGGCTAACACATCCTTGCACCCCCCCTCCCCTCTAGAACCCTCAGTTTGTTTTTCAGAGTCCATCGTCTCTCATGGTTTGTCTCCTCCTCCGATTTCCCCCTTCATTCTTCCCCTCCTGCTATGTTCTTCTTCTTTTTTTCTTAACATATATTGCATTATTTGTTTCAGAGGTACAGATCTGAAATTCAACAGTCTTGCACAATTCACAGTGCTTACCAGAGCACATACCCTCCCCAGTGTCTATCACCCAGTCACCCCATCCCTCCCAGCCCACCCCTCACTCCAGCAACCCTCAGTTTGTTTCCTGAGATTAAGAATTCCTCATATCAGTGAGGTCATATGATACATGTCTTTCTCTGTTTGACTTATTTCGCTCAGCATAATACCCTCCAGTTCCATCCACATCATTGCAAATGGCAAGATCTCATTCCTTTTGAAGGCTGCATAATATTCCATT
>NC_138370.1:45331581-45381405 GCF_054177405.1 Leptonychotes weddellii | reverse complement strand
GGGGGACGAAGGGGCGTCTCCCCGGATCTGCCACTTGTTGGGTCCCTGCTGGAGGAGGAGTGGCCCGACTGTGCCCTGGATCACAGTCTATGGCAACCCCGAGCTGAGAGCCCACACCTCGGCTCTGTCTCTGCAGCCGGCTTCCCTGCTCCAATACTTGGGGGCTCTGCCACACTCAGGCACCCCCAGTCTTTCTGTGACCCTCAGGGTCCTGAGACCACACTGTCCTGTGAGGGTTCCACCCCCCGCTTAGTCACTGGAGCAAAGTCCCTCAGTGGAGCAGACTTCTAAAAGTTCCGATTTTGTTCTCCGAGGGTCTATCACTTGCCAGAGCGGCCGACGGAGGCCCCCTCCCCTGCCATCTATCCTCCCGTATATCACCTCAGATTCACTTCTCCGCACGTCCTACCTTCCAGAAAGTGGTCGCTTTTCTGTTCAGAGAGTTGTTGCTATTCTTTTCTTCGATCTCCTGTTGAGTTTGTAGGTGTTCAGAATGGTTTGATCCCTATCCAGCTGAATTCCTGAGACCAGAGGAAATCCAGGTCTCCTACTCCTGCGCCATCTTGCTCCCGCCACCCCCAGTATCTGTAGATATTTTCCCAGAGGTATATTCTTCTGACTACTACTGCTCAATGGAAGAAGTTTAGGACTGGCTTTCAGTATTTTAGGGAGAACAAAGGTTTCACCATACAGTGTGCAAACCTCATGTAATCTCCATTTTCTCAGTATAATGTCACATGACAGATGCCAGCTATGCCTGGAGTCTCTACTCCTGAAGTTCTTGGTACAACCTCTCCCAGATTTTCTGTCCTCTTTCTGCTCATTTCAGATGGCAAAAAGGTAGTTCCTAGTCTGAAGGACATGGACAAGAAAATCAGGAATAGAAAGCTTAGTCTTCTTTCTGCAAATTTTAAATCAATTCTTGTCCTTTTCTTTTTTTCTAGCTCCCACTTTCTGAAGTCCTAGCTGCCTTAAATTTCTAAAAGTTTGAGGATATTATTTTCTTCTTTTTGGGTTGCACCACTGTAGCTTAGGTTTCAGTTGTGCTTGTTAAGTCAGTTTTCACAATGCATTCATTTTCCAGCATCCTAAAATATGTCATCATTGCTCATCTGTCACTGTCTTCTTTCCCATCACTTTCATCCTCTGGTGTGCTAATGCCATTTTTATTCTTACTCAGTTTATTTCTTTGTTTTAGGAGGTTTAAGAAGGAAGTACAGATAAACGGATAAGTTCAATAAGTCAGGTTTGCCAGGACAGTCTTTAAACAAGCAGGAAAGCCAGGTCTCTCATGAGATATCACAGATGTTCCATTTGTAAACTGAGTGAGATTTTTTTTTCTAGCACAACTTTTGTTAACAAAGAAACTGTTTGCCATTTGAAGATTTTAAAGTCCTGTGAGATTTCTAAAAACAACTCACAAAAAATGAATTTAGTCTGATTAAACGAGTCTGGTTATAACAAACAAAAACTAGGAGCTGAGAGACATCATCTGTTTCATCTGAACTCATACTGAAAGACAAAAGATGCAATTCAGAATCATTTCATAACCTTTCTCAAAAAAATTGCAAGATACGTAAGCAAGTCATAATGCATGGCACCATTTTCCAATTCCAATAAGACTTGATATAAACAATGAAATATCCATAATCTACCCATAAACTAAATAAAGATAATAATTATGGAAGTTTTAAGATAATAATTTTATTTTAAAATATTTTTCATGTGTGACACAAATTATCAAATATATCCTTTCAAATTGTTATTTATTGATTTTACACCTGTTTGATATTTAATAAACAGACAAAGTTGAATGGGCTCTAAAGTTCAACAGTCAAGAAATTTTAATATTAGTGTTTATTTGTTGGTATTAATTATTGTTATGTTTTGGTGTTAGTTTTTAAAAGCTACATAGTCTTCTTAGAGATACATGATAAATAACTGAAATGTAAATAAGATCTTCTCTAAAGAATGACCAGAGAAACCCAAGGAGATCAAAAAAATACAAATACCTGAAAAATAATTTATGGAAAATGAATCCCAGACAAGTAAATAAAAATATTTTTTCACTGACAAATATTTAAAGGAAGTATGCATTCATAAAAATATAATCACAGTGTATGAATCAGCTATCATTCAATTTGCCTTAAAACTGCCCACCAATTTGGCTGATATTAAGAGGCTGAGCCATTTGTTTAAAAAGGTGGATTTCTAAGAATTACTCATACAGTTCTTAGATCTGGAACTTGGGTCTATTATTGGTGATTAGACATATTTGGGAAATGGTATATTAGAGGAACTCAAGTGGAACAATGATAGCACTTACTCAAAAATCTCAAAACACTCATTAAAAAAAAACATAGTATTTCACTGAAATCAGGGACTTGTCTATGACTCACCTTATCGAATAAAGAACATTTCCATTCTTGAAAATTCTTAACAATTTATTGTCTGTAGTAACTTCATGAAAGTTGGCACCCTTTTCATTGGCAAAGAACAAATCAGGTTTCCAAATGGAGTCCAACATGGAAGGGTCTAGGTCTAAAGAGTCATCAGGATATTCACTATATGCAAGGCGAGGATCATTCCATTTCTGACGAAGAAAGATATTCACTCTGTAATCCTATGACAAAAGAAAGAAAAGAAAAAAAAAACCTGCTTTAAAAGTTTAGAATCTTATGTGCTATTCTTTGGGCACCTCTGAATTTTAGCAAAAGCCACTGACATCCTTGTGAGCTTTCCATACCCCACAGTCCTCACTCATTACTACTGACAAAAGTCATTTTAGTTACAAGGCTTTGCCCATGTTTTTAGTCATCTATATGTCTCTAAAGAAAAGGTCACAGAAGAGTACAATTTTATTATGCTTATATTTTGCCATTCCATTCAAATTTCACTTTCCTGGTTTGTCAGAATAAAATGTTGGATTGCTATCAGACACTTGAAATAAAATATTTTCACCTTTGCATTTATTTTCTAGAACCATTTCTTTTAGTAGATATCCAATAGCATCCAGAATGCATTTAGTGAAATTTTCTTGAAAGCTGTTTTATAAAAGTGATTATATATGTTTCTTTACAATGAAGACATGTTTCCTCATGTTTAATATAGCATATAAGTTCCATGAAACAGGTGATTTGGAAAAAATAAAAGGTGATTTTGAAATAATGAAAGAAAAATAAAGTAACATTATTGCCAGTAATCCTTTAAGAAGATTTGGCTAAAGAGTTTTTCTGATTAGACTATTCACAGTTGGCTAAAAAGGGGAAGAGTCAAAGATATCAATCAAATTCTTACAATTTCTGGACTAATGTACAGAATGACATAGATTCATAGCCAGGTGTACGTGTGGGTTTTGTACACAAGTATACGAGCATAAGCACTACCTATGACTTTGTAATTTTCCCCTTAGATTTTTGAAATGAGTGAATAAATTAAACATGCAGACTTCGTTATAAGCGTGAGTAAAGTGAACATTTTAGGAAGATTTTATTTCCATGGAAAATAGCCAAGGTTGGAGATATTCAGAGAAACTGAACACCAGTTTTCATCTATTCTTTTATTCCTTGAAAACCAAATTACATGTTAACAGAATATAATAGCCAAGCAATCACAAAGAATGTTTCCATAATATCAGGCCTGGTAGATTGCTTCTCGTGCAGGGTGGTCAAATTCAGAGTAGTGAACGTTACAAATATTTATGTTCCCCTGATTATTATTTGTGCACTGAGACCCTATCTTCTAACTGTAACTGAGGTTACATACCAGATAATATTTTTTTCTGCTTGCTAGGTGCCCCATGTATCTTCCAAAGTGACAATGGAACAGAGTTCACTTCAGCTTTTTACCACAAAGTTCACGATAATGTGGAAATCTCACCAGCCACAAGGATCTGCAGAACCTGTAAATGCGGATATATGAACAAGCTTCTCCCAGCCAAAGACAGGTCATCCTCTCTTAGTCTAGAGTTCAGAATGCCAAGAAGCATAGCTCCCTGGTCTATGGCCAGTTCTTGCAACCCTAATTACTCCGTAGTCTGTGCCTCAACCCTAATTATCGCCAAAGGAATAGGTGATCAGACTGAAGTCAGTTTCTCTCTGCCTTAACTGTAGGACAAAATGAAAGCAACTCCAGTTATAATGTTACCCGCCAGGAAAAATAACTGACAAGTAAGGAATTTCCTTTGGACCGATTCTTAAGATTTTTTATATATATACAATTATATATAATTGAGAGAGCCTGCAAGTGTTCCCCACTGTGAGGCTAAAATAAAAGTACTTTTAAGCTACAGTATATGTAATAAAATTTGGTTGAATCTCCTGATCCTATGCTCTTGGTTTAGTGATAATTTTATAGACAGAATCTTGGATCTTCCAGGAACACTTTTTTTTTGCTACAGGAATGAGCTAAAAAACAAAACACAACAGAACAAAAAAACCCACAAAAACAAAAACCACCCAGGTATGCTTCAGTTTCTGTTTCTAAATTACACAAGGCAGAAATCAACTGTCACCTGTCACCGAGACCAAATGCTATCCTATATCCATTGTGCTCTTTTTGTGAATAACCAGAAATATCTTTGTTTACAAACACATTTAGGTCTTCGGTTTAGGGCCAGGGTCCAAAGCAAAACTCAAAAATGATCATCTCCTGAAAGCCTAGAAACTGAGGTTTTAACAGTTCTCGCAGTTTGGGTTTTAACCTGCCTGCAAATGAACATTGTTCTGGGAAGCTTCCCTATTCTTTTTTTTTTTTTTTAAGATTTTATTTATTTATTTGAGAGAGAGAGAATGAGAGAGAGCATATGAGAGGGGTTAGGGTCAGAGGGAGAAGCAGACTCTCCGCCAAGCAGGGAGCCCGATGCGGGACTCGATCCAGGGACTCCAGGATCATGACCTGAGCCGAAGGCAGCCGCTTAACCAACTGAGCCACCCAGGCGCCCGAAGCTTCCCTATTAAACAACCAAATTCAGCATTTTAAAAATAAATTTTTAAAGCTTATTCTTCATAGCCAGTGTATCCCATTCATACTGGGCAACCAATATTATCTGTGCGTCCTGATCATTTGTGAAAATGTGCAAAGCGTAAATAAAATGACATCGTCAAATAATGCCACCTGAAAGAAGTCCTTGTAACTTGATTTGCAATAACTTGCCTATACTAAATGACCATGAACTAAAGCAGGAAACAATTTTGCAAAATAGAGATAATGGATGTGTATGCAGCACATGCAAAAAATTTTAAAATAGACCCACTAAAGTTGGTTTAAAATGTAATCATTCCTGACTATATGTAAAACAAAGACTAATTGTTTTATTAATGGAATTTTCCCTATTCACCTGGGCTATGCCCTATAAGGGTGAAAATGTAGAAAGGTTATATGTGAGTAAAAAGAAAAAGACAATAATAAATATGAGATAATATATATGAAAATGAAATAAATATTTATATTTCACATTTCTGAAAATCTAGACATGTATTGAACTCATTCTTAAGTCTTATAAGGCACCTAAATTGACTTTTATATGGAATCATAAAATTTTAGGACAGAGACATGTAATGATTCTTTTCTCTACAAACTCCTGCAGTAAAACCTTCAGAAGTTAATCTTATTTTTCATCATTTTTTCATGTTACATAATAAATAATATTTATTATATGTTATACTATATTAGTATCAGCCCTATCTACCGCCAAAGGAATAGGTGATCAGACTGAAGTCAGCTTCTCTCTGCCTTAATTATAGGAGAAGATGAAAGCCACTCCAGTTATAATGATGTTTGTCAGGAAAAAATAACTGGCAAGTTATATGTTAACTATATGTTATATAGTTATATGTATATGTTATATTAGTATATTATTAATATTGTACAGTAACAGTGATGAAATACGGTTATTATTTCATAATACAAAAAGACTAATTTTGACATTTCAGAAGTCAAAATTTCTTGTTATTATTCGAATAGAAAAATACACTTTATTCTAATTAGTTTAATTAATTCTTTAAGAAAATATTTTGCTGACAAAGTAAAGTTATATTTCATGTTTGGTTTTGAAATAAGTATCCATTAAAATGTAGTTTAAATTGCATCTGTATTTCACATAGTAAATAATAGAACTTATATTTGAAATCTTACGTTATGAGGTACAAAAAATAATAATTCTATTAGGCAAATTGTATAATGGTTCATATACTAGACTCAGGAAGTAAGTTTTTTTAGGATGGAATCTCAACTCTCCCAGTGAGATAGCTTTCTAATCTCCCCGTGTCTTGTTTTTTCTTCTGTAAAATAGAGTTACAATAGTACTTCCTCTCAGACGGGTGCTGTGAGCATTGGCTTGATCCACACAAAGTACTTAGAACCGCACTCATTAAATACTAGCTTTTAGAGCCTCAAAATTAAAATTCATATTAAATACAAATTTGGTTGTTTTTTCTCTTTATAAATTAGTTTTTGAAATAATAGGGGCATTTTGATATGCCATATAAGAATTTGTAATGTTGAACCTGGTGAATAATATCTAATGGAAAATTTTCAAACCAGTGGGATAAGCTTATCATTAACTTTTTGTATTAACTTTTGCATTTCAACATTTATATATTTTTGTATTTCCTGTCTTTATTCAATTGCCCCTCCTCCCCTTCTCTCTATATAATTGGTTTGTGTTCCAAGGCCCTTTTCCATAATGGTAAATATCGTTGCTTACATTTCACTTTGTGCCAGATGTTTTACTAGTTGCTTCGTGGATTACTCCTGCCATCCTGATAGAAAATCTATGAGGTAGGTATTATTATTTGCCCAATTTTACAGATGTGGACTATGGGACAAAGATAGGCCAAGTAACTTCAACATGATTACAGAGCTAATAGGTGGCAGAGTTGTAATCCAGGCCCATACATTCTGGTTTCAGAGCTGTAAAGGATACATTGCCTTGTATGCAAAACAACTGTTTTCTAAACTAATGCAAAGATTCTGGGTTTATGTAGTTCATGTTTGTGGTTTGTTGTTGGTGTTGTTGTTTGTTTTGTTTCTTTTTTGATTTTTGTAAGGAATTTGGGGGTTTACTGATCAACATCCTTACTGATAGGAAACTACACGCCCTATAACGAAATGTTATCCAGTTAAATCTAATAGATGCCAGGTTGTCATTTTTCCAAAATAGGTACCCTGGGGAAAGACCAAACTCAGTAAAAATCACAACCCAGTGTAGCACCCAAAATAACACAGAATACAGCATTCATCTTTGGCTGTCTAGGGGAGTATAGGATTGCTAGAAACTAAAATGACCAATTAGAAAAAATGTAAGGAAAATAATCATCAAATGTTAACAAATTTGTTAAGTGCTTCTCTTCCCTCTGGTCTACAGTTCAGGTAAGTCTGAAGTTCCCTAGTGCTTTCAGGTCATTTCCAATCCAGCAGACTTCTCTCACTTCTTCCTTTTCTCCCTGCCTTCTTAGTTATTTCTGCCCTGTCCTCTCCTTGCTTCTCTGTTTCTTTCTGTCTCTGTGTCTGTCTCCCTCTTTCCTCTTCCACCACTCCCCCATACACGTACACATGCACTGCTTCTGCAGGACTAGCCACCACATTTCTATACTGGAGGTGTGTGCAAGTGGTTTTCATTTGCATCCTTATGGAGTAAAGGAAACGGGTCTCTACAACACTATCACTATTGATACCTTGATGTCTTTGTTTTTTTCTCTTCTTTATCCTACACATTTTCGTGTAGTTGAAATTACAGTGGACATGTGTTTTTGCATCTTTCATTTTCACTTAATGAATTTTATGCATTTTCTAGTATTCTTCTTAATCATCATTCCAATAGTTGTATGATGCATTTTTCTTTTCTTTTTTTTTTAGGTTTTTACTTAAATTCCAGCATAGTTAACATAGAGTGTAATATTAATTTCATGTGTACAATATAGTGATTCCACACTTCCATACAACACCGGGTGCTCATCACAAGTGTACTCCTTAATTCCATATCACCTATGTCACCCATCCCCTCACCCACCTCCCCCATGGTAACCATCAGTTTATTCTCTACCATTAAGAGTCTGTTTCTTGGTTTGCCTCTCTCTCGCTCTTTTTTCCTCCCTTTGCTCCTTTGTTTTGTTGGTGCATTTTTCTTACACAAATAATTTTTCATGTAACTGATTAGGGTCTGGAACATACAGAATCATGCAATTGGCAAAAAACTTAAATGTGTTGATTTATTTACTATAATTAAACATCTTTTTTTATCATGTCTCCATAAATCTGAGCAAAAATTAAGGATATAAAGTATTCTTAAAAATGAATATGCTAGGCATATTTTCAGAAAACAATATTTCTAAAAGATACTTTTATTATAAAAATAATCATCACAAAATAGCACAAAAATAAATAATATCACTAACTAGAGTATTTTTTCTAAACAACTTGAATGCTTTCCAATGATTGTAAACATTTTCATATAAAATAATGATTATAGTGAAAGTATCACTGCCTTTTTTATTTATAATCTCATTTAATAAAAATGGTTTTACTAATTAATCTTTTGAAAAGATACTTTATTCAGGTTAAAGAACTCAGTTTCTATTACTGTTTTTAAAATTGTTGATGATGCTGTTGATGCTGTTATTGGGGAATGGTATTTAACCTTATTAAATTATTGGAAATGTATTCGAAAGCTATGCGATTCTTAACTTGACACAAATTTTGTCATACTACATCGTTATCAATTATTTTCTGTAAGAGTAAAATATGTATGCTTAATGGCACATGCATATATATGAGCATGAGGTAGATCATTTATTTTTGCTAAGAGCTCAATAGAATTTAGTCGAATTAAAAATATTAAAAGACCAATGTTAGTCTCAAATTTATTTAGATTCATTCAACATATGTTTATCACATATTACCAATCTGGAATTTAGTTCAGTGCTGATGATACAATATTGAAAGATGGTCTCTGCTGTCAAATTGTTCATTATGTTGTGGAAGATAGACTGTAAAGAGACAATTATCTTTCCACATAAAAGTGCTATGCTGGAGGCACACACAGCATGCTATGGAAACATAAGGAAAGCGTAGCTAATAGGGACCAAGGTGGAAGGATCAGGCAAGATTTCCTGGGGAAAATCTAATTGAGTTTTGTCTTCAAAATGGCAAAAAAAAAAAAAAGAAGTTATCTAGGCAAATGTTGGGAACATAATAAAACGTGTCCTGTATTTTGACACAAAATCCAGTAATCACTGTATTTTTGTACGATTAATACAGGAATTTGGCTGACTTTTAGTATTATAATTTATTTTTTTTAATTTGATATCTATTGAGCACCTTCCGTGTACCAGGCATTGTGCTGAGGGTTATAAAGTTGAATTATGCACAGTGCCTGTCACCTCCAGGCAAACAGTCTAAAGGAAAGGGAATGGAACACAATATGAATAAAAACAGAGGATACGGAAGGAATATATTATGAAAATAAGAACTTTACTGATTTTTACCTGGTGTTAGTCTTCTTTTAAAAAAATAAAATAGAATGAAGAGTGTGAGAAAACAAGACTTGATGTGCAAGAAATATAGACATAGATACAAATATAGATGAAAAATGTATTTATAAAGGCTTTGTCCTTCCAACATAATGGTAGACTAGACACATAGAGGGCCTTCTCCTGCACATTATTTTCTGGATAAAGGAAAAAATACACACTTTTATTTTTTATTTTTTTTGAGATTTTTTTTTTTAATTTATTTGACAAGAGAGAGACACAGCGAGAGAGGGAACACAAGCAGGGGGAGTGGGAGAGGGAGAAGCAGGCTTCCTGCGGAGCAGGGAGCCCAGTGTGGGGCTCGATCCCAGGAGCTGGAATCATGACCTGAACTGAAGGCAGACGCTTAACGACCGAGCCACCCAGGCGCCCAAAAATACACACTTTTAAAAAGTTTGTTGTCTTACAAGAATATAAAGGGATTCTTCAAAGACAAAAATAGTAACAAAAATAAGAGTGAGCTAAAGCCAAAATAAAAGCAGTGGTGGTAAGCAAATACAAATGCTTAGATTGGGAAACCGAGTCTCTCACCACCACAAGATGGAAAAACCGAACCTGTGACTAAGGATTCATTAATTAGACCCTCAAGAATATCATAGATTAAGTTCAACCAAATATGTGTTTATAACCACAACAATAATTTACTACAGACAAAAGAAAGTAGACGTGAGCCTATGGGGAATTCAGTGGAAATTCCACATCAAAAATATGAGATAAACAGGTAAAATGTATTTAAGGAAATAAAAGGTAAATTCTGCAATAGAAGCTGATAATGACCAAGAATATTTGAAAAATAATAAAATAATAATAAAATGAAAATACAATTGTTGAAATTAAAGACTTAATGGATGTGTTAAAGCATCTAAGAAACTTCTGAACAAAGAATTTGAGGAGACTGTAGAGTTGGAAAAATGTCCCAGATGTAAATAGTGGGAGAAAAGGAGAGAGGGGGCGCCTGGGTGGCTCAGTCATTGAGCGTCTGCCTTTGGCTCAGGTCATGGTCTCAGGGTCCTGGGATCAAGCTCCACATCAGGCTCCCTGCTTGGCAAGAAGCCTGCTTCTCCCTCTCCCATCCCCCCTGCTTGTGTTCCCTCTCTCGCTGTGTCTCTATCTGTCAAATAAATAAATAAAAATCTTAAAAAAAAAGAAAAGAAAAAAGAAAAGGAGAGAGAAAATTAAAAAAAAGGGGGTTAGACTTTCAAGATAAAATGGGAAAGTCTAAAGTAATCTACATTGAATTGAGATTCCAGAAGGATGAAATAGAATAGCAAAAATGACAAGAATTTTGCAGAACAAACAAAGGAAACTAATGCAAAGATACAGGGAACTCAAACATACCAATAAAGGTAAGTAAAAAGAAGTCTATATGAAGACATTATATTAAAACTGTAGAATATCAAAGGCAAAGAAAATATGTTTAAAAGAATCACCCTTCTACTGCCAAACAATATCCCATCATATGGAACACCACATTTTATTTATCCAGTCATCAAAATAAATGGAGTATTGATACATGCTGCAACATGGATGAATCTTGTAAATACTATGCTAAAAAAGCCAGTCACAAAAGATTCTGTGTTGTATAATTCCATGTATATAAAATGTTCACATTAGACAAACCTATGGTGAGAGAATGCAGATTAGTGGTTGGGGGGAGGTGGGGAAGGACTGCTAAAGTGTACATGGTTTCTTTTGGGGCGATAAATGTTCAAAAATGGTTGTGGTGATGGTTGCACAGTTGTGTGAGTACACTAAACGTCATTTAATTATAGACTTAAAAGGATGAATTGTATGATATGTGTATGGTATATATATAATTACCTTTAAAAAAAATGTTTATTTACTATGAGAGAGAGAGAAAGAGCAGGGGGAGGGGCAAAGGGAGAGAGAGACTCCCCAAACGACTCCCTGTTGAGTGTGGAGCCTGATCGGGGCTCGATCCCACGACCCATGAGATCATGACCTGAGCCAAAACCAAGAGTCGGATGCTTAACCGACTGAGCCACCCAGGTGCCCCATAATTACCTTTATTGGAAAACACTGAGACTGGTGGCAGACTTTGCATCAATAATGAAACCCAGAATATAGTGGGTTAACATAATCAAAATATTAAGACAATATTATAGTTAATTTGATTAGTGTACTCAGTAATCTTTCCAAATTGAAAGTGAAAGAAAGTCATTAAAGTAAAACAGTTTTCTTTTGAACATTTATAAAATGGACTTTTAATTAATGAACTTCAGAAGGACAGAATTAAAAATAACTCCACAGAATGCTGTTCCGAAGTGCAAACAGAAATGAAGAACAAGAAACTGGCGAACTTTGATGCAAATTTGACTAGACTTCTATATAAAAAATTTCTATGAATGCATAATTTATGGGGTTGAAATGAACTGAAATATTGAAAAACCAGTATCACATGCTATGACTGATCACATAAGATATATAGAAATAAATCTTTAAAACCGTGAGACTCTTACCTAGAACATTTTCTAATTTCTTGAAAACTTAAGTAAATCAATAAATGGGGGGGAGATGCCATGATTATATAAAGAAAGAGGAAATGTTATAAAGGTAACAATTATTTGCAAACTAGTTGCTAGATTCAATGTCATTTTTGTCAAAACAAAACAATTTCTTGACGAAATTGATGAGCTAATTCTATAATTTATATAGAGCACCACTGAAAGTGTAGGATAGCCAAGGCACTCTTAGAGAAGAAGAAAAAAGTAGATGGACTTCCTGTAGTAGGTATTGAAAATGATTATAAAGCAGTAAAACATTATGGTTGGTGCAAAGACAAATTGACCAATGGCACAAAATGAGGAGTCTAAACAACCTTTATTTGATATATAAAGGAAGTAGAGCTGTAGATTAGTGGTGCAAACATGGATTACTTAATGCATGGTTTTACTTGTAACAAAAATGTTCAATTCTATCCCAACAATAACACTCAAAAAAACAAGTTTGGATGTATTAAAAGTTCAAATAAGATGGGTTAAAAAAATAGAAAGAAAACATAGTTGAGTATTATATCCTTGAGGTAGGGTAGATTCTTTAAAAAGCACAATAGTAATGATCATAAAATAAAGATTAATAAATTCTATGATGTCAAAAGTTAAGAAATTCTATTCATTAAAAGGCCCCTTAAGGATAATGAAAAGCCAAACCATACTGGAAAACGATATTTGCCACATAGGTATAACTGAGCTGGCTATTGCCAAGCTATAAAAGATCTCATACTAATCATTGAGAAAAAGACAAAAAACTGAGTAGAAAAATAGTCAAAAAAAGACACATTTCACTGGGCAAAGATCACAAATGTCCAAGAATTGCGTGAAAAAATGTTGAAACCCACTGATAAGCAAAGAAGTGCAAAATTAAGAATTAATAAGATACCATATTTGTACTAAAGGGATTGTTAAAAATAAAAAGTTTGGGGGTGCCTGGGTGGCTCAGTCGTTAAGCGTCTGCCTTTGGCTCAGGTCATGATCCCAGGATCCTGGGATCGAGGCCCGCGTCGGGCTCCCTGCTCGGTGGGGAGCCTGCTTCTCCCTCTCCCACTCTCCTGCTTGTGTTCCCTCTCTCGCTGTGTCTCTCTCTCTCAAATAAATAAATAGAATCTTTAAAAAAAATAAATAAAAAAAATAAAAAGCTTGATGGTATCAGAATTTGGCAGGAATGTGGAGGAAAATTATACCATATACATTACTGTTGAAAGTAGAAAAAGGTGGGAAAGATTGACATTGTACTGTAAATTAGATATATGAATACTCAAGAGACCAATATTTTAGTTCTAAGTAAAAGTTTAAACTCTTGCACATGTGCACCAGAAGACATAACACAAAAATATTTATAGTAGCGCTGTTAGCTATAGTAAAAAACAAAACAAAACTGGGAACCAATCCAAATATCCATTGACAGGAAAGTGGATAATAAATTATGATACGTCAACAAAATTAGATATTACATAGCAGTGACATGGGTTGATACTGCTATTTACAATAATGAGGATAAATCTTAGTTAAATTTAGTGAAACCAGAGTGTCAAAAATATGTTATGGCACTATTTTTTTAAAACTCAAAACCAGGCAATCTTTCTCTCTTTATCTATGATCGATCGATCTATCTATCTATCTATCTATCTATCTATCTATCTATCTATCAAAATTGTGAGGGCAAACAAGGGAATTAGAAACACAAGATTCTTGATTGTGGTTACCTAGGGAGATACTAGGGGAATGGGGTTGGGGTGGATTATACAGGTATGTTTAATATTGGTAATGTTTTTGTTCTGAAGTTAGGTGGTGGTTTCAATAGTTTTTGTTTTATCAAATTATACCTTGTTACTTACATATATTATTTATGTAATTATATACCAAAATATTGATACCTGAATATGAAATGATTCATTGGAAATGCTCATTGGGACTCTCTATTCATTTATGGGAAATAGGTTACACAGAGTGGTATTTAGCCATTGATACACATTTTGTAATATATTTTATAATTTTTACCACTTATTATTAGCATCTTTTTATTGCACATCTTATATGTTGTGGTAGGTGGAGGGATGGCCCAAAGATATGCATATCATAATCCCCAGAATCCGTGAATGTGCATCCTAATTTAGCAAAAAAAATTTTGCAGATGTGATTATAAACCTAGAAATGGGATGATCCAGGTGGGCCCAATGTGATTACAATGATCTTTATAAGTGAAAGAGAAGCAGAGTCAACATCAGAGTAATGTGATGTGGGATTGACTTGGGTTTCAATAAAGGAAAGGGGCCATGAGCCAAAGAATAAGGGCAGCCTCTAGAAGCTGTACAGGGCAAGGGAATGGATTCACTCCTAGAGCTCCCCGAAAGGAACATAGACAGCTCTGCAGGCACCTTGATTTTTTGCTCTGTAAAATGGATTTTGGACTTCTAACCTCCAGAATTGTAAGAGGATGCATTGGTGTTGCTAATCCACTAATTTGGGGTAACACTTTCTTAAGACAGCAATAAAGAAACCCTGATATATATATATATATATATATGTTTTTGGATTGTTTTGCATACACGATCATTCTCATGTCTTAAAGAAGTTTCTAGAACAATAGAATTTTTTTGCCAATCACTTGAAAAGAGAGAACATTTAAGGCAAAAATCACTGAATTCATAGCCAAATGGAAAAATAACTCAGAATTCTTCCTCTTTTTTAGGAGTTCTAACAAGAGACCCTGAATCATTTCAAAATGATCGGAAAATAATTTTCCTTTCTCAATGAAATGAGGACAAAGTGCAAACTCTTTAACAAATGTTGTGCTTGTTTCGTTTTATAAGATTTTCTAATTCTGAAGTACTGCACACAAACGTTCCCATGCATCACAAAATGTAGAACACTAATACTCAATGGTGGAATAATTGCTGCTAATGTCATCTCCATAACATTCCCCATGTTGCCTGCACCATTTGCTTGCTCTATAAACCCCACCACAGGGAGGGTGGTCGTCTGGGGCCACTGATTCTGAAAATAATGGCCCACTGGGAAAGCGCCTTTCCGTTGTCAGTTAGTAAACCCACGGGGAAAAAAACCCATTTTGTAAGAACTATTTAGAGTCTCAGAAAGGTTATTTAAAATCTCCCCTTGACTTCTTCATTATCCATATGTTTAATTATCCTCTAGAAAAGGGTAGAACTGTTGTAGAATTATGAAAACATGTTTTAAGAAAACCTAATTATGTACCAATTCTGGAAACATAAAGTTAAGAATTCCCAAGAATTAAAGTAGACTCTCAAAAGTATGTAGATGATAAAATAGAAACAAAACCAATCCCTATTTCTTTCAGAATTTATGAGGATTTTTCTTAGAATGATCATATTTAAAGGAAATATTATTGTAATTTAGCAGAATTGGTCAGAACCTAAGTGTGTTGAGTCTGTGAAATAACACAGTCCGATTCAGTGAACTCCGATCTGTCTTAGTCTATTCAAACTGCTATAACAAAATATCATAGATTGAGTGGCTTAGAAACAGCAAACATTTATCTTTCACAGTTTGGGGGCTGAGATCAGGATGTCAGCATGAGGGTGAGGGCCCTCTTCCAGGCGGTGGACTTCTCATTGTATCTTCACATGGTGAGGCTGAGGGGCTCTGTAGAATCTCCGTATTAAGATCACTCATCCCATTCATGCGGGTTGCCTCATGATTTCCGCACCTCTCCAAGTCCCACCTACTACCTTTGGCAGGGTTAGGATTTCAATATATGATTTTTGGGAGGACACAAACATTCAGACAGCAGCAAGATTGAAAACTAAACCACCGGCAAAAACAAGAAAGAGCTATATTCCGCGGCTCAGTGTTTTCACTCCAAGGTAAGAATTTCTGGGGAGGTAAACTTAGTCCTTGGGAATATTCTTGCAGAAGGTGATAGACATTCACTCCAACTAATACAGGTCATTCAGTTTGGACATGCCTGGCTTTAGAGGTAAAGATGTGGACAGAGTCCGTACTTCCAGTGGCTGCTTCCTTTCAATGGCAACTAGTAATTTCTGTTCCTCTCTGGTTGTAAGGTAACAAGTTGTTCTCTGTCCTAATGTGCCCACAGCAGTGTCACTTAACTAGTGACACCCTTCTGCTTCCAGTGCTCACTTGCATTCCTATTCAATTCCCCTTTGTCTGCAAAAACTGTCTGCCCAGTTGTTCTCAACCTTCCCACAGTCAGGTAGAATGCATTTTCTCCTACATAGCAATCTGTGCCAACAAACCTGAAAAAAACAAAAAACAAAAACAAACAAAGCCAAAAAGCCCAAACTGGAACAATCTTCCTTCCTCCTATTTCTGCCCAAATCAGTGTCTAAACCTCAGTTTACTCCATTTGATATTATACTATGTGGGAGGAGGAAGTTTATATGTTTCTCCTGGTTTAGGCAACAAAGACATGGAAATTCTGTGACTACTACTTCCATTCATGAACAAAAATTTATATCAAAATTTGTATCCAAAATAGAATGTGCTTCTTTGTTGGATTTTATTTCTACTTAACATTACTCTCATAATTCGTATGTTCAAAAGAACATAACCATTTACACATAGTACTTACTAATTTGCAATTTGTATATTTAATGACATATGGGCAGTGATCTGCTTATGATTATTTGTTTTTGGAACTTCCATTAAATGATTGTTGTTTCAGGGACCCCTGGGTGGCTTAGTTGGTTAAGCATCTGACTCTTGATTTTGGCTCAGGTCATGATCTCAGGGTTGTGGGATCAAGCCCTGAATCAGGCTCCGTACTCAGCTCAGAGTCTGCTTGGGATTCTCCCTCTCCCTCTGCCCCTACCCCCACTCCTGTGTGCTCTCTCAAATAAATAAATAAATAAATAAAATCTAATATTTATAAATACATAAATAAATAATTGTTGTTCCACTACTGGAATATATCACTTGGATAATAAGATAAATGTCTTTTGGAAAATAAACTATTATTTGGCCTTCAGAATATCCTATTGTCAGTCAACAATATAAAAGCTCTTTAAATCAAGCAAGAAATTCTAAGAACTCACTGACAGGAAGAGAACTTTACTGAGGATAGCTGAGAGATATTCCACACTAAAAAGTGGATAGCAGTGCCCTAAAATAATACCTTTTTGAAGATCCTTTGATGTGTTTCCGTGAATGTCTGATGCAAACTGTGTTTACAAAACTATATGCTTTTTTTTTCTCTTTAAATTGTGGTCAAATACATGCATATAACATTTATCATTAGTGACATTTAGTACACACACAATATTATGTAACCATCACTACTCTCTACTTTCTAGATGATTTTCATCACTTCAAATGAAAACCCTGTACCCATTAAGCAGTCACTTGTTTCCAGTTTAAATATATTTAGATTTTTAGTTACACACCTACATAGTTCTAAAATTTAATCCATTATTTTGAGATCATGCTCACACTCCCTTCCATTATTTTAATGAAATATTAATACTTAGCAATATGACTTTTGGGAAAAGACACCGTTTAATAAAACAAAAACAAAACAAAGGAATAGGTATTATTGGCAAAAGATTGTTGTTTTTTATTTTGTTTTGTTTTGTTTTGCTTTTGTTTATTTGTTTTCATATTTGTCCTCAGTTGGAAAATTGGTCATGTAAATCAATTATTTCAATAAATATTTTCAGTATTTTCAAATTGTTCTCAATACTGAGCCTTGTTATCACAATTTTACATTTCAAATGATATATAAAAATTCAATGTTTTTCCTGAAAAATCCCTGTGTCTTCTGGGAATCTTTCAATTCATGAGGGAGGGCTTATATTGCATATGATTTTCCATGAAATGAGAGAGGATAAATATTAACAGAAGTTAACTTTAGAAAAGATTTAGTGAGTTACATATTATATGTTCCAGATTTGGGTTGATTCCCTTCTGAGCAATCCAGATACTTCTTACCTAGCTGTTGATCTGAGGATAGGCCAAAAACCTGTGTGGAGGTTATTAGCTGCACTTTAGAGCTATAGGGGAATTAATTCTTGTAGAAACAATCATTGCATATTGCAGTGAAGTTGCTTCTGCCCCTCGGGCCAACCTAGTGGTCCTTAAGCTTTAACAATCACTCTTAGCCCATGTGATTGAGTCACTAACTATTCTTTGTACTATAGATCATATATTCTTTCCAAGAAAGAACGGAGAACTTCTGCACATCACGAAAGAGGACCCAGACCTCTTTGGATAACCCCTTTGCACAAGCTCCAAGCAACGAGATATCGTCTGTAGCCGGCACCATCGAGTCTGCACGTAATCTAGAAATGTTGATTAACCACTATACTCCCTCAACTGATTAACTGCCCTAAATTTCCTTTCAAAACCCCTGGGCCAAGCAGAAACCTTGGAGCTGGCCTTTGGACAAGAGTCCACCTTCTTCCCAGGTGTCTAGGCTCCTGAATAAAGCTATTATTCCTTTCCATTCCAAACTCATCTTTTGAGTATTGGCTTCTACAGCGATGGGCAGCCAAACTTGGGTGTCAGTAACAAATTTTGGTGAGCCAGCCAGGAGGCAATACCACTGTGGCATCCAGTTCCCCTAGGAATCTCAATGTGGCCCAGGCTAGGAACTTGGATGGCCACAGGAGGCTAGCTGCTGGGGATTAGTTGGTCTCAGGGAGGGAATCTGAAGGATCTGTCCCTGCAGCTGCCAAGACTATTTTTGTCTCACGGAAGCTCCCTGCTGATTCTCCACTGATGCTAGCTGCCAATTTCTCCTTTTGGTTTGAGTGAAAAGGAAAGGAGCATTTGGGGAAGGTGACCAGCTTCTGGACCAGGTAAACCCTTCAGAACGCATACCTATCCAAGTTTCTCATTTATGAAGCAACTGTGTGTGTTTTTCTTTTGTTGTCCATGCTTTTCCCATTAGAAAGGTGTGGCTTTGGGGAGAAACTAAAAGGGACTTGAATAACGGTCTCTGCATTTGGAATTTGGAACAGCTCTGTTTTGGTATATATGGGGGTTGTATTGCCTTGTGCTAAATTTGTTTAAATGGGAGGATCTACCTCTATGCTACCAAGTAGCCCACTGGGCCGAATCTTGAATAAGTGGAAGGAAAGTAGCCAGGAAACCTATATCTAAGAAGAAACATAATTTTTACTGTAACACCCCCTTGTCATATGGGTTAAGCTCGGAGGAAAGATGGCCACCAAATGGCTCTTTAGGATGTCTTCCTTCCTTTGGGTTGCCTCAAAACACGGGGTTTTAGTCTGGCTCTCTCAGCTCGTCTAGGGAGCCATTTGGTTTAGTCAGTGGAACTTTGACTTCTTTGGGAGGAACCAGAAACTAAGAAGCCATTTGGCTCAGTTGGTAAAGCCCCTAATATTTGGGGGAAAGTGAATGTGAACAGAGGTACTCTGGGTTTCATGTAGTCATGGTTTTGTTTCTTCTGTGTTCTTTCTGAACTTTTGCCCAGGAAGATGAGCAATACTCCTTCTGTTCCCAAAGAAAGTCCATTAGGACATATTTTCAATAAAAGGTGCAGAGGACTGAAAAGTAACAAGAAAAACAAAACAAAATAAACCCAAAACACAAAACTTGTTTCGCAGCAGGGACAGGCAGGAGACAGAGAGCTGGCGACACCTTTGCATCTCTGCCTCCGCCTCCTTCCCCTGTTTCTACACCACCATGGGCAAGGCTCACATACCAGACTCCTATACCCTCCTCAATACCTCGGGGACCATTGGCTCCTTCTCCTCTTACACTCACTATCAGGGAATGAAAAGCACTTCAAGCTGTAAGGCTGCCTTCTAAAGACGTTCAAACTGAAGCACCTGCCAAATCAATAAGAAATGGGGCCCAGAGGCTCCCTGGGACTTAAACTGCCCACTTCAGATCTCCCCACAGGAGCCCCAGGTAAAAAGTTGACAGTGGGGAACAAACTGATAGAATTTTAGTGGACTCAGATGCAACATATTCAGTCTTGAAGCTAGTTTAAGTGTGTTGGTTTAATTAAAATAGACAAATTTTAGAGTTATCCACATTAAATATTATCTCAGTGCTTAGAGTTTGTGCAAGGGGGTTGTCTGAAGGGGTCAGGTTCCTGTTTCATGATGTACAGATGTGCTCTGTTCTTTCTAGAAAGAATGAAGGATCTACAGATATACAAAGAAAGGTGGGTTAATCAATCACATGGGCTAAGGGTGATTGCTAAAGCTTAAAAACCACTAGGTTGGAGGGTTCTAGAGGGGAGGGGGTGGGGTGATGGGTTAGCCTGGTGACGGGTATTCAAGAGGGCACGTACTGCATGGAGCACTAGGTGTTATACGCAAACAATGAATCGTGGAACACTACATCAAAAACTAATGATGTAATGTATGGTGATTAACATAACATAATAAAAAAATAAAACAAAAAACAAACAAACAAACAAAAAAAAAAACCACTAGGTTAGCGGGAGGGGGGCAGAGGTGGCTTTGATACCCCCCTGTCAATTTCCTCATTCAATTTCTATGGGATTAGGGGCAAAGGTCTGTCTTCCATAACTACCTCTTGCTGATCAGCAGCGATATAAGGGATTTTAGAGTGGAAGACTTTTAGAAAGTGGGAGAATCTGATTTCTGGCACAAAAATCATAATCATCTTCCTCCATTCATTCAGTCCCATATTACTAATTCTTGTACATTTGAAGGCAGCTTTTCCGTTATTTCCGGAAAGTCTTACCCAGGTTAGTTTTATGGTCTTAAAGAATAGGAACCTGTGTTGGTCAAAAGTCCTTTTCCGCAATCTCCTTGAAGACAACACATTTAGCAAGGGCATCAGAACAATAACTGTAAATGACAAATAATCAAAAACGGACATGACTAAAGATCTGATGAGACTTCATTATAGTGCAGTTGGCAAGGAAACCTGGTTATTTCTGTGACACAAAACATTTCAACAATTAGAATGTCAAGTGATGGCCTTATACTGGGGCCTCCTAAAACTTCAGGAATTTATATATTTTCTAGAACCGTTAGAGCATTTATCCATACAATACAACCTAAGAAGTTTTATCATCATTTGTTTTACAATGCTTCCCAAGGAACTGAACAGGCCAAATAAACAAGCTTAATTAGTCAAAAAAAACTTCATTTAGGATTCCAATCTTGGGAAGTTTGTTGAAAACCTCAGCAAGTTTTAAAGTGCATTCTGATGTAGGATTACAGATCATTACAAAACTTAATATTTAATTATCTATTTAACAAAGGTGGCAATAAGAGAGTCTACGCAAGGGTAGACAATTGTTAGCAAAACTTAACTCCTTTAATACTGAGATGTTTACTTCCCTTAAATAATCAAAGACCTGATAAAGACAAAACAGAAACCTCCGTTCTCTGGGCCAAGAATAAACAACTTTGTTTCCAGTTTCTTATCAAGTGAAAGCCAACAACCCAAGAAAACTTTGGCTTTTTAACAGAGAGTAAAGCAAAATTTCAATCTTACAGCAGCTTACAGTATAGCTTTCCAATCCATTCATTTCGATCTGAGTCAGTCCTGACCACATGCAAAATTATTTTCCAAAGCTTTCCCTTCTCAAACCTTCTACAATTTTCTATTTCATTCAGATTTTGTCCTAAACCTTCTCTCTCTAAATAACCAGTCTCATTTCAGAATTTACATTGTTTTGCCTCAACAAAAATGAATTCTCCTTTCTTATGCCTTTCTGGCATATATACTACTTTCCTACACACAGAGTTGCTTTCTTATCATTTCCATCAGGCTTAACTACATTTAGCAGAATCTTAACTCTAGAAACCTCAGTCTCTAGGGAAAATTAAATTGTAATCAATTGTGAACTGTCTGTTATACCAGAATTCTTTAGATCAGAGATTCATGAATATACTTCATAATTTCTAGAAATATGAACTTTTCCACAGTACAGTCTTTTAATAATCATAAAACATGTTTACCCACAGACTCATGTATCCTCAGTCTCTCTGCAATAAGAAGCCAAAGCGGTCAAACCTATGTTCAGTAATCAGTGCTTTAGTATTCTATCTCATGTGGAAAAGATCTAGCTATCCAATGAATCAAACCCAATTGATCATTTTACTTAGCAAAACTTTAAACTACTATGTTACCAATGATTTTGAAAACTATCTTAACCATTTTCATGATAAATGTTTCTTCATTCCCTTACTGGTGTCTGAGTCTAAAATGTTTTTTATCCATTCTGAATACCCTATGTCTTTTGATTGGAGTGTTTAGTCCATTTTCATTCAAAGTTATTATTGATAGGTATGTATTTAATGTCATTTTATTACTCATTTTGTCTTGTTTCTGGAGGTTTTTTTTGTTGTTGTTGTTCCCTTTCTTGTCTTTGCCACTTCGGTCTTTCATTTCCACTCAAAGATTCGCCTCTAATATTTCTTTAAGGGCTGGTTTAACGGTCATGAACTTTTTGTTTTTGCTTTTCTGGGAATCTCTATCTTTCCTTCTATTCTGAATGATAGCCTTGCTTGATAAAGTATTCTTGACTGAAGACTTTTCCCATTCAACACTTTGAATATATCAGGCCACTTTCTTCAGACTTGCCAAGTTTCTGTTGAGAAATCTGCAGCTAGCCTTATGAGTCTTCCCTTGTAAGTTAAGGACTTCTTTTTATGCTTATGGTTTTTTCTTAATTGCTATATTTTGCAGATTTAATTACAATATGTCTTGGTGTTGACCTATTTTTGTTAATTTTGATGGGAGTTCTCTGTGTCTACTGCATCTGGATGTCTGTTTCCTTCCCCAGATTATAGAAGTTTTCAGTCATGATGTCCTCAAATAAGTTTTCTGCCTCCTTTTCTCCCTCTTCTTTTTCTTTGATTTATAATACAAATGTTATTACTTTTAATGGAGTCACCAAGTTCTTTAAATCTATTCTTGTGTTCCATAATTCATCTTTCTTTCTTTTGTTCAGCTTCAATATTTTCCATTACCTTGTCTTCTATATCATATTCATTCCTCTGATTCTTTCAGCCTTGTTCATTGCATGAAGCCTGTTTCTAATCTCAGTTATTGCATTTTTCATTTCTGCCTGATTCTTTTTTAACTCTTTTATCTCTGTGGTAAGTATCCTCATAATAAAGGGAACAATACAACAAGAAAATCTAATTATTGTAAATATTTATGCACCCAACATGGGAGTATCCAAATATATAAAAAAATTAATAACAAACATAAAAGAACTAGTTAATAATAATACAATAATAGTAGGGGACTTTAATATGCTTCTTACATCAATGGACAGGTCATCTAAACAGAAAATCAACAAGGAAACAATGGTTTTGAATGGCACACTGGACCAGATGGACTTAACAGACATATTCAGAGCATTCCATTCTAAAACAGCAGAATACACATTCTTCTCAAGTAGAAATGGGACAGTCTCCAGAATAAACCACATACTAGATCACAAATCAGGTCTCAACAAATATAAAAAGATTGAGATCATACCATGCATATTTTCTGACCACAATGCTATGAAACTTGAAGTCAACCACAAGAAAAAATTTGGAAAGACCACAAATACATGGAGGTTAAACAACAGGCTACTATCTATAGTAGCCAAATTATGGAAAGAGCCCAAGTGTCCATTGACTTATGAATGGATAAAGGGATGTGGTATAAATATATATATACACACATACACACACACACACACACATACATATATATACATATATATATATATATATACACACACACAATGGCATATTACTCAGCCATCAAAAAGAATGAAATCTTGCCATTTGCAATGATGTGAATGGAGCTAGAGAGTATTATGCTATGTGAAATAAATCAGTCAGAGAAAGACAAATACTATGATTTCACTCATATGTAGAATTTAAGAAACAAAACAAATAATCATAGGGGGAAAAAAGAGAGAGGTAAACCAAGAAATAGACCCTTAATTACAGAGGACCAACTGATGGTTACTAAAGAGGAGGTAGGGGGGGTTAAATAAGGGACAGGGATTAAGGAGTGCACTTGTTAAAAAAAAAAAAAAAGGAGTGTACTTGTTATGAGCCACTGGGTGTTGTATGGAAGTGTTGAATCACTGAATTGTACATGTGAAACTAATATTAAATTGCATGTTAACTAACTGGAATTTAAATAAAAATTAAAAAGAAATGTTACAGACGGTGTATTTCCTTTACTGATTAACTGCCCTAAACTCCTTAAAAACCCCCGGGGCCAGGCAGAACCTCAGAGTTGGCCTTTGGACAAGAGTCCACCTTCTTCCTGGTTGGCCAGCCTCCTTAATAAAGCTCATATTCCTTTCCAACCAAAACTTATCTCTTGAGTATTGGCTTTTTGAGTGATTGGGAGCCAATCTTGGGTTTTGGTAACAGCAACCTCATTTAGGATAATTCTTGAGAGTAACAGATGAAATATTTCCTTTTTCAGGCACCTGGGTGGCTCAGTTGGTTAAGCGACTGCCTTCAGCTCAGGTCATGATCCTGGAGTCCTGGGATCGAGTCCCGCATCAGGCTCCCTGCTCAGCAGGGAGTCTGCTTCTCCCTCTGACCCTCCCCCCCTCATGCTCTCTCGATCTCATTCTCTCTCTCAAATAAATAAAATCTTAAAAAAATAAAAAATTAAAAAAAGAAATATTTCCTTTTTCTACATGAAATTAAATAACCATTTAAAAAACCCAAAATTTACTCTTAAAGCAATTACTTAATAGTACATATGCAATCCACCAAAAACAGAATTAAAAGACAAATTTAATCAATAATTAGATATTTTGTTTCTTTGGTAGACAACACCATGCATTTTAATATTTCTGTATTTCTAGATATTTGAGATTATGCTTACATCTTCAAAGATATTCAGATGTAGGGTATCATCATAGACAAAAGAAAAGTTGCCAAATTTCCATGAGTTTTTGCTTTTTATAAAATATGTGACAATCTAAAAGTGTGCTCTTTGTTTGAATTTGTAAACTTGAGGACATCCATATTTTATCAAATGCAAATCCTAGAGTGGGTGTAGCACAATATAGATGCTAAAAGTTTTAGAAATACTTAAAAATGATTACTTTATTTCCACATTATAATTTTATTTTGGCCCATTTCTGAATCTACTGATATATTATTTTCTCTGTGAAATTAGCTTGCTACTTATACTGAAGTACTTTCATAGCAGGAAAGTTATTTCAACTGATGAAAACTCATGGAGTAAAATAAGAGTCTCTACAAATACCATTTTACAGAACAAAAACAAAAACAGAGATCGCTCTCATTTTCATTCAGACCTTGAGCTCTCACTGCATGACACACATGCATTGCTTACTGCAAATGATACCATCTCAAAGGCAAAGTCTTTTTCATGGAAGCATATTATTTTCTCCTAGGTCTTATGCCCATCCACCAGCTGAAACCCACTGAGTGACTTCTGTTGAAATCATGTGGGAAAAGCCCAGGATACTTGCCCAAGTCTCTGACCTATGAAATTATGGACTATAATAAAATGTTTGTTTTTATAGGCCACTAAGTTTGGGAATAGTTTGGGATGCAGCAATAACTGAGGTGGAATTAGGTAACTAGAAATGGATGCTGCAGTAAGAAAAAACTTAAAACACGTGTTGACTTTGGGACCAAGTCATAGTCAGAAGCTTGTGGACTTTGGAGACTTTTGTGGTGGCTGAAAGGATGAGGAGGAAATTGTTATCAGAGGATGGAGAAAAACCCCAACCACTCTCATCTCAGTAGTGTGGAAAACGGAAAATCCAACTAATTAACTATTGTATTTGGCTAAGGAGATTTCCTGGCAAAATCTTGAAAATGTTACTTCACTTTTTATGGGCTCAAGGTAAAGATCTTCTTGACGGGTAAGGCTGTGAAACCCTTGTTTTTACTTCAGGAGATTGAAAAGTTGCCTCATCAATTTTCTGAGCTAGATTAAAAGGTTTCTAAGAATCTTAAGAGCATTCTCCCACAGAATCTTGATTCCTGGTCCAAAGTAGGGAAACCTAGGTAGCCCACAAAAATGGTAAGAGAATTCAATGAGCAGAAGTACCATCAACTTCTACTAAAATGGATGAGTACAGTTCAAAATGCAGACAGCTTAAAAAATTCTCAAATTTCTATGGGCAGGTTGTGGAATGAAAGTCTACTCAGCAGCAAACATAGTCCATATTTTATAGAAAAGTAAAGGTGACTCAGAAGACAAAACTGGAGCCCAAATGGTGAAGTCAAAATCCACAAAGAATCATTTGCAGGACATATGGCTGGGCTCCAGTCATGTAACTGGAAGGAGGTGCTTATCTAGACTTCAGAACTGCAATGAACCAGTACCTACAAGGAGGGTGGTACTCCCCAGCCCTCCCCACCCTGAACAAGAGTCTCTACTTCAGTTACCCTATTCTCCCAGCACCTTTGCATGTTGACTAGGTTGAATGGATAACTTCCTCTTGAGTCCTTTTGATCTTTTGACAAAGAGGAAACAGTATCAAGATTGGCCCTTGGGGAGCCTAATTTACCCTTGGACCTTATTTAGATGGCAAGATCCCAAACTTTAAGACAATGAAGCTGGGATTTTTAGGAAGGTGTGTGTGTATTTTGCATGCTGGAAGAATGTAAATAATTGTCACTAGAAGGAAGATTGCTTCAGATTAAAGATGGCCAAGAGGTCTTGCAGTTTATACCCAGTCTCTTGAAACTCTGGGGCAAACTAGCTACCTTGCTTATATCCCTGATACCCCTGATAAGCCATGTGAGAGAAGCCACATATAGGTCCTTTTTAATTTTTTTTTTTTAATTCAGAGAAAGCTTACAAATACAGTTGTTGTTTTTTTTTAAAGATTTTATTTATTTATTTGACAGAGAGAGAGACATAGCGAGAGAGGGAACACAAGCAGGAGGAACGGGAGAGGGAGAAGCAGGCTTCCCACAGAGCAGGGAGCCTGATGCGGGGCTCGATCCCAGGACGCTGGGATCATGACCTGAGCCGAAGGCAGACGCTTAACGACTGAGCCACCCAGGCGCCCCTACAAATACAGTTCTAACAACTCTGTATATTATCCGAATACAGAATAGATCCTTTACCCACAAATATTCCCTTGTGCTGCCCTTTATAATTAAGCCATTTCTGCACCTATCCCTTTAAAACCAGTAATATATTCTTCATCCCTGTCATTTTGCCTTTTTTAGAATGCTATATAAATGGAATCATGCAATATTTAATTTTTAAGTCTGGCTCTTTTACTTAGCTTAAGTTATTGTATCAGTTTATTCCTTTGAGCTGTTGAGTAGAATTCCATTGTATGGACAAGCTACAGTGTTTATTTGCTCACTGATGGACTTTGGGTGTTTTCCCAGTATTTTATGATTTTAGAAAATTCTTCTGTATGCATTTGTGTACAGGTTATTAAGTGAGCATAAGTTCTTGTGTCTCTTAAATCCCACCTAGGACCAGTAGGATTACTAGCTATATGCGAAGTATATGTTTACAGGTAGAAGAAAATAAACTGTTTTCTAGATTGGCTGTACAATTTGCACTCTCATCAACAATATATGAGACTTACAGTTGTTCCGGTATCCTTACCAGGACTTGGTATTCTCAGACTTTTAAAAAATTTAATTTTAGCTATTCTAATATGTGTGTAGTGGTAACTCTCTGTGGTTTCAATTTGAATTTTGCTATTGACTAATAATGTTGAGCAGTTTTTTGTGAGCATATTTGTAATATATACATATTATTTATTTACTTATTTATTTATTTATTTATTTAGTGAAGTATCTATATAAATCATTTGCCCATTAAATTTTTTTCTTACTGTTTTGAGAATTATTTATATATTCTAAATACATGTCCTTTGCCAGATCTGAGATTTGCAAACATTTTTTTCCCCACAGCATATAGGTTTTTTTTCTCCTTCTATTAGCAGCATTGTTCACAAAAGTTTTTAATTATGACAAAGTTCACTTTATCAACTTATCTTATAATTTGTGTTTTTGGTTTTATATCTAAGAACTCTTTGCCTAACCTAAAGTCACTAAAATTTTCTCTCATGTTTTGTTTTCTTCTAAAAGTTTTAGAATGTTAGGTTTCATATTTAGGATTATGATCCATCATGAGTTAATTTTTGTATAAGGTATGAGTATGTGTTGAAGATAATTGTTTTTATTTTGTATGGTTGACAAATTGCTCTAACACTATTTGTTGAAAAGACTATACTTTCCTATTGAATTGCCTGTAGAACTTTTTCAAGACTCACTCAATCATGTATGTGTGGGTCTATTTCTAGACTCTATTCTCTGCCATTGATCTATGTGTCTAGACTTCACTAATATCTGATTCTCTATAGTGGCACTTTCTAGTGAGTTTTAATATTGGGTAATTCAAGTCCTCTAACTTGGTTCATTCTTTTCAAAATTATTTTGGCAATTTAAATTTCTTTTCTTATCCACACCTAAAAAAATTCCTGTTAGTATTTAAAGTGAAATTGCATTAAAACTATAGATCAGTTTGAAGAGAACTGACATCTAAGCAATGTCTTGAGTCTTCTGATTTATAAACAATGCACATCTATTTCTCTCTTTGATTTCTTTTATCAGCAGTTTATAGTTTTCAGCCCATAGATCTAGCATATGTTTTGTGAGATGTATGTAACTGTTGCATTTTATTTGAAAAAATTATTTCTGTATTAAAGTGGGATAAAAATGAGTGTGCTTATGATTTTATATTTTTCTAACTGGGGGAACAACTAAATAAATTTTAAATATGGACAGTATGTTTGACAAGTTGCGTTGTGAAACTATTTCTCAAATAAAGGCATTAAATGAATGTAAGTACTGAATCTGAGTATATTTGGGCTGAAATATTTATGCATTTTAACTCAAAGAAATTACAATTGGGAATATCTTTCATTTAGCAGAATTTTTCTCACTTTACCAAGTACTGTGGAGCAAATATTTTGTCAATGAAAAATACTGTTCTATTATAAGTCATTTGAAGGTTTCAATTGTTTCTAATTTAGTAATCATAATATTCAACTTTAAAGAAAATTTTAGATAATTTTATGAAAAAAAAAAACACCTTAAAACCAGCAGTAACAAGACCATATAGGAAAAATAACTCATTTTCCAGAAAAACATCAATGATGCAGTATTGGAAGCATACACATCTAAGGAACTAAGAAATTGACTGTTTGCCAAGGCAGTTATTCTGCCTCTGTTGTATTTTAATGGTCAGATAATTTACATAAAAAGTCTGATTTTTTTTGTTTGAATACAAACATATAGGCATACATTACTTTTATTATTTTATAATGAATTTTATTAGTTGAAATAGGTTTAAATAAATATTTTGTAAATTCTCAATATAGTAAAACTAATTTGTTAGGCAATAAATAATTTTCAAAAATGAATTTACATTATCTCAGTTCCTTCCTTTATTCTCAAATTTTTTCCTATTTGGAAGATAGATTATATGGTCACCTTAACCTAAAGCATAGTAGTGAACTCATTACATTATAATGATCCTTATAAAGGCAGCTATCCAAACACCTAAATACCTGTAGGATCAGTTGTAGTTTATAGGTACATATAGACTCTATTCTGAATATAAAAGTAGTGGGAATATCTGCATTCAGAGTTCAAATATTGAATCAATTATCTTTTGCTGTGTAACAAATCACCTAAATTTAGTGGCATAAAACAGCAATTTTATTTGCTCACGATTCTGTGGATCTGCAAAATGGGCTAAGATCAGCTGGGATAGGATGGAACTCTGTTGGGTCTTGTCTGTGATCACTCAAACAACTTTAATCATTTGGTTGCTTGGTTGGGGTGGAATGATCTAAGATGCTTCAATCTTAGGTCTAATCTTTACTTGCTGACTGTTGATGGAGGCACCTTGGTTCTGCTTCACACAGTTACTTATTATCTATCAGGCTAGAAAAGTCTTTATACGTCAGCCTTGGGGTTCTAAGATGGTAAAAGCAGAAACTGCAATGCCTGTCCAGGTTTAGGCTCAGCTCAGCAAATCGTATAGTGTCACTTTTGCCACACTCTTTTTGATTAAACCAAGTAACAAGACCAGTCCTCGTTCAAAGAGAGGGGAAATAAAATTGATTCCACCTTCTGATGAGAGGAAGAGAAAGGTCACATTTCAAAGAGGTATGCAAAGAGGTATGGGAGGAGATCCTTGCAAATAATTTACCATTAGTGGGCGCCTGGGTGGCTCAGTTGGTTAAGTGACTGCTTTCGGCTCAGGTCATGATCCTGGAGTCCCGGGATCGAGTCCCACATCGGGCTCCCTGCTCGGCAGGGAGTCTGCTTCTCCCTCTGACCCTCCTCCCTCTCATGCTCTCTGTCTCTCATTCTCTCTGTCTCAAATAAATAAATAAAATCTTTAAAAAAAAATAATAATTTACCATTAGACATTAGGACAATGGATGAAAAAGATGGTAAAAAGTCAGGAGTTGGTGCATGAGAAAAATTGACCTGTATTTTTCTTCAATATGCATATCTCCTAGAGATATTACATTAAATCATAGCATTTTCTTTGTAGTAAAATAATTTTAAAATATTAAGAAAATTTATACATCACTCAGACATGCTTTAGAAAACAATAGCTTGACAACTTTTCTTTCTTCTGACTAAACACTTTTCTCACAAGAAGAAGGATCACAAAGTATTTTAAAAACAGAGACTTCCTGTTTCCATTTATAGCCTCAAAATCACAAATACTTTATTATTAAGGAATATGTAGGGAAAAAAACCTAAGGAGGGCAACGTAACAAGGGTATTCTATATTTTGAATCAGGTGGTTATTACTTTAAAACTACAAGAATGATATCATTTTATGGTGCAGATTAGGAAGAACAGATCTAAAATTGTATAAAGTAAGAGATTATTTGTTCATCTCTGACTTTCATTTAGCTTTGAATCCAAATGAGGGAAACTGTCCTTTTCTCAGCATACAGCATAATCGGCATTAGCTAAAAATTTCCTAGCATAGTTTTTGTAAGAGTAAGATTTAAAAAAAAAAGTATGACAAAGCATAACTCAAAAAATGTTTTTAAAGGAGAGAAATGGGAAGAAAATATCTTTAAGTTTTAACAAATGTTCTTCATTAGGAAGCAGAAAGGCCCAAAATTGAATCAGTGGTTTAATATTTGCAGGCATAGTAACCAGGAGCATATCTAAATCATTTGGGGCTAAGATCTTTTGTCCAATGTTTTAATATGAACTATTTTGAGAAATATGATTTGAAGAATAAGAGCACTAAAGCTTGCTTCAAGTACTGAATTGGTCGGGATGAATTAAGTTTTATAACATATTTTACAGTAACTGTAGTACTAAAAATTGTCGAGGGCAAACAATTTAGCCCTAGTAAGTAATAAGAAATAGAAGCCTCAGCAAAGAAAGAGGATTACAAAAACATATTGCATTCTGACTCTAATGGCCAATAGACTTTTATAGGGCAAGATACTGCTAAACTCAAACAGCAATTTAAGAAGGTAAAGTAATCTCCCTCTTCTGTTTGAAATATTTGCTTTTTCCTTTCTGCTCAAGGGTAACATGAAGTTAGACGGAAATTCAGATTTGCAATGTAAGTAATTTGCAATTGTAAAGTCTCCATGATCACAGCAGACAAATGACAGCCCTTAAAGCCTGTCTGCTGGCATTTCATCACTTTTCCCAGAAGGACAAAAACTACTAGAAGGGAATTTCTATGAACACATCATTCCTTTTCTTAAGTTATCTTGATCCCAGTTTGCATCCTTAGGAGCAGAGTTGTGGGGAAGGGATGACCATAGAAGAGAGATGCCAGATTATTGGAAGCCGATTCTGTTGGCTCTGTTGTTTTGCCTTAACCTTCCTATTTCACAGCAGCAAGAACAACTTATTTGATTGTATGAAGCTCCATATGGGTTGTGCAACTAAAAATATTTATTTGGGAAATCCAGAAATAAGGTATTTCCTCTATTCTAATTTGAGGTTTACAGAAAATTTGCACAAATAGTACAGATTGTTTCTGTAAACCTTTCACCCACCTTCCCCTAATGTGATATATAACCAGAAAACTAACATTGATACAATACTATTAACCTGTCTACAGACTTCCTGTGAATTTCATGAGTTTTCTCTCTAATGTCCTTTTCTCGTTTTTCTGGCTTAGGATCCAATCCAAGCTCTCACATTGCATTTAGCTGTCCACGGTCTCTTCCAATCTGTGACAGTCCCTTAGCCTTTTTTTTTTTTTTTGTCTTTCATGTCCTTGACACTTTTGAAGCCGATCATTTTATAGAATGACCCTCAAGTTTGAGTTTGTCTCATGTTTTCTCACAATTAGATTGGTATTATTCATATTTTTTTTATCTGACAGAGAGAGAGGGAGAGAGCCCAAGCAGGAGGAGTGGGAGAGGGAGAAGCAGGCTCCCCGCTGAGCAGGGAGCCCGATGTAGGACTCCATCCCAGGACCCCGGGATCACGACCCTAGCCAAAGGCAGACGCTTAACCAACTGAGCCACCCAGGTACCCTGGTATTATTCATTTTTAACAAGAATATCACAGAAAGGATACTCTTCCTTTCTCATATCAGTGGCATTCGATGTTGACATGTCTCATTATTGGTGATGTTAAGCTTGATTACTTCTGTAAGCTGGTATCTGCCAGTTTTATTCACAGTAAAGTCATAGTGAAGTTTGTTTTCTGTTTGCATTATATCTTGGGTCTCCCAACCCAAATCCTGGCTGAGTTCAATTATTACTTGTTTCTGGTGAGGTGAAACATTACCATGTTTCTATAAGTTAGAGCCATACAAAATTATTCTCAGATGCCTAGGGCATTTACAAAACATTTTGTCATTTCCGAAATTTGAATGTTACATAAAATAGATGTTTACTAAATGTTTATAGTGTTGCTATAATTTTCAGTCAAAAAAACTGTTGTTAAGGGACGCCTGGGTGACTCAGTCGGTTAAGCGTCTGCCTTCAGCTCAGGTCATGATCCCAGGATCCTGGGATCGAGTCCCGCATCGGGCTCCCTGCTCTGCGGGGAGCCTGCTTCTGCCTCTGCCTCTCTCTCTCTATCTCTCATGAATAAATAAAATCTTTAAAAAAAAAAAAAAAAACTGTTGTTAAAACAATGGTGTGTCTTAAAAGTGATAGCACCTTAGAATGATATGTGAACTCACAGAAAGAATGAAGTCTTAAAGTTGAAGGATTTAGGTCTATCTGGGTCACACTCAGAATTTATATTTTACATAACTGTGACCAAACTATAAAGACCCTGCAGGGATATGTCCCATTATTAGTCATTAAATATTCTGGTTTTTCTCTACATGGTTCTTTCTTTGGAGAGGCAATATAAACTGTATGTTTTTAAGGTGTACAACATGATGATCTGATATACATATACATAGAGAAATGATTAACTATCTGAACTGAATATTTTTCTTTAAACACCCAATTAGAAGCAAACAGCCCACTTCTCATTTCTTTTTTTTTTTTTTTAAGATTTTATTTATTTATTTGACAGAGAGAAAGAGAAAGCACAAGTAGGCAGAGAGGCAGGCAGAGGGAGAGGGAGAAGCAGGCTCTCCACTGAGCAGGGAGCCCGATGTGGGGCTCGATCCCAGGACTCTGGGATCACGACCCGAGCCGGAGGCAGCCGCTCAACCAACTGAGCCACCCAGGCGCCCCGCCCACTTCTCATTTCTTGAGTCCTTCATGCCTATGGCATTATATTTCCACTGTGGCCTTTAGCACTTGGTCTGCAAAATCATACACTTCATTTTGGATGGTCATGGGTAAAAATTTCAGGTAATCTTACCACTGATTTCCATGTACTACTAGTGTTCTTTCCTTACAGGAGTTGAAATATGCATGGCCTTCAAATAAAAACAGGCCAACTGCACAGTCCATGGTTCCTATTCGTGCAACTTACCCCTGGTGACAAATATTAATCCAGTGGTGTTCAGTGGTTATAACAGAAACCACGTTACACACACACACACACACAAAAAGGACTTAACACTGGGAATTAGACATACATAAAATTACTAGAAAACTAAAGAAGAATTATGCTATAGATTTTACTTGTCAGCCAAGCTGTCCCCTGCCTGATTCAAGAAGATGGGAAAACAAGAGACTCCAGGAAAACACACTGCTGAAATGTAGGAATCAAGAGACCATCACAACTGGGCCACCATGAAGTAGTAGATATGCCCTATTTACTAAATATTCTGTATTCCTTCAACAAGCATGAAACTAGTGACAAGAATTGGGAACTCCTAACTCTGCTGCAGAAAAACTCAATGCTACCAAAACCCCAGACATGGGAAGATATTGGTCAAAGGGCACAAGGTTGCAATAATATAGGATGAATAAGTCTAAAGATCTCTTGTACAGCATGATGACTCTAGTTAATAGTACTGTATTAAACAGTGGATATATGCTAAGAGAGTAGATTTTAGGTACTCCCATCGCACAACAAAGATGTAACTATGTGAAGAGATATGTTAATTGACTCAACTGTAATAATCATTTCTCTATGTATATGTATATCAGATCATCATGTTGTACACCTTAAAAACATACAATTTATATTGCCTCTCCAAAGAAAAAACCATGTAGAGAAAAACCAGAGTATTTAATGACTAATAATGGGACATATCCCTGCAGGGTCTTTATAGTTTGGTCACAGTTATGTAAAATATAAATTCCGAATGTAACCCAGATAGACTTAAATCTTGAATTCAGTTCAGAAAGTTAAATTTTTAAGTTTAAAGAAAAATATTCAGTTCAGAAAGTCCATGGCTGGACTACTGGGGATTTTTTCATGATTTTCCTCAAAGAGTATCTTATATCCTGTACCTTTATGGACAAGGATTCTATGGCTGAAAACCAGATGCAAAAAATGAATCTGTGGGTTGCTAAACCAGCCAGCACATTATATTCTTTCTCTTGCAAGGTGACATATATATGAATATTACGGCCTTGATTGCAAAGAGTGAAACTTCAACTGTTAGAATGGTTAAAAAAAAGAAAGGGGGGGAGGATTTAGAAAGCTCCAAGTATTCTGAGCAACAAAACTCCACTGCCCCTGTGTTTGCAGAAGCAGTTCCTCCTCCCCAGTGTGATGACTGATATGCCTATTCTCATTATACTCCACCTCTAGCAACCATCACTGCCCCCACCGCTGTACCTAAGTTTGGATCTCTGACAGCAGCCAGGAATAGCCAATTATAGTTAATCCCAAGAAGAGAAGTTTTACACCCCAAGAAATTGCTAGGTGTTTCTAATTTACATGTGCGTAAACACTTACATGGAGTAATAGTTTCTGAGAGTACTAGACCATGGAGTGTTGAAATAAACTTTGGAGGACAGATTAAATTTATTGATATGGGTGTATCTGTAGAGATTCTGGATTCGGTGTATTAGAGAGCTAAGAGCTAAGGTTCCCATTGTTTGCTCATTTGGTTAACAGAAAGTGGAAACAGCAGTGACCTGTGCTAATAAAGTTGATATACTATACCTTTGTTAGTCAATTATAGAAGATATCCAAAGACTTAGGAAATAAGGGACATAGAAACGGATTTTAAATGCGGAACTAATTCATTCATTCCCCACAACTATGTACCCCAAGAGGGCCCATTTATTAGGGCTTTGAAAAATACACTGGTGAGTGAAGGAACAACATTTTAAAATAGCACTGTGATGGCTGTCCTCTTAAGCCAGAGATATTGCCACTGAAATGTGCTCCTAGGTTTCAATAGTAATGAAAGCTGTCAGTGTGACAGATATCACTTAGCATTATTTACTTAATCCCAGAGGCAAAATAGACATGATTACATAACTGGAGCAGAGTTGGAGTGGGTATTCAGAACATGTGAATCATAGTGATCTTTGATTGTAGATGGTTGATTCATAGGCTTGAAATATATAGGTAGTTCATTAAGGAAGATTCTACTTGTTCTGAACAATCAAAAGAACCCTAGGGCTGACAAACAGGATTTATGTGAGTTACCAATAGAGACACAAAACTTCATTTAATTAGAAAACATGAGTGAGTTCACAGATTCAAGTTCCTCTGGAGTAGGACATTGCAAATGCATGCCATGATTCTCCCTACAGAGACCCACAGCAATTTATTTTGACTGCGTGTTGAGGAACAAGAACTATGAAGAACAACGTTTCTGAAAATATTGGACCACCATTCTGAGTTAATTCCAGTTCCTAGACCTACAAAATACTACTGTTGTCAAATCGTCGGAGTAACAGGTTATGAGAGTCAGATAATAATGAAATTTTGATGAGAATTTATCTCACATTGGTTCCGATGGTTCTGTGAATCCATTCTGTTTTATTTTCTCATTTCCTAAGTGAATGGCTGGATATATAGAAAGTCACCACTGCAGAATTCTCATATAATCTCTTGACCTGTGAAGCAAGAATTATGAAAGTGGGAAGATGCACGTGGAATTCTCTAAAGCCCTTTTCTTGCCAATATTGTTAGTGATGAGCAGTGTTGGATCCTGAGGGAGCCAAAGAAATTAATGCCTCCTTCAAATGACTTGTATGATGGTGGGGTAGTGATTCCTTTAACATGCCCATTAAACTTTCATTTTTTGGCCTACACATAAGATACTTGAATCTTGGGAAATTACAATGGATTTCCTTAATTTTATTCAGCTGATTACTTCAATTATAGCTGTTATTTCCATGAGTATATACTCTCTTTGTTGGAGCAAACCAATAGATCCATTGGCACCTGGTTTATGACTGATGTGTTAAATACATGTCTTCTAAATTCTTAAGAGAGAACATCAGGAGTATTAGCTTTCACCTGGTAGAAATATCTTTGCTGTTTTGCAAAGAAGGAATAGGTCCATCTCTGCAGCCCAGTTGCCATAATTAAGTCTATGAGGACACTGATCATCCAGCATCACAAGACATCCCAGTGGTCTATTATATTGAAGATATCATGCTGCTAGAATAAATAGGTGAGTAGAAAATAGCAGATATTCTTATAAGAGCCAGAGAATAGGAGATAAACCCCAAGAACTTCAAAAATGTTTTAGGGCATCAAGATATTAGAGCCTGTCTGGGTATCTCTTTAAAAATGAAGAGCAAGTTGCTTCCCTCCCACTAAGAAAGAGGAACAATACTGACTAGGTATATCTGAATTATGGCAGCAACATACACCACATTTGAATGATGATGCTTTGGCCCATTCATCAAGTAACCATGAAACTGCTAGTTTTGAGGAACAATCAACCTAGAGCTCCCTCTACCAAACCTGCCCACATTTTTGTTAAGTATTTTAATCTTTGCGTTGTATCCATTTCCACATAAAATAACTAGTGTGTGTTTTGCTGTTATGGAATTCAATGTGGAAAGATGGGAGAGAGAAAGAGATTTGAAATTAACATCAGAAGTTGAAATGGTTGAGATGTTTGAATTTGTTCAAACTCTGGAGCAGATTTCCCAAACTCTGGAGCCAAGTTCCAGATATATCCATGGAGGTGGGTGATTGAACTTACGTGGAAAAGATGTTTATTAGAGGTGAGAAGGTTGGGGGGATGAAGGTGCTGGATGTGGCAACCACTTAGAATTAAGGCAGATGGAGAAGACTCTGGATCAGCTGCTCACGTCTTAGATGGATGGAGTAACCACAACACTGGCATATGACGAATCTAAGCAGGGAAGGAGTGTGGATAGTCAACGAGAGTAGCTTCAAAGCAGGATGGAAGAGGAAGTGTCTGCAAGTGGAATGAAGAAGTGAGGAAAACGTCCTGTTCATGGGTTATGGGAGACTTTTTCAAGGATTGAAGTAGTGGAGAGAGTCCTCCTTCAGTGATACCCAAGAAAATGGAGATACTCTTCATCATAAAGGGTGTGTATGTGGGGGAGGTGGAGTGGGGGAAGGAGCTGGTAGGAGTGGAAAAAATTAAGTTGTCAACTAAGAAACAGTGATTCCAGAGGAGACAGTGGACAGCTTAAGGAGGGAGAGAGGAAGTGGGAGATGGATCATAGGTGAGGAAAGCATGCCCCAGAATGATTTACTTCAAGGACTGTGCATGAAAATACATGGCATGTGAAACATGACATCTGCAACTAGCAACAAGCTTCTGAAAAAATAACCCTCAAGACACATCCTGGTTAATGGAGGTGGGAGGAAGAGCAGGGTAGAGGCCTGGTGTCTGGGTTCTGGGCATCTCTCTGTTGGAAGCTTAACTAATAGGGGGATTGATCTTTAATTTCTTGGGGATATTTTCAGGCAATTCTTAAAAACTGTCTCATGAAGAACTTCACTCTCAGAGGTCTAAGACCAGTTTCTTTTTCTATTTTTGAGTTAATTATACCTTTATAGAACCTTCTTCTGGCATAGCTAAGACAGTAATGTCATATGTACTATGGGTATCTCCCAAAGATTTGTTGCAACTGGAACGGTCTTGAGGGATGAACTACATGGGAAATATTTTGAGATCAATTCTATTAAATAGTGAAAGTATGATACAACAGTGGTTATAGGAGTAAAAGCAAAACATAAATATCATCACAGAAGTAGAAAAGGAAACAAATCTGGTCCTTATGTCAGACATGGAAAATAAATTTGAAACAAATCTGAATGTATTTACAATTAGTCCGAGGGTGTGTGTCTGTGTGTGTGTGTGTGCAAGCACACATATAAAGTTTGAAAAATAACATCTAAAAAAGAAGTAAACACATTAATAAGACAGAGAATGTAGCCTGGCCTCCAGTCCATATGCATTACTAGTTTTGCAAATAGCGAGGGGCATAAAAATGTATCCGTTTCCCCTCAGAATGCACAGTGCTTTTGTCTCATTTTCTCCTGCTGTTCTGTATGCTACCAAGCAACAAGGATAAAAATATTAGCCTTGGGCAATTGGACTCATGAGTACCCCTATAAATATGTACTTTGGAGTATATGTTCTCAACAACAACAATATTCTTCCCAAAGGAGTAGAACTCGGTTCTTGGTAAATGAAAGAAGAATATTACTCCTTTTACATATAATTCAGAGATATACATAGAGTATATAAACAGATACATGGTATATCAAAAGTATTAAAATTTCATAGGGAAGGCAATTAGGGTAAACGATGTCTAAAAAGCCTCCTTAGGGAGGCATAATGGGGAAACAAATGGCTGAGAAACATTGCCTTACAGAAAACTAAAGGAAAAAAAAGTGAAGCAGAGCTTATTCATTTCTTTTTGGATCAGCTGTTAAATTTTGATTAATCATATTTAATTTTATAGCACATGGGTGAGGAATAGCAATTATCTTTATAGTGAGTTAAAATATGATAAAGAGTAAAATATACTTAGAATCAGAATTTTTAACCATTTTAGTGGCTGTTTCTTGGGATGTGTACCTAACATGCATATAATACAGGGTATATTAGAATTAAATGATCGTCAAAAGACTGAGTGAGCAGAAACCACAGGAAGACCTGATATGGATAAAAAATTATTTTAGAAAGAGAAAATCAGTGAAAGAACAATCTAAAGCAAGCAAAATGACTTCCACCAGAGAAGGGGGTTAAATTTCATCCCATTAGCTCAGAGAAGGATCAGCCATTCTCTTACTACCTCTGGAGGAGAGTCATGAGCCAGGCCAGAGGCTTCCTGGAGGTCTGGAAGTGACACTTCACCTCCTAACACCATTAAGGGATGGAGGCAACTCCAGGGAAGAGAGAGCAAGATGAGAGTTCAGATAGGGAAAAGTAGAGAGGAATTCTTCACCAATTCCAAAAATCTGTAGAAAGAAGTGTCCTGGCAGGGCTGGAAGACGTAACAGAGGAGAAAACATTCCCAAATTTACCCTAAGGGGAAAAATAAGACTTCATTATCATGTATAGATGAATTGAATGGGTTTCAGATGAAGATTGCCCAGGACTCATCTATGAATATTTGCAGTTCATCTACTTCATGTTGATATATGTTGTAAGCTCATTTTTGTTAATTAAGCTCTTAATATAACCTTATGAAAGAATTATTTGTCTTGTGCTTTAGCTAGTCTCTAGAGTGTTGGCAATATTCCAAGAAACTACTAAGGAGGAGTTCTAAAAGATAGTGCGGATCATAGTGATATATATGTGCTCGTAATAAATCTATATACCTTCATGTTCTCCCATAGAACAAATAGTTTGTTATCAAGTCTTGAGATTGAGAACAAAATTGCTTTCCTTGTATTTTTAAAACCAAATCTTGAAGTCTAAACTCATTTGATACACATACACACACACACACACACACACACATACACACACATCATTGTTACGTAGGAATTTTCCATTTTCCAAATGACTCCCTAAACAACATGAACAGCTTAACTATATGTCTGCATCTGTTCTATTTGACAGGGCACTTGTGACACAATCCCAGGTCCCCTGTCATCTGGCTTGTTTGAGCCCATGTGAAGCATAGTTAGTTAGCTTGTTTTATAGATAGGCTGCTAGTTTCATCACAGCAATGGAAATGTATCATCTAACCGGTCTAGAGAGTGTCAGTGCTAACTTTAACTCATTCATCTGTCAGAGATTCAGCATCACAGCTGAAGAGCTATTTGCAATTTAAATTGATTGCCAAGTACTTAACATTAATTGACATGCTAAATTCATGACTAAGTAACAAATTATGCCTAGTGCCAATCATCTTAGAGAACTCAATTCCCTCTCTTGCTGCCCATTTTATCTTTAGAGGTTGAAATGACATTTTGGAGTATATTCTTTTAGAAAATCAAATTCTCTTAGAAAAAGGTGCCTGATAATATCTTGAAGATGAATACCATTGCTATGAACTGTTCATGAGAATCAGATCTTTTCTATGCCATGTTAGGTGGCCAACAGTGCTTAATTGATCTAGTAGCAGTGAATTCTATACAACATCTTCCTTTAGAGAGGACCATGTGCAGATAATAGGCCCTTTCCATTATAAATTAGCTGTAGTAGGCAGAGACGAGAGTTAAATTGACACTACATTTACCCCTATAATCTTCCTCCTTTTTTCTTAACCCAAATATTTCAAATGCATAAACAAAATACAATTAACCTTTCAATCTGCATAGTCAGAGTAACAGGAAATTCTACAAAATTCTACAAAAATATGTGGGTCCAGTAAAAGAGAAAAATTGCAAAAGTGTGTGCCTGACAACTCCCTTCTCCCCATAAAGCTTTCTTTCTGTTGTTATTAGTTTCTCTTTGGCACTTTCCCCCCATAGAATTGGAAATATGCTTTTAAATATCATATTCCTTTTAATAACATTGCAGCATAATTAGGCAATTGTATTCTTCATGGTATTCTTTATAAGAAATTTTACCTGTGTGAACAGGATCTGCAAACAGTCTCTTTTTGAGACACGTGAATATAAGGATGCTCCTGTAAATGACTACACCAGGCAGAGATTTATTCGTATTTCTGATGGGGTCACCAGGATGTGTAACCTTCATGCATACCTATCTTTCTGCAGCCTTTCCCATAAATATGCCCTATTTCCTATTCGTGCTTATAAATGATAGTTCAGAACACATTCATGCTGCCACTCACTGGTTACTCATGCTTGAAATTAAAAATCTTTCAGACCAATGCTATTGCTGTATTTGGTTAGGCTTTACCCATTACTCAAAGTAAGAAAAATAAGACAGTGAGGATAAGATGTTAACAGACATAATCTTAATGTTAAATGGATAGCAGGATGCTTTCAGGCTTTCCTAAAAGGATATGGAATAGCGTCCATCTAATCATATGCTACATTAATATTATTAAATCTAGAAATATGAATTACACAGAAATAGTCATTGAATACTATTACGACCCTCATTAAATGAACCTTTACAAGTACTTAAGTCATTGACAATAGATACAAAGGTCCAATGACTCATTTTTGGAAAAGTTTACAAAAAGACAGGAAAAAAGTGGACTTTCCTTCAAATTACACACATTTCCTTCTAATTGTCATTAAAAAAATACTGTTAAAACTAGTTGATATCTGAAATATTTGCTACTTGATATTTTAGATTTTTAAACATTATTCTTGATTACCATAAGCACTATAAAATAGGAGCTCTAATTTCTTATCATAGAGAACTCTCCATATAATTTTTTTTTAGAGAGAGCAAGAAAAAGAGCACGTGTCTGCATGTGGGCTCACGAGTGGGGTAGAGGTAAAGACAGAGGGAGAGGGAGAGAGAAAATCTTAAGTAGGCTCCAGGCTCAGCACAGAGCCCATTGTGGGGATCGAACTCACAACCCTAAGATCATGACCTGAGCCAGAATCAAGAGTCAGTTGCTTAATCGCCTGAGCCACCCAGTCTCCCCCATAAAAATTTTAATGTTTTAATGAACCTATCTCTCTATCAATACAGCTGAAAAAGCAAATGTTTTTTGAGGAAAGATAAAATTGCAAGGAAATTTTTGAATAAAAAAGCCATGTTCATTTGAGCAAAGTTAGCAAACAGTAACTTAATTATACACTTAGTTACTTAGCTCATACTTAAGAGATTGTAGCACCAATTTAAAACAGTGACCAGGACTCAGAACTGCAAAAATAGATCATATTGGGGGCACCTGGGTGGCTGAATCAGCTAAGCATCTGACTTTGGCTTAGGTCATGATCTCAGAGTCCTGGGATCGAGCCCCACATCAGGCCCCTTGCTTGGTGGAGAGTCTGTTTCTCCCTCTCCCTCTGCCCCTCCCTCCCTCTTGTGCACACACTCTCTCCCTCTGTTTCTCTCTCTCTCTCTCTCTCAAATAAATAAACAAAAATCTTAAAAAAAAAAGGATCATATTGCAAAGCAATACAAATAGCAAAGAGTTTATACACTGTGACAAGGACACAGTAGGGAAGTTTTCTTTCTGGAAAAAATACTCTTTGTTAGCCAGAATACATGTATACATATATTCAACAATATATATTTAAGAGCTACTTTGTGCTAAGAATTATTCTAGTTGTTAATGGTATAATGATGAATATTGCAGAGTGGATTGCTGCTCTATGGAGCCTATAATCAAAACATTCTAAATAAATGTCTATGGATTTAAACAGAATATTAAAAAGATGAAGAACACTTAAAACTAGATTGAATAAAATAATAGGATGTCAATGAAGTCTATTTGTTAAATCAATACAAGGAGTTAAATGCCATCTTTAAAAGCCAAATAAAGTAGTATAAGAAAAACTTACCATAATCATAGTGTGTGAATGAATTGCCTTTATGTAAGTCATTGAGATATTTGCTGTGAAGGAATCTAAAATGGACTGATATGATATTGCAGCTTTTTGGGGATTTTTATGGAGTTCCAATAATTTATCAGTGACAATTCTTTTTTTTTAAAGATTTTATTTATTTATTTGTCAGAGAGAGCACAAGCAGGGGGAGCGGCAGGCAGAGGGAGAAGCAGGCTCCCTGCTGAGCAAGGAGCCTGCGGAGCTCGATCCCAGGACCCTGGGATCATGACCTGAGCCAAAGGCAGACGCTTAACCGACTGAGCCACCCAGACGTCCCTCAATGACAATTCTGAAGTAGAGGGAATGTGCAGCACAGAAATATAAAGAGATAGAAATTCTGATTGAGAGAACAATGTACCAAATATTCAGTGTAATAGGTTTTACAGAAAGAACAAATGGAGAGATAAAAATTGAGTACTATTATTTTTAAAAGATTAACATCAATCATAGATTTAGAAAGCAGCAACAATTCCTAGCAAATAAAAAATTCCATATGAAAAAAAGGAGCTAAAACAAAATTATTAATGAAAGGAATGAAAATGGTGGCATTAAAAAGATCCCCTCAGATGAAATGATATGGAACTATATATGTCTATGTCAGTCATTTGAAATTTTTAAAGAAATGGATATATTTCCTAAAAAACAAAACTTTTGCAAAGTGTGCACAGTAGAAAAAGTGAATAGTCCTCGGGGCGCCTGGGTGGCTCAATCGGTTAAGCGTCTGCCTTTGGCTCAGGTCATGATCCCAGGGTCCTGGGATCGAGCCCCGCATCGGGCTCCCAGCTCCACGGGAAGCCTGCTTCTTCCTCTCCCACTCCCCCTGCTTGTGTTCCCTCTCTCACTGTCTCTCTCTCTCTCTCTCTCTCTGTGTCAAATAAATAAATAAAATCCTAAAAAAAAAAAAAGTGAATAGTCCTCTATCTGTTCAAGAATGGGATCTATAATTTTAATCTTTCCCCAAGTAGAATGACCAGCACAGATGGCATTACTAGTAAATTCTACCAAATAATTATGGAAGAAATGATGACAGTTTTACACAAACTATTTTACAGAGTAGGGGAAGAATGACTACTTCCCACTAGTGCAATAACTGATACCACACAGTGCTCTTGACAATGCAAGAAAATTATAGTTCAATATCCAAAAGGAATATCGCAGCAAAAATCCTAAACCAAATATCAGAAAGTTAAATCCAGCAATACATAAAAAGATGAATCAATTATGATCAAATGGGGTTTATCCCAGACCTGCAAAGATGACTTTCCAATTGAAAATCAATATATATTTGATTGATTTGAATCTAACCCATAATACTAACAGAATGAAGGAGAAAAGTCAATCATTTCCATGAATGCTGAGATAGCACTGGATAAAATTCAATGCCTGTTTGTGACTAAAAAAAAAAACAAAAAAACAACTTAGTGTACAAGTAATGGAAGAAAGCTTCCTCAATCTGATAAAGAGCACTTAGGAGAAATCTACAGGTAATACCATTCTTTTTTTTTTTAAGATTTTATTTATTTCAGAGGGAGAACACAAGCATGAGCAGGGTGGGAAAGTAGAGAGAGAAGCAGGCTCCACACTGAGCAGGGAGCCCAACGTGGTACTCCATCCCAGGACCCTGGGATCACCACCTGAGCTGAAGGCAGACACTCAACCGACTGAGCCACCCAGGCGCCCCAGTTAATACCATTCTTAATTGCAAAATATTGCATGCTTTCTCACGGACATCAGAAAAAACAAACAAACAAAGGTGGTCATTCTCTATCCATTTTATTTATCATTGTACAGGACTTGTGAACTAGTGCAATAAGATAGGATGGAAAGGGAGGGAAAGAGGAGAAGAGGGAGAGAGGGAGGAAAAGTGATTTAAAGCATAAATATTAGAAAGGAAGATGTACAAATGTACAGACAGTTTGTTGAACATATTCATAGAAAATACAAAGAAATTGGTAAACTACTACTAGAACTACCTAGGTTATCAAGTTCTTAGGATGTATGCCAATATTCCAAGATATAATTGTCTATCTATTCGTAGAAACAATTGGAAAATAAAATTTAAATTATAACATTTGCACACACATACACACACATTTCTAAGCTCTGTCTGCTGGGAAGGCCTAGAAGCAATGATACTTGTGTAGTAATGACCATACCTAGTAACCAGATCTGGGTTTCTCATACTGTTCTTCAATAAAAGGAACCAGGGATCCTTGGAGAATTTGCTGATTCTAGGGCTGGAGCAGGGAATATACAAGATGAGTCTAGAACATCTTGTGGTGGCAGGATGCAAGAAAGTACACCAAAAACAAAATGATGGAGATACGTGAAAAGAACACAGGAGTCAACTATACCGAACTCAAGCAAACATCATATTTATTTTGGAAATACTAGATATATCCCCTTTAAAGCCAGGGAACAATGTAAATTTCACTCAATACTGTTTTTGCTAAAACAGCAAGACAAGTAAAAGATGGAAAGCATATAAGGACCAAGAGAAACAAATTAACATATTATTGCTAGATAAAATGATTGCATGAAGGAACTGGAAAGTCTTAGGGCTAAAATGAAAGCATATTAAAACAATGTAAAAAACAATCGTATTCCTATATACCAGCAATAAAGAATTAGAAAATATAACTAAAATGTTGCAATTTTTAAAGATATATTTTAAAAATAAAGGGGAAATTATTAACATTAAAAGATACTCAAGAAATTTATGAGAAATTATATGACTTTGTTAAGTAAAAGGAGAGATACATTATATTCATGGATGGGAAGACTCAATATTTTAAGGTGACAATTCTTTCAACACTCCTTCATATAGTCAATTCAAGTTTATTTTTTGGAACTTGACAAGATAATTCTAAAGTTTATATGAAAAAGCAAACTTCCAAGAGTCAAGAATACTTTGAAAAAGAATCAAGTGTGTGTTTGGAAAGTTGTCCTACTAAATATCAAGTCCAATTTAAAGGTATAGAAAAATACCTTTGGTATTTTAAAGGTATAGGTATAGAAAAGTATAGGTAGGGGGCGCCTGAGTGGCTCAGATGGTTAAGCGTCTGCCTTCGGCTCAGGTCATGATCTCGGGGTCCTGGGATCGAGTCCCGCATCGGGCTCCCTGCTCCTTGGGAGCCTGCTTCTCCCTCTGCCTCTCTCTCTCTCTCTGTCTCTCATGAATAAATAAATAAAATCTTTAAAAAGAAAAAAAAAAAAGAAAAGTATAAGTAGGTATAGAAAGGTATAGAAAAATTGACCATTGGCACAAAATTAAGAATTCTGAAATTAAGAATTCAATATATATGAATATATATGACAGAGGTACAATTGTAAATTAGTAGAAGTAATTATTTAATTGTGAAATAAAAAAATAAATGTCTATTGCACATCATATATACATATACAACTACACAAAATTCCAGGTGGACTAAAACCTAAATAGGAAAAGCAAAATGCTTTTAGGAGAAAATATAAGAAAATGTCTTTATGAACTTGGATGAGAGAAGGATTTCTTCAGGCAAAGCACAAACCAGTGAGTAAAACAAGGTTAGATTTTGTAAATTAAAATGAAAATAATGTATACATCAAAAGACATCATGAACACACTGAAAAAAAGCAAAATTGGTATTTAAAATGCGTGTAACAAAGCATTCATCTTCAGAATAATATATGTGTGTGTGTGCATTGTAAAAATAAACAAGCATAAATGTAGAAAAGATATAAAAAGGCATTTTGCACAAAGGACACCAGAATGGTGAAAAAAATAATCAAGAAAAACGCATAACCACCCTATTAATCAAGGAAGTATGTAATAACAGCAATTATATCCAAAGTGAGTAAATATTAGTTGTGGGAGATGTAAAACAATAGAAAATCTCATAAAATTAATAGTAGGTGTTTAAGACAAAACGGCCACTTTGGAGTGCAATTTAGTAATATTTAAGTCAAATAATTTCATTTCTGAGAATATAACCTTGGGCCAAATAATTCCACTCCTGGGTATATATCCTACAGAATATTTTGCATATGCATATTAGAAGAAAATATGCAACAATTTTCAATCCAGAGTTTTTGTAGTAGTAAAAACATTAAAAACAATCAAATGTTCAGCAAATGTAGAACGGACAAATACAATATAAATATAATAAGGAATACTTTCCTGAAATGAAAACGAAATGAAAGAGTTGAAGGCTTATGTCAAAAAACATGAATTTGAACCAAAAAATCAAATTATATGTGGATACTACAGTATGGCTATTTTGTTCATGTTTTCATGACTGTAGAATGGAACTTTATCTCTTGATATCAAATTCGGGAACAAAGCTTCTTTTGGAAAGGTAGTGAGGCAGTGTTTGGGGCAAGAGTATATGGTCAGCTTCAATTTATTTTTAATGTTTAATTTCTTAAGATGATAGACACATGAGTATTACTTACATTACTTATGCGTAGGTACTTTTGCATAGGTAATAACTCTAATTGATTAAAACAACTTTATTTGATAAAAATATACTTAGAAAAAAAGAATGGGTAGGATTTTCCATTAAGAATCTGTAAATGGACACTATAAATTTTGTATGCCATACTGGCTTAGATTTCTTTGGAGATTATAATGATCCAACAATTCAAAGTAGCATCTACTTATGTATGATTATTGTTGCAACTAATACGTGAACGCATCCCTTATGTGAAAAATTGAGAAAATGTACAGTTTGACAATTCTGTGAGATCACAGCAGACCTTCAGATACTCTTATCCAACCCCACCACACATCTGTCTACAGACACTTGAAAAACTATTATATCAAAACATCTAATCTTTTTTTTATTTTGTAAATATAATTTATTCTATCGGCACTCGTGAAAAGTAATGGCTCAATGAGTAAATATTGACTTAAGGCACATAGCCGAGCAATTCTCTCTCTCTAACATATGTGTAACAAGATGGAGAGCCATCTGTTTTCTGAAGATAGGAGGGTAAGCCAATATATTCAGTTTGAGACACTGCTATCTATGCACACCCAAATTACTACATTCATAAATGAGTTTGTTTGTTTTTTAAAAAAGCCCAACTTACAAATGCTTTCATCCTGGCATTTAAGCCTTATCCACAACTCATAACAGGTTTGCAGGAGCCACATTAATGTGGAGATCTTAAGCTTCCCCTCAGAGAAGCAATAAAAACAATCATGAATGAGCTCCTTCTGTTACCACAGGTTTAGAAGGCAGGACAGATGCACCTCCCTTACCAAAGCCATGTTACAAAAGGGGAACAAGAATGACTGTAATGGTGGTAAACCAGTTTCATCTTGAATTTATTTTTTTTTTAAGAACTGTGGTTTCCAATAGTTGAAAAATCATTGTCTGCTTAAGAAGAATGTGAACTTGGAATAATGAAGGCTGAACATGTCCTCATAGAATCTCGTTATATATGACACATGACTCAGATGTAAGAGAAACAAGGAAGTTTAAAATTTCCAGAATATTTATAGGAAACAGTTGATGATTACATGTCAAGAATAATAAAATTGTGCTCAAGTGAGAATGGTTGGAACTACATTAAGTTAATTAGACAAATAAATATTGGGAAATGATGAGTTTCACAGTTAAAAATAATTTTGAATTTATGCTCTTGGAAAGATGCACATAAAGTTTTTTTTTAAAGATTTATTATTGGGGCGCCTGGGTCGCTCAGTCGTTAAGCGTCTGCCTTCGGCTCAGGTCATGATCCCAGGGTCCTGGGATCGAGTCCCACATCGGGCTCCCTGCTCAGCGGGAAACCTGCTTCTCCCTCTCCCACTCCCCCTGCTTGTGTTCCTGCTCTCGCTATCTCTCTCTCTGTCGAATAAATAAATAAAAAGTCTTTAAAAAAAAAAAAGATTTATTATTTATTTAAGGGGGGGTGGAGAGAGAAAGAGCATGAGCAGGGGGAGGGGCATAGGGAGAGACAGAATTCCAAGCAGATTCCCTGCTGAGCATGGAGCCAGATGATGCCTGGGGCCTGATCCCAGAACCATGAGATCATGACTTGAGCCGAAATCAAGAGTTGAACTCAATATACTGAGCCACCCAGACGCCCCAATGCATTTAAAAATATTTTAAAAAACAAGTTTGGTGCAAGAATAAAATGCAAAAATACATTAAAATTTTGAGTTAACTTAATTTTCAAAACAGAAATAGTAAGCAAGTAGAATATTTACTAGAGAAATTTTCTCAAGAATTACCTCAAATGGACTAAAGATGAATTTTAAAATGGGGAAGGATACAGTTGCAAGAAACTAAACCAGCAGAGGGAGCTTAATATATTTGGTCAGTAAACAGACATCGAAGACAGTTAAGGTCTTTGTTAAGCGGAGATATAGAGATTGGGAGAATTATTTAGATTTATTTTAGATATGAGATCTCAGGTGCAAAGATATCCATTAATGATTATAGGTAATTTGAAATTCCATCCTCACAATTTTAATATATTGTCTTAGTTGAATTAGGTCATTTGTATTATAAAAACAAAAGTAAACTATATTAGTATAAGAAATGTAAATATTTTTAAAAATATATAAATGCTCTTATAAAAACAAATTAA